>NW_024412428.1:8606788-8653934 GCF_014898765.1 Herpailurus yagouaroundi | reverse complement strand
CCCGCGTCCTGTTCTGCCACCCTGCTCTTTTCGGAGCCACTGAGCTCAGCTCACTGTGTTCTGCCATATTTGATCTTTGTTCGTTCCTGGCCAGGCCGGCTGTGACTGTGGGTGTGTGGGCTTCACGGCTGGACCCCGGGCCTGGCTGGCTCAGGCCTCACGCGTCACCCAGTCACCCAGAGCTGCCCCACCAAAGGCCTTTCTCTCCCCCCCCACCCCCCTCCCTCCCTCAGCCAGCCTGCCCTGCGCACTGGCAACTTCCTGCTGTGTCCTCTCCTGCCTCTGGGCCTCCTGCCTCTCCCAGGCAAACGCTGAAGAGACGGAGGCCAGGGAGGGGGAATGTGGCCAAAGCCTCCTAATGAGTCAGGAGCCCAAAAAGGACCATGGGCTGGGAAACGTGGCTTTAAAACCCACACCTCCGGGGGCACCCGGGAGGCTCAGTCAGTTAAGCGTCCAGCTCTTGATTTCAGCTCAGGTCGTGATATCACAGCCATGATGGAGCCCCACATTGGGCTCTGCCCTGAGCGTGGAGTCTGCTTAAGATTCTCTCCCTCACTCTCTCTATCTCCTTCTGCCCCTCCCTTGGTCATTCTCTCCACCCCTTTCTCTCTCAAAATAGAAAACAAACTTAAAAAAAAAATAAAGAAAACCCACACATCCATCTCAATAGAAACCCAGAAACGTAGTCTGTGCTGTGGCCAGCGGTCGCGTCACAGGGGTTTGTCGGGCACAAGCGGGATCTACCGTCCCAGAAAGAGCAAACCATATCAGTACGTTAGAACCTCAACACCAGTTGCTTTCTTTCATTCTATCATCGGTTTCCTCATGGCTTCGTGAAGGCAGCAATGGCAGAAAGCAACGCTAACCAGAACTGACTCCGGGTGTGGGATGTTCCACGGGGGGGGATAGGATAGCTTTATGGCTAAAGGCAAAGGCTTTGTGTCTCCCCAAGATGACCACATCAGTATGTCCCCCCTTCCACCAGTGACAATTGGCACTGTTTCACGGAGAGGCGGGATCTGTAGTCTCTCGCCTCAGACCTGGGCAGACACTGGCAAGCTCCTCAACCCACAACAATATGGTGGACGTCATGGTGTGACCTCCAAGGCTAGGCCTAAGAGGCAGCGCAGCTTCCGTTCCAGATGCCTTGGGTGGCTCCATCCGGGGCATGCCAGCCTCCATCTCCTGAGGCTGCACAACAGCCCCGCAGAGAAGGCCTCCGTCCCACAGCGACCATCAGCTTCCCGGGCACGTGAGAGGGCCATCTTAGGAGCAGACTGGACACCCCTGTCAAGTCTTCACATGACTGCGGCCCCGGCCAATTCATGACTGCAACCAGGCAAGGGGCCCCAAGAGAAAACTGCGAGGCTGAGTCCTCCTCACATTCCTGATCAACAGAAGCAGAAGTTTTTGTTTTGTTTCGCTTTGTCTTTTGAGGGAGAGAGCGTGAGAGGGAAAGCACGAGCAGCAGAGGGAGAGAGAACAATCTTAAGCAGGCCCCACGCCCAGCACAGAGCCTGATGCGGGGCTCGATCCCATGACCCTGATATCACAACCCGAGCTGGAATCAAGAGTCAGACGCTCGACCGACAGAGCCACGCAGGCGCTCCAAAACTATCTTTTTAAGCACCGTGTTTTCGGTGATTTGTTACATAGCATTAGATAACTCAAACACCATGGAAATATCCTCAACAGAAGGGTGCTACAACAAGATTTCTGTGGGAAGAACCAAGCAGGCTACTATTTATACGGTAGGTCGAATGCAGCAAGATTCGGGGCGGGACAACCAGTTATGGAAAATGGCCATAATGGCAATAATTATACCTCCTTCACAGAGACGTTGTAAATATTCTATGAGATACCAGATGTAAAGTGCCTCCCAGTGCCTGACTCAGAGTAGAGGCTCAGTAAGTAGCAATTATTACTGTTCTCACAAGGCAGGCTAGTCAAAAATATTACAAGAAGGCAGGGATGAGGGGACACAGGCCAGTGAGAGCCATTTTTTCAAGTGGATATATATATATGCTTCTCTTCCATTTATATCCCCCATCCTTTGGACGCCATATCATTTAGAATTAAGTCTGGCCCAAAGAACAGAAAGCCCAAAATAATAGTGGCTTAAGTAAGACCTAAATGCTTAGGTCTCTCTGTTGGAAGCAATTCAGGACTGTCATCTCCGGGTCCAAAATGGCTACCGGGATCCAAAATGGCTACTGGAGTCCCATCGATTACCTCCGAATTCCAGTCCCTAGGATGAAGGGAAGGACAAAGGAGATCATACTCTCTCCACTTGAGAACACTTAGTAGAAGTTGCACACACCGCTTCTGCTTGCCTCCCATTGAGCAGAACTAGGTCACACGGACACTATCTGCAAGGGAGGCCAGGAAATGTACGTAGTCCTTATCCTGTGCTGCCGTGTACACGGTCAAAAACTGTGGGTTCTGTTAAAAGAAGAGGAAGATAGACGTTGGGGAAACAGTACGCAGTTGGCCGAGGACGCCAAATAGCCTCTATAAGTCTATATATCATACGTAAGGACTTAAAAAGCCAGGTTTCCGGAGGCAATCGAGGTAGAGATTTCTACTACTCAGATTCTCTCTTTTTCATGTTTCTGAGATCTTTGGTCACTTTTTTCCATCCCAGCCACTGCTGTTCTGACCAATCTGCACGAGCCGTGACCAGCTTCTCGAGAGCTGGAGCATGCCTCCCATCTTAGACATGCACGAGCGATTTCATAGTGCCTCACGTCCAGCTTGGGGCTTCTCTACTGGGCTCTGTCCCGAGATACCTCGGGACCACATAGTGTCTACGCGATGTGTGCCACCAGAAATCAGGGGGTGGTTACTGTCTGTGGTGCAAACCTCTGACCGGTGGGAGATGGGAGATGAGTAAACTCTCCATCTCTCCCTCCTATGGAAGTGCTGTCCCGAAATGCAGTCAATTTGAATGGCACATCAAAAGATAGTCCTTCCAGATCGCATAACCCGTTGAGCTTGACCACAAGCAGGGGGCAGCTCAGTTAAGCACCGTCTTATTGGCTTTCCCTCTTTCCTGCCTCTTTCCCCCTGTTCTCTCACTCTTCTTTCCTGGGCACGGCACTCCCTGCTGGGATGATGGCACCCATGCTCTCTGCTTTCTAGGAAAACCAGATTAAGGATAAGCTAGCTTGCCAATGGCTCTCGCCTCTCCATCCAGACTCCTTCCACTTCTCTTCCCCGTTTCCTCATGGCCAGCTGGGCCTCAGAGCATCTCTTAGGGATATATACGAAACTATTACAGAACAGAAAGCCGTCTTCTGGAAGGTTCAAGGGAAGCCCTGCTTTGTCTAATGCTTCTCAATCTTTTCATCGCAGACACACTCAGCATCCCAAATTTAACAAGGTTTCTGGTTATAGCAGGTTAAAAGAAAAAGAAAAAAAAAAAAACTTTGAAAATTAAAACATGTTTGGGGTGCCCGGGTGGCTCAGTCGGTTAAGCGTCTGATTTCAGCTCAGGTCGTGATCTCATGGTTCATGAGTTTGAGCCCCACGTCGGTCTCTGTGCCGACAGCTCAGAGTCCGGAGCCTGCTTCAGATTCTGTGCCTCCCTCTCTCTCTGCCCCTCCCCTGTTCACGGTCTGTCTCTCTCTTTCAAAATAAATAAACATTAACAAAAAAGTTGGGTGTTTTTTTTTTTTAGTGCTTATCTCTAATCAGCTTCTTTCTGAAGAAAATGCAAGTGCAGAGCTCCTTTTTAATAGACTGAATTGAAATCATGAAGAAACATAGGAATAGAATCCAGACTGTTTTCCCAAAACCTTCATTCCAATTTCCCTGCCATGCCCCCCTCCCGTGAACTTGGGGTCTGTCCTTTGCTGAGGTCTTCATGCCCCCACCCCCGCCCCCGGTTGTGTCTGGGTTTCCTCACCTGTGAAACAGGGCTTATGGTAACAGCTTAGCTCTTTTCATCGGGAGCTAATCTTAATGCGACGTCAATTCTCGGGAAGGTAGACACTATCCTTGTTTCCTGAAGGGGAAAATCCACACGCATTAAAAAACATCAGGCGCCGGTTCCTTCCCTACATTTTCATTCATCAACCTACTTGTGATTTTAAAGCATTTGGGAGCCATCTGGCCAAAAGAAAATGAGTTTAATAACCAAATGGTGTTATTTTACAGGAATCACACTAAATGAGACCTTTTATTTTCTGAAGAGTAGTTGACTTAATGGGACTTGAGGGGCCAAATATTATTCTCCATGGTCCCCACAGAGGACCCCCCCCCCCCCACTGTTTGAGCAGCTGAAGTGGTAGCGAATCCAGATGTGTTTGGAAGTTCAGAATCCGATCCCGCAGTGACCGACCACACCTCTGGGACTTACAACAACTCACCATCGGTTCCATGTCGTAATCACTCCTTTCTTTTCTACAAAGGCACCACGGCATGTTGCCAAAAAAAGTTTCAAGGGCTTAATGTCATTTCAAGAGTTTTCAAAGTAAGTTCTTGAAACTCACTGGCAAAATTGAAACAACCCTGGGGGCTTGCAAATGTGGATCAGGGATCAGAGAACTCTGTTTCCGAAGAGTACGATCTTCCCCCTAAATCTTTCCTTATGTGTCTGATTTACACAACTCTGATTTCACAATAAACCTAAGTAAATAGGGGCGCCTGGGTAGCTCAGTCAGTTAAGCATCTGACTTCAGCCCGGGTCATGATCTCGGGTCATGATCTTGCGGTTTGTGAGGTTGAGCCCCGCATCGGGCTCTCTGCTGTCAGCACAGAGCCCCCGCTTCAGATCAGATCTGTCCCCTTCTCACCCCTCCCCCCCTGCGCGCTCTCTCTCTCTCTCTCTAAAAAAAAAAAAAAAAAAAAAGAAAACCTAAGTAAATAAAACTTTTTCTCTCAAAACCTGTTTTCTTAAGTCAGAATAATCGAGTCTGATGCCATCTGCAACCTGTGACTTGGGGGTTCATCCTGTCCTTCCACTTAAACGGGCCAACACAGCATTAATTTAACAAGCCATTTTCTTTGGCAATGCCCTTGCTGACACTTTTCGGATTTAAGCTGCAGGAAAATCTAAGGCAATTTTGACACCTTTGAAGAAAGCATTAACTTTACTTCTTCCTTCTCCCGGATCTAGGGAGCCCTGGAGAGTTCCTGAATTATTCCCATCGGCCGCAGCTTGCCATCTACTGACTATGTATCATTTGAAGCAAGCACAGTTATTCCAAGAAGTTATGAGCCAGCCCTAAGATAACTTTATCATGGCTTTTCGACACATTCTCGATATGATGGTGACTTCCAGGTTAGAAATTTTTGCAGCCGACCCAATCACGCGCGGGCCGTCATGGCATATTCAGAACATGTGTTGTAAACAGCAAGTTACATCACAGCTGACAGCTGAGGGTGTGCCTCGCGGGACTCATCGGGCCTCGAGAAGACAGCAGAGGGTAAAGCGGCATCGTCAAGGTTAATAAATGAGATTCAGCTCTGACTTCAAAAATTATTAGAAAAAAATTTTTTTCTCTCCTCCTCCCTTGGGTCCCTTTTGCTGGTGTCTTCCTGAACCTGAAAAAACAAATGTGTTTGCTCTTCGTAACTCCCACCCTCAACACACAGACTTGCAACTCGGCCAAATTTTCCGCTGAGCCAGCCAGCGTGGGGGACAGACACCAGGGTCCATGGCAACCACGGGCGCGCATGTGTGCGTGTGTGTGTGTGTGCGCACGTGCATTTTTCTCTCCAGCCTCCTCCAGAACCATCAGCCAACGCCGTGCACACTTCCTAAAACAGAACCCACACCTCCACCCCAGTACAAGGAACTGGGGTATAAACAAACCCTCACGGTCAAGTTCTCTCTCCACAGTCAGAACCCAAGAAGAGGCATTATTAGATCTGGATTTAAATCTGCCCTCCCAGGTCTTCATTCCCCGAGAAAGAGAGAAGGTCACCTTTATTAAATATCATGTTACAGCCTTCTGCGTGTGGGTTCTCGTGTTATTGCAGTTGTCCTGCTCTATGGGGACAAAATGCTTCCCTGTGTTTACTTAATGCCCGAGATTTGGGGATTCCAGAGACGCAGGTCCTGATTAGTCAACTAGGGTCTCCATTACACAGAGATCTCGAAAGGAAGCATTTTGGCTGTTCTCCTATCGGAAGCCGGAAGCCTGAGATGAAGTGAAATGTGCAGGTGTGGCTGTGTGGCCGGTCATTGAAAGAACCAGGGAAAGATGTGAAACGTGGGCCAAATCCCTGAGCAGAAACCACTGTGGTCTCAGCTCTGCCAGCCTCTCGCTCAGACCAGCAGCGCGACTTTCCTCGCCGTAAAACCAGGGTGCTGGGCTTGAGTTCTAGACCTTCGCAGCCTCACAGATGGGGTGACGCTCTGAAGTTCACCGGTATTTGGTCACTTTCAGGGAGTCCTACTGGAAGTCTGGGTTAATAGACAACTTGGAGGCTTAGTATTGGGAAAGCCTTGGGCCAAAGCTAAGGAAGATAACAAAGAGCCCAGAGAGGACAGGGAAAAATCTACCCATGTGAGGAGAGTCGAAAGGTTTTTTTTTGTTTTGTTTTGTTTTTAATGCAAGAAGGCCAAGTCTTAGACAAAATCAGGAAGTAGCCAGTTTATGTCCAGCTTCTGTATCATCCTTTTTTCCCTATCGGTCTGAGTTAAGGTTTAGAAATCAGTGATTTCCAAGTTAGATCAGTTTGGGAGTCACTGATTTTTTTTTTTTTTTTTTTTTTAATCAGAGGGGTATGGGTATTTAAGTCTTATTTTCAGTTGTGGAGTGAAAGCCGCCTCCCCCCACCCAGCCTCCAGCGGGAAGTGCAGGCCAGAGCCAGTGGCCCTCTCTTCCCCCCCTCCCCGCAGTGTGTGAGTGTGTGTGGTGAGCAGGAACAGGAGCCTCAGGGTTCTCAAACCTGATTTCCTAATTTCTGGTGCTGTCTTTTTGTGGGTCTTAGAGGCCTATTCCTCTCTCTCTCTCCCTCCCACTTCGTTTAACTGCTGATGTGTTCTCTATGTTCTACTCCCCCAGAGCCTACACTTTCCAGCAAGAAGCACATTCACACTTCCCGAAGCCGCATCTTGCTGAGTAATCGGGTAACCCGGATGCCCCAGGGCCCCCCCCCCCCCCCCCCCCCGTCGGAAGACCCCTTCTGGGGAACGTTCCTCCTCCCTGAAGACAGGGAGCTCTGCTGGGCAGAGAAGGCCACCCTCCTTCCCTCGGCTCTCCTGGGGAGCCCTGGGGCCCGAGGCGCTGGCACAGCAGAGAACATTAGGAGCAAGCCAGGCTCTCCCGCCTCTGTTTGTTTGCATTCCATCCGATGAGACAGCTGGCAACCCTCTCCAGCATCTCGGCTGCATGGTGAGCACTCTGGCTACGGAAGCGCCCAGAGATGATGGCGTGGAGCTCACGGGACCGGCACCTGCCTCCAGCCAGAGATTCATCCGTCCCCGGGGCACCCAGGATGTGATATCATAATCCATCCCCAACCACCCCAAAGGAATGTCCTTCTCCGTTGAGAGGAGGGTAGAGGGGAGCAAGAAAGACATGACAGCGCCAGGCACGGGGCATTTTACGCTTGTGCGAGAGGGAAGTCTTTGAATCGCCATTGGACGTGACAGCCCCGGGGTCATACACTAGCCGAGGAGTGAGCAGTGGTCACCAGCAGGGGGCGCTGGACCACTCCCGGCCCCAGAGACAGGGAGCAAATGGGAGGGTTGGGTTCCTTCCTAGCCCTGGAAGAACCTCAGCCTAGTTCCCACTCAGGTGAATCCGTGTTGAAAGGTGTGGATCGAAGGAGTGGCTAAGACAGGAGAAATCCTGAATCATACCGGGTCACTTAGCTGGGGCACTTAGCTGGCCACGTGGTGCCGTAATCGTGCACTTAGTGAGATTGTGCCTGTGCTCTGAGCCATTTCCTGATATAAAACAAATATTTGCATTTGGAGGGCTGAGTAAAGCTGCAGAATGTTCTGTAGGTTCTTCACATTTTCTCTGCAGCAACTACCAGCCCTGGAAAGCCTTGTTCGTGGCAGTCGACGCAAGAACTTTGTTTCCGTAGATAGTTTGCACTGCCAGTGACTTCATACATTAAGAATGTCCTCCCTGGCTCTCTCGCTCGTCTCCACTTGCCCTTCAGTTTTGTTTGTACAATTAGTGCCTGGACAGAATTTTCAAAAGTATCCCTCCCCAAAATCAAAGGGCCAAGGGGTTTGTGGCCCAGGAACAATCTCCTTCTCCAGCTCCAGGCCACTCCCATGCTAGCCTGGTGTTCCCCAGTTCAGAGACAGGAGCAAGCAAATGCCAGGCTGTTGGAAGTCTCAGCTGCCCGTCCTGTCTCTGCCACGGACCGGCATGCTGTGTGACCTGGGTAACTTACCTGACCTCTCTGGGCACCGGTTTCCCGACCGGTGAAACTGACGTCCAAGATCCCACCCAATGAAACGTGTAGGCTCGGATGTTCTGGATTAGGCCCAGAGCATTATGGGCTGTGGGATCAGCTCTGAGTCTGATCTGGGGTGGTGTGGGCCCCCGGGGAGCGTGTCTGCCCTGTCCTCTACCTAAGCCAGAACTCGGCCTCTGCCGGAAATGGAGCCAGTCCCCAGGATCCCCTCATGCGGGTTTTAAGTCACATTCTGGGGTCTACTAGAAAAGCAAAGGCCACTGCCAGAGACCATCCAGTCCCGGAACCCAAGGGGACAGGGAAAGAGGGGAAATTCCTCAGAGCAATTGCTTCACAGCCATTATCTTACCACGTGGCTTCCATTTTTCCAATACCCCTATCTCCAAACACACACATTCTCTCTCTCTCTCTCTCTCTCATTACAGATCACATTTCCTCTGCCTTTTGGCATTATCGGCCCTGCCTCGAATTTAATCAGCCTTTTTTTTTTTTTTCCTCTCCGTCCTGGCAATACAACCACTGGGCTTGACGCTTATACTAAAGTTACATAAGCCCTGCAGTTCAAAGGGAGCTTTGAGTCAGCAGGACAGGACTGACGAAGCATTCCCAGGTTGGCCTCAGTGGGGCCGATCCTCCAGTCCCTGTCTTGGCCTAATTCCCGTGGAGATTCAATGCGCAGTAAGAACTACAAGCTTATACGTACAATTATGAGCCAAGTATTTTAAAAGGCTAGAGGGCCAGAAATAGGAATCTGCATCTCTGTATCAGCAATTACTCTCTGCTTATTACTATAATAGCCCCATTGTCCTTGTGTCCTCCGCTCACTCCGACACAGGCAGGCAGGCCCCTCCCTCCCGTGCCCTCTTCCAGGCTCTGCCCACCGGCTGCTGCCGGGACCAAGCCCACCGCTCCTCATGGGCTAGAGCGGAAAAACGAGAGATGGGGGGGGTCGGAAGGGCTTCGTGTGTTCATCATCGCCTGCCGCGCATCACCACCTGTGTTCTTATCACTTAGCATTTTACGCAGGAAGTTCTCTTGAACAAGCACTTTACTATTAGGGGAATACAAAGAAACAGCAAGAGGTATGAGAGTGCTGAGTCATCACGGGAGGTCAGCGGGAGTGAAGTGGGGGGGGGGGGATCTGGAGAACGAGGGGAAATTTCGTCTCTGGGTGTTACCGGTGGGCTATTCTGGAGACTGGCTCCCCCCGAGATCACAAGAGCTCTTTGCTCTGGAAAGAAGGGCCAGAAGGATGTGTGACAGAAATGGTCAACTCTCGAACGATTTTCAGGGGTTCCCCACTTTGGCTCTCCCGGAGAAACATTTAGGGAGGAGAAAAGTGATAGAATTTCCGGAAGGTAGAGCCCAGGCATCGGTATTTTTTAATTTTTTATCTATTTTTTTTTAACGTTTATTTATTTTTGAGAGACAGAGAGAGATACAGCATGAGTGGGGGAGGAGCAGAGAGGGAGGACACACAGAATCCGAAGCAGGCTCCAGGCTCTGAGCTGTCGGCACAGAGCCGGACGTGGGGCTCGAACTCATGGACCGCGAGATCATGACCTGAGCTGAAGTCAGACGCTTAACCGACTGAGCCACCCAGGCGTCCCGGCATTGGTATTTTTTAAAGGATCTTCAGGTGATTTATTTTTTATTTATTTATTTATCTATCTATTTTTTTTATTTATTTATGTTTATTTATTTTTGAAAGAGAGAGAACGTGCAAGTGGGGCAGAGGCAGAGACAGAGAGAGACACAGAATCCGAAGCAGGCTCCAGCTCCGAGCTGTCAGCCCAGAGCCTGATGCGGGGCCTGAACTCACGAACAGTGAGATCATGACCTGAGCCGAAGTCGGACACTTAACCAACTGAGCCACTCAGGCGCCCCGGCTCTTCAGGTGATTAAAAAATTTTTTTTTTTTTTTAACGTTTATTTACTTTCGAGAGAGAGACACACACACAGAATCCGAAGCAGGCTCCGGGCTCTGAGCGGTCAGCACAGAGCCCAACGCAGGGCTCGAACCCACGTACTGCAAGATAGTGACCTGAGCCAAACTCAGACACTTCACTGACTAAGCCACCCCAGGCGCCCCTCTCCAGGTGACTTTGATACACAGAGAGGGCAAAGGACACCAACATACAGTACACACTGTTTTCTTCGCTAAATCGGGGAGTTGGGAGAGGCCCCAAACACTGAAAAGTGACTTTTTCGTATTAAATGAACAAGGTACCACTGATACAATATTGATAGGAACAGTTCACACTGTGCCAAGCTCCGCACTACGCTCTTTACTCGCATCGGCTCGCTTCGTTCTGATGCTAATCGCAAGACGCCCTAGTCACGGTCCCATCTGATGGATAAAACACCAAGGCTTAGGGGAGATGCCGTCACTTGCCCCAGGCCAACCCAACGAGATCTAGTGTGTGCAAGGCGTGCGGTAAGCGGTAGCGTGGAAAATTGGAAGACGGGTAAGACGTAGGTCGGATCCTCAAGCTGCTGCCTTTGAGCAGAGGAGTGGAGCCACCCACACAAGTGACTAAAAGTCGGGAGCAGGAGGTGACGGCTGTGCGAAAGCCGCAACATGTGATACAACCACGGGCGAGAGAGAGAGAGAGAGAGAGAGAGAGAGAGAGGAGGTTTGAAAAGGCTTCCTCGAGGAGTTCCACTGTGCTTTGAAGAATGAGCCCCGGATGCTGATTCACGGTGTGGGCCTGGGAGCAACAGCAGGAAGAGGAGAGCCCGGAGAGGAAGCAGAGTGCACAGAAATCCAAGAAAGTGGATCAGAACTGCCGGGTAGCCTGGGAGCCCTCAGGAGCCTTGGACAGGCCCCATATGGGAATGTGAACTAGGCCTGTGCCAGTGGGCTCTCGGTGGACCCAAGAAAGAATGTCAGAGGCACCCGGGGAGGTAGTTAGCATACAATCCCGTGGGGGTTTTGTTTGTCTGTTTGTTTAAGTCCAGGACAAGAGGACACGAAGTTAAGTCAACTGTCTCCTCGGGAAGTCCCTGGATGCTTTGGCATTGAGCCCTGTTTTATCCTGCCAGCATTGAGCTACTCTGTTCTCTTCCACAGACCCTACCTTATTGTCAGGAACCACATCCCTGGCTGACCACATCAGGGTCCCGAGGTGTCACTTACTCTTTGCCAGCGATGGCTGCTGTTACAGGTGTTTGACGTGAAAGAGAGGGACCCTGGTATCTTCTCTACAGATTTTTGGGTTGTTGCTCATGTGTTTACTTAGACATCGTATGCTTTCTCAATGCCTGTGATGGTATGTGATACTTGATTTTCCTATCAAGGAAGAAGCAAGGAACTTGAGAACCCAGGATGCCGGGCTAGGTGGGACTTCCTTATATTTCCAGAAGCAGAGCTTTTCCTTTTTTAATTTTTTTTCTGTTTATTTATGTGTTTGAGGGAGCGGGCGAGCAGGGGGAGAGGCAGAGAGAGAAGAGAAAATGACCCTAGCAGGCTCCGCTAGGCACAGAGCCCGACATGGGGTTCGATCTCGTGAACCGTGAGATCATGACCTGAGCCGAAACCAAGAGTCAGACACTCTATGGTCTGAGGCACCCGGGCGCCCCAAAGGCAGAACTTTTCAAAGCTTCCACTGGAGAACTGCCGTTGGGACTTAGGATTTTGGGGTGTGGCCAGCAGTGGTCAAATAAAAGCATACATTTCTTTGCAGTTTTGCGCTATATCTTAAAATTTCACGTAAATCTTGCATTCCCGTAACATAGCCATCTCTTCATGTTATGATGTACAAATGCTGTGGCTTTGCAAACCTCTGGTTTGCAACACCATTGTTCTGTCCAGGACTGGATTATTGATTTAGACATGAGTCACTTGAAAGATAGCTTTAAGCTATCTCTTTCACTATGATCAAAGAAAGTTGCTTACAAATCTTCCTTGTTTCAAAAAAAAATTTTTTTTTTTACGGCATAGGTTAGCAGTTGGCGGATCTTAACCTATGTCATGGTAACCACTTTGTGGCAAAATGCTTTCATTAAAGATCCTTCTGTTTACAGCAAGTTCCATAGCGGTAAATCGATACTAAAGTTGAATCACCAACTTCTCCCCAGTGCAAAACCTACACGGTGGGGACTCTGAGGAGGGAAGAAAAGTCGAACAGGGGACCCGGTTATTTCACTGATACAGGTTGGCAGCGGGAAACCATCCTTGGCTGAACGGCTTTGTGGAAAAGGGGTTCAGTCTTTAGAGCTACTCCCTGATCCACAGCAACACCTCTTGCTCCAATGGCTATGACCTTGAGGTAGGCTCTGAGTTGTTCCTCTCCTTTCCCAAGGTCCTGGCTTCCTCTTGGATCTTCAGCTTCTGATATCTAACACATTCTTTTCAGCTCATCTGGATGAAGGAGCTAAGAGAGTCCACCTTCCCATCCCATCTGTCACTTCCTGGTTTTCTCCAGAAACGTTGTCTCTTTAATGGAGTATTGATGTCCGATTTTCCCTGAAGTCCTGACCCTTTGTTCACGGGGACTCACCAGTTCCTGGCAGCTGGCTCCCCTCTCCATAGTAAGGTTGTGTTTGGCAGGGCTAACCTGAGGTTAGAGCCCGCCTGCCAGAGAGCACCCGCACCTTCCCGGCTCTTCCTGCCACAGAATCTGCTCAGGAGTCCCGCTCAGATCCCGGTACAGCTCTTCCCATGGCCAAATAGCATGGAAACACCATGGTTGGTATTGGTTTAGGATTTATTTATTTTTTTTTTCAACGTTTATTTATTTTTGGGATAGAGAGAGACAGAGCATGAACGGGGGAGGGGCAGAGAGAGAGGGAGACACAGAATCGGAAGCAGGCTCCAGGCTCTGAGCCATCAGCCCAGAGCCCGACGCGGAGCTCAAACCCACGGACCGCGAGATGGTGACCTGGCTGAAGTCGGACGCTTAACCGACTGCGCCACCCAGGCGCCCCTTGGTTTAGGATTTAGAATGTTTGGGTAATGTTGACGGTTCATTCCCCATGTTCCAGTTGCCAGCTCCCCCATTTTCTTTCCTGGTCAGGCTAAGTTGTGGCAGATAAAATACATTGGTCACTCATTAAATATTTCTTGACTTTGATATGCTTCTATCAGAGCACTGTAGTCCAAGAAACACTCAAGCGTGAGCCAAGAAGAAAAAAATTGTGTGGCAAGCACCCAACTTTAATATCCTGTCATCTACTTCCTGTTTACTGCTGACGACTTGATGAACCTGTATGCACTATGGCCCAGGGCACACTGCAGTCACCAAAACTCCTGCTAAATGGCTCTTTTGATAAGGAGGAGCAGGATTGCTCCTCTCCGACCTAAGGGACAAATTTAGGACCATCACCCTCCAGGGTCACGTCCTGGCTGAGGGAGTTGGGAACTGGCTAGGAGGCAGGGAAACACGGTCTCTTAACACAAAGGTTTACAGCAAAGGAAGTATCGCTAAAGAGAGGTGCCACCCGCTGGAATTTCCTGAGCGTAATGAATCGTCCTGAAGGCAGGACCCCTTCAGGGACCACCTTGAGGACAGCTGAAGCCATAGCTGGATCTGTTGCCTAACGTCAGGGTTGGAGAGAGGAGAATGGCTGAGGAGACGAGCCAGAAGCAAGAGGGAAAACACTAGTCTCCAATGAGAGGAGCTTGGGCGATGGGGAGAAAGGGAAGGAGATGGAAACTCTCCAGGTCACCTCACGGCCCCGAGTCTTAGGCAGGTTGGGGTCTGGCGCTGTACTCTGGCTAAGCCCTTCGATTCTCTGAGGAAGGAATGGAAGCCATACCAGCAGCACCACCTCACCACGGGCCCAACCATCAGGCTCAAACAACAGCAGAGAGTTTTTGCAGCGCACCCACGATGGCAACGGCAGGGACAGCGGGGCGACCTCATTGAGGAGAGAAGAGCAACAGAGCAGGTCCTGGCCTACTAGGGCTTTCCCTAAGACTCCGTTCCCCACCCACTCCAAGTTTTCTGCCAACGACAGTCGAAAACGGTTACCAAAGCTATGATGGGGAGGAGGCTGTGTTAGTTATACTGTGGCTGCCCACTGCCAGCTTTGGTAGAGAGCAACTTCAAAGCTTCGTACCCAACAATGAAAAATTGTGAATGGTCGTCTCTTTCCAAAAATAAACGTAATTTCAGGAGGAGTGTATCCAAACTAACGAGGCTTTGTATCTGAGTTCCATGCCTTCCCGGGATGGACCCGTTAAATGAATCACACAGGGAGAGCCCTTTAGAACAGGCCCCGTTGATAAACGCTCTTCATGAAAAGGGGCCTGGAGTGACATTGTACAACGATTGTCTCGGGAAGCCGGGCCTTCGCCGACGCTGGTCTGAATGACTCACCATTCTCTACACGTGAATGGGGTTTGTTGTCTTGGTGACAGCTAATGGCAGTTCGTTTCAGTGGAACGACATACATGCACATCAGTGGTGACATCAGACTTGACCCCTTTATGTCTGAAAAGCACCGATGCCTCCCGCTGGAGGTCCCATTGGGGCATCAGGAAACGCTAGCCTGCTTTGGGCTTTCATACGACCATTTAAGTCAGAGTTTTTTAAAGCTGCTACGTGGCAGATACTATGCTGACTCTGAAGTAGAAAAGTCAGTGTCTGCCCTGAGGGAGCCTAAAATCTGGTGGGGAAGTGAGCCCATGCAGTCTACCCTACCGGGAAGGACATCCTCAATTGCGAGGCCCTACAAAGGCCAACGTTGGAAGGTTACACTGTCTACATAAGCAGGTCTGGCTTGAGTTACAGCAAATGGAGGGCATTTGTGTCCTATGGCTGCTATCACAGTGTAAGTGGCTGGAAACAGTACAGACTAATTATCTTACAGCTTTATATGTTAGAATTCCAACATGGGTCTCAACGGGCAAAACGCGAAATGTTGGCAGAGCTATGTTCCATTTTTGGGGGGCTCAGGAGAGAATCCATTCCCTTACCTTTCTAGCTTCTAGAAGCTGCCCACATTCCTTGGCTCGTGGCCCTTTTCTTCCATCTTCAAAGCCACCAACATTGCATCTCTCTGGGTGTTCTTCCATAGTCACGTCTCTCTCTGACCATAGCTGGGAAAGTTTCTCTCTCTCTCTCTCTCTCTCTTTTTTTTATTTATTTATTTTTGAGCGAGAACAGGGGAGGGGCAGAGAGAGAGAGAGGGAGATAGAGAATCCCAAGCAGCCTCTGTGCTGGCAGCATAGAGCCTGACACGAGGCTCCAACTCACGAACCACGAAATCATGACCTGAACTGGAATCAAGAGTCAGACGCTTAACTGACTGAGCCACCCAGGTGCTGCCAGTTTCTCTCTTTTTAAGAACCCATGGGATTAGATTAAACCCACATGCATAATCCAGGCTAATCTCATCATCTCAAGGCCATGAACAGTAATATTTTCACAGGTTCTAAGGATTCAGACTTGCACATTTTTGGAGGACCATTGTTCTACCTACTACCCTGGGGAAAGACCCGTCACTATAGATATCCTATGTATTTATTGTGCTTTGAATTGCTTTTTGTTTCTGTTTTTTCAAGCATTATCCCTTGGAGAGGCTGTCTGAGATCAAAAGACGATTGATTATCTGCAGGGGTAGATTCAGAGATATGCTGGATGGAACCAAGAGGGGGGTTGTTTCAAAATCTGGTAGAATGTGGAGTTTGGAAAGGATAATCCAGCTTTACATTTATATTTGAAAGAAATGTTTAAAAGTCATGTTCCCATAATGCAAAGTACAGAAGGTAAAGCTCAACTATATTTTCTTGGCCCGTAGAGCCGTGCAGAAGGAATGCACCGCCTCTGTTATCTGTGATCGGGAGGGCCAGGAGGGGTGGGGTGGACACTTCCCTGAGGGTTGTATTAGACTCTTTCAAAGAAGATTGAAAAGCACTGAATTAGGCCAGGATAAAAGGCTTCTCACTAGTCTCTCCACCCCCACGCTTTCCTCGGTCTAGCCCATTTTCCATTTTTTTTTTCCCCACCCAGATGGGCACTCCTATGAAGAGCCCTGTGCCGAGGCAGCTTATTCATTTTAAAGCTCCCAGGTGGTTATTGGCTGTGCCTGGCATGCGGCAGATCCTCAATAAATGTTTGCTGAATGAATCAAATAAATTGAATGACTGCTGTTGGGGTCACTCCTGCTCACAAACCTGCCATGTCTCCCTATGATCCACTGAATAAAATCTGGTTGTTCTAAATGGTCCCTCCCCCTCCCCCAGTTCCTTTCCTTCCGTCCTCATCTCCCCATGTCCAAATCCTCTCTTTTTTAAGAGTTTAGGCTGCATTCATTTGGTAGGGTGGAGGTAACAAGGTACCACAGACGGGGTAGCTTCAGCCATAGAGATTTCTTTTCTCCACCGTTCTGGAGGCTGGAAGTTGGATGTCGAGCTGTCAACAGGCATGGTTTCTCCTGAGGGAGAAACCCCCCACCCCCCACCCTTGGTTTACAGACAGCTGTCTCCTGCATGAGTCTTCACCTGGTCACCTTTCTGTGTTGGTGTCCAGATTTGCTCTTATAAGTTCACCCGCCATATTGGATCACGGCCCACACGAGCAGCCTCCTGGTAACTTGATTACCTCCTTAAAGGCCCTATCTCCAAACACACACTTCTTACGGTAGTAGAGGGTAGGACTTCAACGCAGGAATTGGTGGGGGGAGGACAAAGTTCAGTCCATATCGCAGGCCAGTCTCATCACTTTCTTCGTAAAATCCCCCATTTCTGTCCTTTCCTCCCCTTCCCCCTTCCACTTTCTCTCCACCAAATTTCCCCACCTTGTACGACACACGTCAGACGTTCTAAAGTCGTTTACTCTTCTGAACAACCGTAGCAATAAATATCTTTCTTTCCAGCGACGGCTCTTGTCATTTTTCACCTTGAATTACATCACCCTGTATTATATTTTATCTCGTATTATACAACCTTGTCTTATTACAGGTGTTCTATGGGTTATTTCCTCACCTGGAAGGTACGCTCCTCCTGGACAGACTCTCTTTCTCACCAATCTGTGTCTCCCTCACACGCCTCGATACAGTGCCTTGAACATGAGTAGATGCTCGATAAGTATCTGATGACTGAATGAAGACGATAGAAAATAACTATGAGGTAGCCACCTGAGAATGAGATGGGCTGAATGTATCATAGATGAATTTATTTCTCGCTTGAAAAATAGTTGTTAGAGGGCAAGGAACCAGAAGCACGTGCAGGTTTGTGATTAATAAATACTTTCTGACAAGACTAATGAAGCATATACCAGCAAAGCTGACTGGTCCCGTGGCAGCGAAACTCAGGGTGGCTTAGAGACAAGAGATGTGAATACAACTGTTGAGAGCACCAGTTCTGGAGCTAGCCTGCCTGGCTTTTGGCCTTGACTCTGTGACCCTGAAAAACTTGTGAAACCATTCTGTGCCTCATTTTGCTCACCTGTTAATGGAGGATTCTCCCTATATATATTTATTTAAATATTTATGTAATATTTAAATATTCGTATATATTGTATAAAATGTTTACGATTATTATATACATCTCCACCTCATAGGCTCCGGTGTGGCACTTGGAATAGCATCTGGCACATAGTATACACTTGCAAATGTTTGCTATTATCATCAGTGATTTCAGGGGCGCCTGGGTGGCTCAGTCGGTTAAGCGGCCGACTTCGGCTCAGGTCACGATCTCGCGGTCCGTGAGTTCGAGCCCCGCGTCAGGCTCTGTGCCGACCGCTCAGAGCCTGGAGCCTGTTTCAGATTCTGTGCCTCCCTCTCTCCGACCCTCGCCCCGTTCACGCTTTGTCTCTCTCTGTCTCAAAAATAAATAAACGTTATCATCAGTGATTTCAGATGTTTTTAAAGAGGCCCCCCTTCTGCAACTCTAATCCACCCCTTAAATGAGGAGCGTTATGTTGTGGTGCATAAATATAAAAAGTTCTTCAAAACATGACATTTCTATCCGAGGGCGTACAATTACACTGAGTATAATTCTCTCTGTGTTTCTGGACATCGTGTGGGGAGAGCAGGTAGAACTGGTTGGCGTCGTGGTTGGGCCTTTGCGAAATGTGACAGCGGAGTTCTTAATTGTTCTTAGAAATGTCAGAAGTCACTGGAAGCCATTGGGCTTGACAGCTCAAGGGTTAATTAGCTCCAGACCCTGCTTCTTGGGCTGCCTCATTTGCAATTCTTGGTCACTTATTTTCTTACGTCTTTTTAAAAATTCCTTTTGCAGTTTTGTAGAAGGGGAGGAGGGTGTGTGCAACAGATTCGTGGCGGGACTGTCTCCCACACCAGGGCCCTACGGAGGTGCAGGTGAGTTGCAGGTACGCAGGGGTGTCCGTGCTCAAGTCTGACCTCGGAATGAAGAGGGGAGCCACAGTATGTGCAGGACTCCCGCAGAAAGTCACCCCCGCCCAGTACTGAGTTCTCCTGTTTCAGAGGAGACGTCCTTATCCCCTCTCCCCTGATTCTCCAATGAGAGCATTTTCTCGGGGCCCACTTGTTAATCCAAAGGCCTCATTAAAAACAAAACAAAAATAGGGCGCCCGGGTGGCTCCGTCGGTTAAGCGGCCGACTTCGGCTCAGGTCATGATCTCGCGGTCCGTGAGTTCGAGCCCCGCATCGGGCTCTGGGCTGATGGCTCAGAGCCTGGAGCCTGTTTCCGATTCTGTGTCTCCCTCTCTCTCTGACCCTCCCCCGTTCATGTTCTGTCTCTCTCTGTCTCAAAAATAAATAAACGTAAAAAATAAAAAAAAAAATAATAAATAAATAAATAAATAAATAAATAAACAAAACAAAAATAGGCTCAGCAAATTAAGCCAGACACAAAAGGGCAAATTTTGTATGATTTCAAGGTCTTACATGAAATATTTAGAATAAACAAATTCATGGAGATGGAAAATAGGTTAGAGGTTACCAGGAGTGGGGAGTTAACGCTTCATGGGTGCAGGGTTTCATTGTGCCCCACTCCTGAACCCCATGTATCGAACTGCCATGCTAGGACTCTGCCAGTGGGCCAGTAACCCCACCTGACAAGTAGCTCATGGGACGCAAGGTGCTTGTTGTCAGGCCTCCCCACACCTTTGCCCCTGCGGTTCCCTCTCCCTGAAATACTCACACCTTTCTGTCTCTCTGGCAGACCGGATCACCTTTCAAAACTACAAGTCAGCTGCTCCCTCCTCTGTCCAGCCTCCTCTGACCCCCGCCCCGCACCCCACCCCACCCCCACCAGGAAGCCGGTTACTTCCTCCTTGCTGTCTTTTTGTGCACCAGGCGGCTGCAGCACTTAACCACATTCTGTCGTGATTTATTTCCTTTTTCTAAATATCAACTAATAATATGGACAGTAAAATTCAGGGTACATTTCTGCCAGTTTTAACCAATACACAGGTAGTAGCATAACCAACACCGGCAAGGTTATGTTACCCACCGCGCCCCTCCCCCATTCCCTGACAAATACTAATAGGTTCTTGGTCTCACTAGTTTGGCCTTTTCCAGAATGCCATAGAAATGAAAGCATACCGTAGGTATCGTGGTTGTTGGGATTATTTTTTATTTATATATTTGTCCCTTGTTCTGGACAGGGACCTTGCCTGATTCCTCTTTCCCAAGCACAGTGTGGGGTCCATGATAGGGCCCTGTGCTGGTTCATGAAACAAATGAGCAAAAGCATGACGTTAACAACTGTTTCTAATAGAAAACACACCCCGCCCCCGCACACACACACCACCAAAAAAAAAAAAAAAAAAAAAGAAAAAGAAAAAGAAATGACCCCAGTCTGCTGTCCTCGACTTGGGGAATAAGTGGGAGGTTCCAGGCAGGAATGGAGGCAGCTGGTAACAAGACAGTCCCAAGCAGATACCTGGGGGAGAGGTCAAGTTTGCCCAGCCCTTCCTTCTAGGTGACTGACAGGGAGCAGAATGTGGTGAGGCAATCGGCAACCGGCTGACTGGTTGGCACCGGTCACCCCCGAGCCAGCCCCAAAGGGCCACACCCATCAGCAGTGGCTCTAGCGGGCAGTCTGGTCACCACCTGGGACACTTGGTGTTGCCGCGCACCTCTGGGACGCCCCGTCGGCCAGCCTAGGGGCAGTCCAGAGGCTTCAAACCAGACTCACCCAGGCAGTAATGAACAGTACCCTGGTGGGGGCACAGAAAACCAGGAGGTCAGGAGGGAGTGGGGTCCTCAGACGCAGCTAACCTTTGCCCCTCCTCCGTCCTCCCTAACCCCTCTCCCTCCTCTTCACACACACACAGTCGCACAAGTTGGGAGGATCCTTTGCTTGCTCTAGGACTAGCTTGAATTTGAGGGACTAAGGCATGACAAGAAACCATGTGAGTTGCTATTTTTCACGATGATTCTCTTTTACCCTTCGGGGAAATCCTCAACCCCACACTCGGATCTCATAACTGTGGCCCAGAAGCAAAAGGCCCGTGTTTTTCCATTCCTCTTTCCTTCCATGCCTTATTAAATCTTTTACTAGTCCCCCAATGGGAGCTCCTTGAAGGCCAGGGGCGTAACCAGTTCCCTGGGTCATTTTGCAAGCACATCCATTTTTAAAGAGAAATCGTAACAGAGAAAGGGCCACGTGGTAAACTCTACATAAATAGTTGTTCAGTAAAAGGATTCACTAATTCATCATCAACAAGCATAGATTATGGAAGCTACCTATCTACAACGTTCCCGGACCTCAGTTTGGAACAGCCACTGCCCCTAGATCGTATTCCAGGGCAGAGACTGAAAAAAAGGATTTATTCCTCCTGGTGTTACTATTATGGTATTGGAGAATAAGGCATGGGTGCTAGCTCTATGACTTCTTATTGCAACAACTGATAATTGGCTTTAAGAATAACTTCATGGGGCACCTGAGTGGCTCCTTCGGTTAAAGGTCCGACTTCGGCTCAGGTCATGATCTCACAGCTCCTGAGTTGGAGCCCCACGTCGGGCTCTGTGCTGACAGCTCAGAGCCTGGAGCCCGCTTCCAATTCTGTGTCTAATGCTCTCTCTGCTCCTCCCTTCCTCACACTATGTGTGTGTGTGTGTGTGTGTGTGTGTGTGTGTGTGTCTCTCAAAAATAAACAAAACATTAAAAGAAAAAAAGAAGAACTTCATTGTTTGTCTGTGGGACTGAGATTTTCTTTTTTTTAATTCCTATCATGGACCAGAAGATTAAGAATGTTATCCATGAAATAGAATAGAATAGAATAAAAAAGAATATTTTCCAGACTTTTCACATTTGAAGTGATGTTTCTTTTTAAATTTGTAGCCCTTGCATCGTCAACCTAACAGATGTGTTTTCACTTCCTCTTTTAACTCTCTAGGCTGTTTAGTCTACGGAAATAAGGACGCGATCGCCCCTCAAGTCACGCCACGTTTCTGATCTGACCGTGCTGTTCAGAGAGGTCCCGTTCACACGTTGGTTACAGTGACAGAATAGAGCCCAATCTTCTTCCGGTGACGAGGCCACCGATCTAGGTCCTCTTCCCAGAACCAGCCCACGGGCCAGCACATTTCATAGCAATGCATCATCCCCATCAGATTTACTTTATTCCTCAAGCATGTGCCAGGCACGAGGGACGTAAACCCCACACTCGTGATACTTGAAGGCTCCCGAGAGGGAGCAAAGGCAGTTACCAGCAGCTACTTGAGGGAAGCAGGTGAAGATTCAGGGTCGGGGACTTCGCCGCCTCTCCAGTGGCCTGGAGATGTTGCACCGTATCAGCAGGCAGCCCACGGTGTGAAACAGGGGCCTGCAAAGGGCCCTCTGGGCCAGCTGTGATCCCACCGGCCCGAGGCTCGTCCAGGTAGGAAAAGAGCACAGATTATTCTGAACCAACTGGGCTAGAATCCCAGGTCCACTCTGGACTGGCTGCGAGATTTTCAGCAAGTTTCTTGACCTCTGTGAATCTTTTCTGGAGTATGAGGCTCATAGTCTCTGCCTCCCAGGAAGCTCAAAACTACTCACTGATCTATTATATATAAAGATCTCACAAAGCACACAAAAGGTAGAATGCCCTTCTCTCCCCCATGCCCACCTTCCAAGAACGCAGAGCCCTACGAAGCATGCCTATGTCATAACATGGAGACAACGCAAAACCCTGCTATCGGACAGCAGAGGAAGCACATTTTAATAGGGCCAGGGAATCAGGAAAAGGCTGGAATGTGGAAGGCTGCAGGGATTTATGCTACAGTTTGGAGATAACCAAATTGGGCGTAGCCGAGGGCAATGGTAGTAGTCAAGGGTCACTAAGACAGAAGAGGGGGCCAGGAAAAAATGAGGACGTTACAGACAAATCTAGCCTCGCACCTTGGCCCATAGCTAGACATGGATCCCTAAAGCTCTAAGAGATGCGGTGCTCCCCTTGATGACAAAGCTCATGTCCCTTGCCAGTCCTGCACCAGCAGGACAGGGGGCTTGACTTCTCCCCTCGCTCCGCTTCGCGACCACTAGCCCTGACATACCCCCAGCCCGATGCCCCACGGGTTCACCCAGAGCAAATCCGTGGCAAGCACAAAGAAGGTAATGAGGAAACATGAACGGAAGTCGGGGCAAGTGGTCATTCATCAGGCCACAGAATCTAATGTGAAAAGCCATCTGCCTCTGTCCTCCCTCAGGATGCTGTGCTGGAGACGCACAAAAGCATCGCCTCCCCTTGGAAAGTCAGCCGGTTTGTGACCTGGTGGGAGGGCCTGCGGTGGGGGAGGGGAGCCCCTGCCTGGCGCCCCCCGCGGGGAGGGGCCTGGCTCCGGGTCCCCACCCACCACAGCCTCCCTCCCTTCCTGGGACCTCACTTCCCAACGCTGGGCCAACGGAAGGTGTTCACGCTGCTGCTCTCTGCGCATTCTTTGCTTTGCGCTGTTGGCTGCCCCACGTTTGAACACCGGGCCAACCATTTTTTTTTGTTGTTGTTGTTGTTAAATTTTTTTTTCAACGTTTATTTATTTTTGGGACAGAGAGAGACAGAGCATGAACGGGGGAGGGGCAGAGAGAGAGGGAGACACAGAATCGGAAACAGGCTCCAGGCTCTGAGCCATCAGCCCAGAGCCCGACGCGGGGCTCGAACTCCCGGACCGCGAGATCGTGACCTGGCTGAAGTCGGACGCTCAACCGACTGCGCCACCGAGGCCCTCCCCTCCCCGGGCCAACCATTTAAACGTATGTTTGTTCCCGGCCTTGTTCCAAGGGGGGGATGTGTCGCGCTGAATGCAAAACAGGGGCTTCAATCTCATGGAGGCGACTCAGAAACACCCCCCCCCCCAAGGATGGGGGTGACTTAATCATCTCAGTCATGGAACTCTGGGGGTCATGATGTCACTCTGATTTACCCCAAACGCTAGATTTGATCCTGATAAGCCAAATAAATATATGATTGATAGTCTCTCTACATAACTCGATCACGCGCATCCCCTAGCAGGAAGCATTTGGACAAGGTTGCCAGTTTATTTTCTCATTTAACAATTCTGACTGGCTCAGAGGTAGTACCAATAAAGATATTGATTTCCCCGGGGAAATTTTCTTCTGATCGTACATACTGAACTTGAAGCCTTTAGGCATATGCAGATTCTGAGAATTTATTTTTTTTTTCACCGGAAGCCATTTTTGTTTGTTTTACTCTGACAGTCCAGAGTGTCGGGTATATTAGCTTGAAGAAATATCCCCCCACTTTTTACACTTAGGTCCTCAGTCATGGTGTCATAAGACTGGGTGTGCTTTTTTCCGCTACCTTTTGACCACAGCTCTGGAAGCGAGAGACAGCTGCCACGGTTCAGATTCGAGAATGCAGGAAGGTGTATCTCTACGAGTTAGCAGAAAGGCAGGTGATTTAGGCTCATGCCACGCAGCTTGTAGAAAGGCCTCTCTCTTTCGGGGACGTTTTTGTTTTATTTTGTTTTGCTTTTTACGTTTATTTATTGATTTTGAGAGAGAGCGCTCACAAGTGGGGTAGGGCAGAGAGAGGGAGAAAGAATTTCAAGCAGGCTCCGTGCCATCAGCACAGAACCCGATGTGGGGCTCAAACCCACAGACCGTGAGATCATGACCTGAGCTGAGATCAAGAGTCAGATGCTTAACTGACTGAGCCACCCAGGCGCCCCCTCTTTGGGGGACGTTTTTAAAGGATCATGACTATTATTCTCCAGATCAATCTCCATCAGAAGCTAATTACTAAGCGTCCACCCACCACCTCCCAGACATACCTATTTATGTTAGATAACATGGAGGCTAGTGAGATGAGAGTCAGACCAAAACATACTCTCCATTGTATACATCAAGAATATGCCAGGGGCGCCTGGGTGGCTCAGTCGGTTGAGCGTCCGACTTCGGCTCAGGTCATGATCTCACAGCTCGTGAGTTCGAGCCCCGCATCGGGCTCTGTGCTGACAGCTCGGAGCCCGGAGCCTGCTTCGGATTCCGTGTCTCCCTCTCTCTCTGCCCCTAACCCACTCTCATTCTGTCTCTGTCTCTCTCAAAAATAAATAAACATGTAAAAAAAAAATTAAAAAAAAAAAAGAATATGCCAGAGAAGTGTCATAAAACATAAAAAAAATTTTTTTAATATATAAAAAAATTAAGAAATCCAAATGTAAAGTAGATTCAGTCAATATGAGCTTCTAGGGTCTTTTAGATAGCGGTCTGGGACAAAGTCAGAGTGTAGGATTAATGTAAACCTGTTCCATTGGGACTGCTATGGGAATTTTGCCTCGTATTTGTCACACGGTTTGATCTGGGTTTGCCACTCCCGGGGAAGGTGGAATATGTGTGAAATGTGTTTGGGAACAGTCACCAGTCCAGCGGGGGTTAAGGTCTAGGTTTGAAGGAGCAACCCATTGTAGTTAAGGAGAGATCAGAATAAGGACCGAT
The DNA here is from genome assembly GCF_014898765.1 of Herpailurus yagouaroundi. NCBI lineage: Eukaryota > Metazoa > Chordata > Mammalia > Carnivora > Felidae > Herpailurus > Herpailurus yagouaroundi. Next base: position 8,628,730 of record NW_024412428.1, on the reverse strand, counting down.
GGGTGAGTCTGGGAAAACGTCATTTGCTTACAGTTTTGAAAAGGTATGTGTTTGGTTTTCTTCTTCATTCTCATAGTGTTTATTAGCATTGCATCTGCATGGGCTCAAAGATTGGGGAAGGTGGCAGGGCGTGCTGGGAATGCTCTGGATGAACAGCGAGCGCTGTGTGTGTCTCCTCCCCAAGCAGGGCTGGCCCCTCCGCAAGGGTCTGTTAGCCTCTGATTTTTAAAGTGACCGTCACCTGCTTAGAAATCAGCTTTGCAGATGAGATTTGCCCCATTCCATTTGCTATATAGCCTTTGATGGCTGGGTATAGTAAGTCATTTGGGGTTGAATTGTATCCCCCAAAAGATATGCTCAAGTTCTAACCCCAGGGACCTGTAAACGTGATGTTTTTTGGAGCTAGAATCTTTGCAGGTATAATCAAGTTAAGGTGAGGTCATGTTGCATTAAAGTGGACCTTCATCTGATCGCCGGTGTCTTTATAAGAAGAGGGCAATCTGGACACAGACACAGGCAGAGAGAAGGCCACGTGACAGTGGAGGCAGATGAGGAGCGATCAGGGCATCAGGGCGACACGTCTACAAGCTGAGGAAGAGCAAAGGTCGTTGGCAACCGCCAGAAGCTAGAAAACGGGGCGTAGAATGAATTCCTCCGCAGAGCCTCCAGAAGGAACCAAACCTGCCATTCCTGTTGAAGGGAACCCCGTGTCATCCCAGGAGCAACACCTTGATTTCCGACCTCTGGCTGCCAGAACTGTGAGAGAACAGATTTCTGTCATGTGAGCCACGGGCTAGCAGCCCTAGCAGACTCATACAGTGGTCCTCGGGCACAAAGGCCACGTAAGTGGAACGAGCTTTAGTAGATCCTTTACGTGTCAGGGGAACACTTTTTGGTTTCCACGGCAACTTTTTTTTTTCAAGTATTTTTTTTTAATTTTTTTTTCAACGTTTTTTATTTATTTTTGGGACAGAGAGAGACAGAGCATGAACGGGGGAGGGGCAGAGAGAGAGGGAGACACAGAATCAGAAACAGGCTCCAGGCTCTGAGCCATCAGCCCAGAGCCCGACGCGGGGCTCAAACTCCCGGACCGCGAGATCGTGACCTGGCTGAAGTCGGACGCTCAACCGACTGCGCCACCCAGGCGCCCTCAAGTATTTTTTTAAATGTTTATTTACTGGGGGGGCGGAGGGGTGGAGGAGCAGAGAGAGGGAGGGACAGAGGATCCAAAGCAGGCTCTGTGCTGACAGATGCTGGGCTCGAACTCGCAAACTGCGAGATCATGACCCGAGCTGAAGTCAGACTCTCAAGACTGGGTGGCTGAGCCACCCCGTCGCCCCATGGCAACTTTATTTTGATAGGATGATTGCCCTTGACATTCTTTACTTTTGTAAAGTTTGGGGGATGCATATTCATTCTGTGTTTTTCAAAGGGTTAAGCCTGGATGTGCACACACACATGCATTCGTCTACTAGGTTGTATTTCATCTCCAAAATACATGTATCTAGGGGTTTTCTTGTATTAGGAAATTAAATAATACATATTTTCGCAAAAGGGTGACCTGTGTCACGTTTGTAAGATCATAGTTAACGGCTCTGGTGCACTAGCCAACGCCCAACTGGTGAGGCATCACTCTATTTAAGGGTAATTTGAGGAAAAGTGGTCATTCCCTGTGTAGGGGACTTAAGATTTGGATCCAGATCCAGTGGAAATCGGACCTCTCTACCGAAACCAGGGGACACACTCACTCATCTTGGTTTATGCCACCCCAAAAGATGTAGACACCTAATGACGATGTGGTGATCTGCACCAACGACAAAGACTCACCCAACTTGATCACTTGGATCTCAAAGTCAATTTCATTTTAAACTTAATTATCAGGCTTCAGGATTAAGTATGTAAGTGACGGGTCTGATCTTCACGGTCATGATGTTATTTTTCACTGGTCATTGGAGGAGCCATGGAGTTGTGCACTACCCAGAATTCAATCCTGCTTTCCACACTCTCTTGGAGTTTCATTGTTTCTGGCTTTCTGGTGTTGTTTGTGTTCGTTTGTTTGTTTGTTTGTTTGTTTGTTTGTTTTTCTAGCTACAACTGATCTAAATGAGAAGAGTAATAGGGAGATTTTAAAAGTAATTCTACAAGAGTTTATATTATCACTGGGAAATACATACAATATTCCTTGAAATGAAACAAGTAGAATACAAAATCAGTTTGTGATTCTGAATAAACGTATTCTAAATCAGCTTTTTAAAATGGGAGACTTTCAAATATACTTCTAAAGATCATTTTTGAACTAGGAAGAGAGAGCTTCTGGCATTTTCACAGTTGAGGACTTTATGCGTCCCGGAATTAACAAGAGAAACTAACCTACTCATTGCGAGTCAGTTGGCCTGGCAGAATGAAAAAGATAGTCCTTAAAAGCAAAATAGCTTTCTTTTTCTGTAGAAAGGGTGCTTTGCTGAAGATACAATACATATTTATCACATCTCTATATAAAAAATAATCCTGAGCCTAGAAACTGAATTAAATATATATATGTCAATGTCAACAGGGTTATTTTAGGGTGGTGGGAATAGGAGTGATTTCCCCTTTTAGCCCCTTTTATCCACTCTCCTGTATTTTCTATAGATACATGTCATCCGATTACAATGGCAAAATGTAATTAATTGTTCAAATGATCTAAGAGCGAATCTGATGCTACGAAACATGTCTACAGACAGCCGGGAAACAACCACAGTTGACAGAACCCTGCTGTTCCACTGTTTTCAAGGACGAGGAGTGGCCCGATTTGGGTGAAAAATGCTCCCACCAAGGCCAACAGACAGGCCAGCAGCAGCAGGCCGTCCAGGTGAAGTCCCAGCTGGCCAATGGCCCAAGACCAGCCTTCTCCAGGCTGGAGTGTTATGGTGTCCAACTGGCACCATGTTTGTGGTGTCAAGCTCATTTCATCTTTAAGCCCAGCCTGCTTTGATGTGTTCAGACGAAATGCTGAGAATTTTTAGAGCAGAGAAAGCAATGAAGAGTCTGGCTCCCCAATCTGTCCATCTGGATAGACACACTTTGAATCCAAAGAACTTCTGGCACCTTCACAGTTGAGAACTTCATGTGCCCTGGTATTAGCAAGAGAGACTAAACTATCTATCATAGGGTATTTGGCCTGGCAGGATGAAAAAGATTGTCTTCGAGGAGAGAAAAAAAAATGGCTTTCCCTTACTGTAGGAAGTATGCTTTGTAGAAGATATACCTATAGGCAGAAACATTAATCCTGAGGATATTAAAGATGCTGCTAAGGAAGACTTTTATCCATCCATTCATTCATTCCTCACTCACTCACTCATTCATTCATGCAACAATTATTAACACAAGCCGTGTGTGTGCCCAAGTCCTTAAAGCAGAGATTCTCAAAGTGCCGACGCAGAACCAGCATCATCAGCGTCATCTGAGATCTTGTTAGAAATGCAAATTCTCATTAAAACAAAACAAAACTGCTTCGGATTCTGTGTCTCCCTCTCTCTCTGCCCCTCTCCTGCTCATGCTCTGTCTCTCTCTGTCTCTCTCTCAAAATAGATAGATAGATAATTTTTGAAAATGCAAATTCTCAGACTCAACCCCAGGACTACTGAAGTACAGTCGTGGGGGGGTGGGCCCAGCAATCTGTGCTGTCACAAGCCCTCCACATGATCCCCATGGGCACTGAAGTTTGAGGACCAGTGGCCTTGCGTCTGGGTGGGTTACAGTAGGGTGGGGAGGAATCACTAACAAGTATTTCACGTAAATGGGACACGAATGGCACATGGAGGGAGCTCACCGTTCTCGAGAGGCACAGTATGTGAGGCAGTCCTTTCCCCTGTGGACAGGGCTTTCCAAAAGTTGTTTTGTTGCACTGAATGCCCGATTAGGGGGCAGCTGCAGTGTTTATTTCTGGGAGATTCAGTAATATTGCTCTCTTAAAATGTCAGACAATATGCGACATGTCAGACTATTCTCAATCCGATATGGTATTGATCTGAAGCGGTTTTTTTTCAACTTCCTTCTAGAATGAAGTCAAAGGACCCAAATTAAAAACATCTCTACCTTTTCTTGCTGATGTCCTCCGATCAGATTGTGCTTTTATGGAATGGCTATAGGCCAGCCCTCATGGCCCAGCGGAAGTCTGCCAAAAGGTATTCTGGGAATCCTAAATGGCTCTCAGAGATGTCACTTGATAGGTGGCTAGAGCCACGTGACTCACTTAGAACAAACGCTTTCCACCTACAATGACATCCGCTCGTTTTCTCTTTTCATCCTGTCTTCTTTCCTCCTTGCTGTACCATCCTAGGTCGAGAAAGTAGTAATTCTACAAACCAGCCCTCCTATCAAATTGAACAGGCCCAGCGCAGTTGTGTGGGAAGCAAGGCTGCCTGTGATGTGAGCCATGCGGATCGATCTCCCGGCTCAAAAGGACTTGTTCTGCTGCAGAATCGGCTGTGTCTCACGTGTTTTCTCCTCCTCCGTCCGAAGGGGTGTGGCTTCGAGGTTAAGAAAGCTATGCAGTGGCAGCTGGCTACTTCCTTGATGGCCTCCTAAGAGCTTGATTTTGGACCCTGTCCAAATAGCCATGTTTGGGGTAGAGAGTGCAAAACAATCCAACCGAAGTCGCTTTAGTTGCCTTATACGATGGACATCCTCCTCGTAGGTTTCAGCTAGAGGCTCGAGGTTGTGCTTCCAGCTACCAGCCCACGTCTTTATTTGAATCTCACCACAGGAGAACTTCGTACCTACGACTAGTCCCAGCGGTTGAAAATAATATAATTATGACCACTTACTGGGTGCTTGCAATGGACTAGGTATTATGCTAACAATTTCTCACGTGACCTCCCAACGACGCTCTGAGGTAGACGTTATTATCCCATTTTACAGTTACGGAAACTGAAGTCCAGAGAGGTTAAATAATCCGTTCAAGGTTATACGACGAGGAAGGCCCAAGACCGGAATTTGAATTCACATTCCCTTGTGCCCCTCTGATATGCCTACAGGGAAAGGGTGGACCGTGATGAGTCATTTGGCTGACGAACACATGATTCTCTGTTCTGTAAATACACTCTGGCCGGGGCTCAGACAAAGCAGTCTAAACTAATGACCACATCTCTGGGATTTCTTATCAGCCTAAGATTAATTAAAGCGGAGTTCGCCGATGAACGATGGATTCCAGAGCTGGCAAGTAATTTTCATCTCACGAATTTTGATTATCTGTTAGTTGGTTCCTGGCCCGCTGTGTTGAGAAAGAGTCAGAGGCCAGACGTGAGCCCAGGGCCAAGGAATGCTGCAATGCACGAGGGATATCTGCGCTGACCTTAAGAAAGGCAACCACAATGAATCTGCTGCAACGTACTTCCTATCTTTTTTTTTTCAACGTTTATTTATTTTGGGGACAGAGAGAGACAGAGCATGAACGGGGGAGGGGCAGAGAGAGAGGGAGACACAGAATCGGAAACAGGCTCCAGGCTCTGAGCCATCAGCCCAGAGCCCGACGCGGGGCTCGAACTCCCGGACCGCGAGATCGTGACCTGGCTGAAGTCGGACGCTTAACCGACTGCGCCACCCGGGCGCCCCCGTGCTTCCTATCTTTGATGTATCCTGTCGGATGCCGGGAGTCTTAAAATGTAGGCTCGGCCCTTGAATTTAGATTATATCCTGAGTCAATAATACTTAATTCCTAATTAAGCACTATGAACAGGAGCTCAATAAAATGTGGTGTTCACCAGTTCTGTGTGACCTGGGGACAACGGAACACCACAGGAGAACAGATTGAGATTAATGATACAGGCATGCCTCATTTCAGAGAAACCTACTTGTGAAAACCTGAACTCACGAAATAATAAACGGTAAGCGTCTCCATTTTACAAAAGGATCCTGCTGCCCTCCCAACACTTGCACGGGGTTCTTTACGATCCCTTCTGTGACAGGAGAGGGAGGCAGGCCGAGAAGTTTAACTGTCGGAAGACGCTCCTCACTGGAGAGTGGGCGGGAATGAGCATTTATAAAATGGAGACTGGAGTGTTAGGGAAGAGGAACCACGATTCAGTGCATCCAGATTTAATGGACATGACTCTACAAGAACACGTCTGTCAAAGAAAGGCTTAGCTATCAGTATTCTTGAAGAGAAGGAAAATGTCGGGGATGAGGAAAGGTCCTGAAACCAAATCCTCGTAGTCCGTTCGGTTAGGCTGACCTTCACAACATGCGCTCATAAAGGATGATGCCGTCTCCGGTGTAACCTGGCATCTCCAGGGCGTGTTGACCCACGTGCGGCCACCCTGCTTTTGGAATCATATCAGGGCCCCCATGGGCTTTGGGGCTGAGGGTGACCCAGAGTGGAAGGCTTGCCCCACACCGCTGGGACCTCCCGAACCCATATGGGGCCGTCACCCGAGACGGGCTGTCAGGGACCAAACTGGAATTCGACGCTCTCCATGGAAGCATGCTGGAATTTACGAGAGTTTTGTGTAACTTTGCTCAGAATACTTGCGGAAAACAGCTTCATTTTCTATCTGTTTCTGTCTCTGTTGAATACTTTCCACGGTTACAACTATGCAAGAGTTCCTGTTCACTGATTAAGGACATAATTTCCTGTTGAGAACATCTTGTACATTCAAAATTATTTGGGGTACTGTTTATATTTAATGAGCTTTCAAAGTACATCTGCAATGCACTTTACTACCCGGAGAAGAGGTGACCACACAGCACACAATGGGAGTTTGAAAGCCTGCAAAGCTAATTTGACATTTCACTGGTCATTGATATTGATTTTCCAGAGGCTGTTCTCTTCTGGGTAACTGGTATTTCATAACATCCTGGATGTGCCCCGTGGATCACTGTAGTAATCCTCTGAGCCGGCCCCACGCAAGCCAGGAAACTCTCACGGGAGAGGGTAGATGCGATGGGCTGGGCTGGGTACGGAAAGCTGGGAACATCCATAGCTATACAGCACTGGTCTCTCCTACTTATTTAGAAGAATAAAGCTCCAGGATAGCTATATGAACCTATAGCAATTAATTTGTGCTCTATGTGATCTCGCACAAAATACCAAGAAGCATTAGGTTTACAAAAATCCCATTTGGGGGGCGCCCGGGTGGCTCAGTCGGTTAAGCGTCTGCCTTCAGCTCCAGTCATGATCTCACGGTTTGTGGGTTCAAGCCCTGCATCGGGCTCTGTGCCGACAGCTCAAAGCCTGGAGCCTGCTTCGGATCTGTGTCTCTGCCCCTCCCCTGCTTGTGCTCTGTCTCTCTCTGTCTCTCAAAACCAAATAAATGTTAAAAAAAAATTTTGTTTTAATCCCATCGGGTCCACAAAAGGCCATATTTATCCTTCCCCTAACAATATTCCTTTCCTTTTCTGCTCTCCACATCTCTACCCAAAGAAAAGAACCTGTCTTTTTCAGAGGCTTTACCGTGACATATGATGAGAAATACATTTTATGCTATGACCAACTACATGCATCCACATGCATATGTATGGAAACAAAAGACCCACGAAACAGTAGTTACCCTTACTCTATAGAATGTACTCTGACACTTTCTGATTTCATTTTTTTTGAAAAAATGCTGGCAGTCTGAAACATCAAAGAGGGAGCATGATGGCAATGTTCTATATCTACACTGTCCATATGGTGGCCACTGGCCACACGTGGCTATTGAGCATTTGGAATGGCTGGTGTGGCTGAAGAGCTGAAATTTACATGTTATTTCAAGTAAAATTTAAATAGCCACATTTAAATTTAAATAGCCACGAGGATAGCCTATGCCCAGTGGCTGTCGTACTCCATGCTTGATAGCACTTGTTAAGGCTAAATATTTACTAAAGCAATTCCAGTCCTAGGAATATACCCAAGGAAAATGGGTGATTATGTCCACCAAAGGACATATAATCAACCTGTAAAATCACAGCACAAAATCAGAAATAAGGCCAATGTGCGTCACCAATAAAATTGTTTAAGTGTAGTATACTCATACAATAAAATACTATATAGCTATGAAAAAAAAAATGAACTTCTCACCGTATGGACCTAATGTGTGGATGAAAGAAGCCAACAGAAAAGTAAAGTTGTATGTGCGATTCTGCTTACATGATAACTGAGAGTAGTCAAGACTAACCTCTGGTTATCCAAGTCGAGCAGTGGTTGTCTCTGGAAGGGCATGAGTATCGATTGGCAAGTCACATGGAAGAAATTCCTAGGGTGCTAGAAATGTTCTATCTCTTGATTAAGGTATTGGTTTTATGGGTGGAAAAGACTTACTGAGCTATACATGTAAGATTTGTGTAATTTATCATACATATATATATATGTTTGGCAATAAAAAAGTTTTTAAAAATATTGGTTCTCAGACCCTAAATTGATTGCAGGATCGTCTAATGGGTTGGGAATTGCAGTTTGAAGAATGGTGCTAAGACAGACATAACTCAGCATCCCTCCCAAGCACACAATTGCCTCATGGAAGGAAAGGCACAGAGTATTAAATGGTGTTTTCTTATTCCACCCTGGATTTCTTTAAAGTTGCTGCCTGGCTCTCATTGCGACGACATTCTGATACTCACGCAGTGGAGTTTTTTTCCTCTTGATTTTATATGGTTTTTTCCCCTCTTGATTTTATATGGTTCACTCGGTTCTGCTTCTCCCGCCTTTACCTGCTTTGCACGGTCATAGTATGAAGGCACTCTGTAGGCACCAGCCGGCCTACACCTTCTCCTCCTCCTGCTGTCAGAAGACCACTTACGTGATAGTTGACCTTCTGCCTAGAACTGCCCACTTGCTTACCGAGGACCAACAAGACCAGATATCCCAGCTCTACTAGAGGCTCACTGGGTACCCGAAGGAAGAGCAGAAACGTCATAGAATGACTGCCCATGAAAACACTGGGGTGGGAAGTGCCCAGGAGGAAAGAGACACTAGTAGAGGAGCACCTCAAGAAGCAGAGATATAAAAACTAGGTGGGAAAACATACGCGGAAGTTGAGGCGTATTCACGTTCAAGACCTTGGTCAGGGCGAACAGCAATACAAGTACTTGCCCCTGCGTAATTGTGAAGTCCATGCTCCTTCCGCTCCATGAGGTCAGTGACCCTCTGCCAAAGCAGGGACGATCTCCACCGGACCTTCCGCTCCCAGCCCCTCCTTCCCAGATCACAATGGGGCTTTTGGACTAGGGAGGTAGTGACTTACTAAGGAGTAAGAAGCCTGTTCCCTGATGTCTGGTGAACAGGAGATGCTCTTGTGTGATTGGATGTGTGCTACTCCAGGAATTTTAGGCCAAAGAACATTTCTTGGCCCTTGGAAGTTCATGCCAGTCTGAAGGTATGCCAAGGGATTCTAGTCCTCCAATCCAGAAGGACCTCTGGAAGGGCAGTATGAGGTGTCCCCGGTCCACTCTGAAGGGTATTCTAGAAAGCAGAGCAACTTCCTCTTCTAAGCTTTCCCAGAGACTTGCAAACCAAATTGTGTTGCCCTAAAACTTGATGCCTCAGGTCTTTCCACTGGAATGTCCAAAGTAAACCAGGAATCAAGAGAGTCCCTGCATTTTCCAGGATATGGGCATACGCCTTTGGTTCAGCGTTGCCAACAGTGACATTGGTCCAGTGTTTGGTGATTTTGAGTCTAGACCCTAATCCAATTAATAGTTATTAAGGCCTATCAGGTGCCAGATGTACTCATACATATTATTTCGTTCTTTCAATAAGCCTGGAAAGAACATGTGATTATTTCCATTTCGTAGATGGAAATAAGAGAGATCGAGAGATCTGTCCAGTATCAAACTACTCATAAGCAGAGGCCGGCATCCAAGTCCAGGCCCTCCAGCCAGGTGATCCGAGCCCATTCCATCCTATTGCTCATTTTCACACGGGAGATGTCCAGTTGAACGACCTTCACTGTGTCAGCATGGTCTTTACTTACCAGGTACTAAAAAGCTCGTGATAGCCTGATAAAGGAAGAAGATGCACGCACCTCACCAAGAGTTCCAGCTTACAGATGGCTCGTAATCTCCCCCAGAGTGGGATCAAGAGTGCCTGTCCTGCCCTAGGACCTCAACCCTGACAGTCGATCTCTGATGTAACTCAGCTTCATGATAAGGGTACAAATGGTTGTATACATAGAGTTCACCCCAGGTTACTCCTCAATCTTTTGATACTTACGATACCTTTGAGATCAGCCCAATAGAATCTCTAATATTAAAGGGCTATGCTAAGAGTTACTTCATTCCTGCACATTGTCAGAGGGCTGCACGAGACGGCATCTTGAGTAGTAGTCTAGTCCCTTAAAGTGATAGAACTTGTATTCTAATAAAGTTTTAAAGAGGGAGTCAGAAAATATATATACTGCATGCTTGATCCCTATCTGAGAAAGCTTTGTTAAATAATAAAACTAAAAATAGTAAAGTATTAACTGAACCTCCGTGTTTTCATTTCAATTTTCTCTAGAGCATCTGACAGCCAGATGACAAGATTGTCCAGTTTTGTCCAAGTATGTATGAGATTGATCATTAACCAGGCAACAAATTCAATCTGCCCCAGCGACATGGTTGTCCAAGTCGTGTGGTCAAGCCCGATCATCCCTGAAGTGTGTTTGAAGAAGGTGAGCACCTCCTTTGTACAATCTCATTGACTCTACTAGACCCTAAATTATCATGCTTAGCTCATTGGTAATCATGAGGCACAGGATGAGTGAAGTTTGGAGTGGATGCAAATATTACTCTCTCCCACCCAATACATAATTTTTTCCATAAGGCTTGGTGATGAACATTTCATTTACCACACTAGGAAGGGAGTGTTAAGTGGTTTTTCTACGTAAATACATATAAAATGTGTATTTGATGTATTGAATGTATAATTAATATAATTTAGTTTATAACATATACTTGTAAGTATAGTTATAAATATATAAGTGCGCCTATGTATGTAATATTTATTATATGCAATTATTATATAATTATATAAAATACCAGCCCCTTAATATGCTCAGCGAAGTTTCATGAAGACAAAACCCAACGATCTGTTTATGGCAATGGCAGTTAATCTAGGCAAAACAAAGAAAAGTTGAATTCATTTAGGGAAAACAAACCAAAAATGGTTTTCATTTTCCCTTTAAAATTCAATCACTAAAGGGGGCGCCTGGGTGGCGCAGTCGGTTGAGCGTCCGACTTCAGCCAGGTCACGATCTCGCGGTCCGTGAGTTCGAGCCCCGCGTCGGGCTCTGGGCTGATGGCTCGGAGCCTGGAGCCTGTTTCCGATTCTGTGTCTCCCTCTCTCTCTGCCCCTCCCCCGTTCATGCTCTGTCTCTCTCTGTCCCAAAAATAAATAAACGTTGAAAAAAAAAATAAAAATAAAAAAAATAAAATTCAATCACTAAAGACAACATCCAACATGTTGGCAGTAGAATTTTGTGCCGTTTGCCATTTATATAACAAGGTTGATACAGTTTAGAAATGTTTAACGTAATCCAAAAAGCCGTCACCTGAGTGTGTAAAAGCTCCTGGTTTTCATCATACACCCTCTGGTACACTTAGGTCATCAATTGTGTTGTTGATGGTGCCCGTTCCCAGTGATATTTGTGGCATACACGGGGAGTGAGAATGGGAGAAAAATAAGGATAATGAGCTTAAATGAACTTGGCATCAATGATGGCTAGAGATCTTAGAAAAATGTTTCCTTTGCCAAGAAAAGGGAAGCTACTAAACTGTGAATAGATCTCATACAGAGTGTGCAAAATCAGCTTGAAGTGGGCAGTGCAACGACCGCAGTTGGGTGACCATGCTTACGAGCGAGAACAGTGTGGTTCAGAGTCAACGTGAGCAGTACACCATCAGCCAGGTCCAAGACCATGGTCGCGGGCAGCATTAGGCCCTTTAAGCAGATAATGGACAGTGACGCCCATGGAGGCTTCACATAAACCACATTCAGCAGAGGGTCCAGGACTTATTTTGAACAATTGCTTCCATATTCATGGGGCTTAGCAAGTCAAGAGCATCCTGTCCTGATCCAAACATCCTTTTCTTCAGTGTATGATTTCCAACATTATTAAAGCAACGCCGGCAAGAGGCAGGCTAGCAGTCAACATTGTATCTCTTCCTATTGGCCTCCTCAAAGGTTTGGGGGAACCTTTGTCTTTCAAGGGTGGTAGAGAGCTTCTCAAAAATTAAAGATTTTTAGAAATTCACGTGAAGGTGAAGAATGGACTGAGACAAGGAAGTACTTATCTTGGTAAATGACACACACACTATGTCTATACGAGACCAACCATATAGCGGAAAAGAAGATATTATGTCTTCCAGATGTTTTATCTGCATAACATGAAAAACTTCTTTGATTGAATTTTTCACTTTTATTCATGTGTTTGATGTTCTATAGACAAAGTCACAGAGAGGAGACTATGAGAAGAAAATGAAAGGTGTGCAGAAATACATCATCAAAAATGCTTTTTGATGATAATAAAATTCCCCTTTAATGTTTTAAAGTTTTCTTCCAAGCAAGATTTGATGGGTTTTATTTTTATATAGGACATATATTAGCATGTTTCTTGGCCGTTAGGAACAGTTGATCTCAATGTCTAAAAATCAAAAAGGGGAGAGTCACAGACAGAATTTTGGAATGTCCTCATCATAAAAAGCTTGCTCCTGGTTATTTTAGAAAGTAAGCCATTCAACTAAAGTAGTAGCTAATGCAGGAAAACAAAGATTAAGGGGGGAAAAATCACAAGGTCGAAGGAAATGTGTATAGCAGAGGCAGCAGAAGCAGAAAAATAGAGACACACAACCATGATGTCCTGGAAAGGTCCATGGGTTTGAGGCCCTTGTCCTATAGACATTTGAATGCCACGCCAGGGAGCTCTGGGGAGCCAGTCAATATTTATTTTTCATTTTTGGTTTATAAGTTGCCAATAATAAAATCCACTCTGCCTCATCCAAGTTGAAAGAGAATCTCTCAAACAATATTAGGTAGCTCACAGAATCTTCAAGTCAGCTAAGCAATCTGGCTCCAAAACTCGATAATGGGAGTTACTGTCCTGAAAACACCACCAACACTCTTGAAGATCCAGAAACCTCCCACCCTGCCTTTGACAGAAGAATGGATCCCAAGATGCAGCCACCTCCTCATGTCCCTTAGGGTTGGTTTCACTTCTCTTGCAGGAACCTGAGGCACTTGGGATTCACAGAACTGAAATCATAAACCGGAACCCTAGCTGCAAGGGCATCTGGGATGTGAGGTTACTTTAGGAGGCTGTTGACGCAAAAGGTGGGTGGATGTTCAAAAACACTGGGTAGCCACTAATGACAAATATCCACTACAGCAATGAGATGACCATAGCTGTGCTTGAGAAGAATTGATTCGGCATGATTTGTGTAGAAGGATTGGAGTGTGAAGAGGTTGGACACGAAGACAAGTTGGGATACCATTGGCAGTTGTCAAAGGCAGCATGAATACTATCTTGCGTGACAACGTTAGTGACGGGAGCACAAGAGAGGGGGGAGATTCTGGAATCTCTGGAGAGATAGAATCGACAACCTTTAGCAATGAGAGTTGAGGCCATCCACAAGAATAGGGAAGTCAAGAGGAGGTGATGTTCTGGAGGGGAGGGTTGGGTCCTGCCTGGGACACACTCCACTGGGGACACAGCAAAGCACACGTTAGGTGGGCCAAGCCAACAGGCCATTGTAAAGGTAGATCTGGAGCTCTGGAGAGAAGTATCCAGACACAGGTATTAGAGTCACCTACAGAGAGATGATAGTTGAAAGAACAGGACTGGGGAGGTAGAGTTCAAAGTTAGTGCTTTCATTCCTTTCAAAAATGGGTTTCTTTTTTGTACCAGTGTTCCTGGTTGCTGGCTTTAGTGATTTAAAAGATGTTAACCCGGAGCCTTTTTTCCCCCAGCAGAAGAGGACTAGTGCACTTTTATGCAAATAACACATTCTTTGCCCTTTCGAGGAACCAGTCTTCAAATGATTCTTGCATTCTTTATATAATTATGTCTGGGGGACTGGAAGGCTTAATTGTTTGTGTCCAGATGACAGATGTATCGTAAAGAAGGAAGACTAAGTCTGTTTTTATTGTAGTTATTTTTCACCTGGTCTCAGGGAAAACAAAACAAAATTAATGACACAATGGGTAGATCAAAAGAGTCCACATCACAAAAGAGAAAGTTTCTGAATCTCCAACCTGGACCGGGCTCTATCCGAAAGAAGAGGGAGGGCTTTGTTCCCAAGTAGTCGAGTGCCGCGCGAGCTCACGGCATGGCGCCTCACCGGCCTACATTTCCAATTCCCAGCCTCCTAACATTGAGGCCCTCTCTGAGGAGAAAGACCCTCTGGAAAGTGAATGGGAAGCTCATGACCCACAAAGAGTAAACTAAAAAGTTGGGACCAGCATTTTCTTTTAAATCAAGGGACACTTGTTTTGAAGGACAAAATTAAACCGTCTCAGAGCGGCCCGAGTGCCGCAGTGGGAAGGAGTCCCAGTGTCCTTTTCCACTTTGATCAGATCTGTAGCCCCCACCCGACCCCACTGGCCAGGATCAGTGTTCCCAATACCCTGGAAGGATCCTGAAGCTGCACCTCCCTGGGAAATGGGGGTCAGTCGGTTGCTCTGGGTCGGTGACTTGGACCCAAGGCCACGGGTACCTCCTTTCTTCTGAGAGCTCACCCCCTGAGGTGGACTCCTCCTACTTACTGCCATAGACCTACCCACACAAACGAAAGCCCCGCCACAGAGCCAACTCTCCTAACGTGCCATTTGTTTTTAAGTTTTTACTTATTATTTTGAGAGAGACAGAGACAGCGTGAGTGGGGAGAGAAAGGAGAGAGAATCCCAGGCAGGCTCCACACTGCCATCGCAGAGCCCGATATGGGGCTCGAACTCACGAACCATGAGATCGTGATCCAGACCGACATTGAGAGTCGGACACCCAACCGGCTGAGCGGCCCTGGTGCCCGAGCCACCCAAGCGCCCCTGTGCCGTTTGTTTCTGAAAAGTAAGAGGATCCGCGGGTGCTCAGCAGGGAGGCGCCAATGAGACTCCATGGTGGAGACCAGGGGGGTGCCGCTACTCTACGGCAAACCATGAGTGCTCCGCACATTAACTAGTAAGCAGTTGGGTCAGTCTTGGGAGCTCTATCTTCAGGAGCATCAGGAGAAGCAGGGCCTTATTATTTAATATCTTAGAGCATCACAAATGTGCATTATTCTGAACAATCACTAACATTGTTCCCGAGACAGAAAGTCCTTTGCCCAACTCAAAAGACACATTAGGACGGCTCGACCGGGCGGGGTGGGGGGTTTCCTTCGGGAGGCTGGATGACGGAAGACGGTCAGGACGGGCATCTCCGCCTGGCTTAACCTCCGGTTTTACACTGTCTCGGTGAGGCGGGGGGGGGGGGGGCCTTCTGCTATCAAAGGTTTTACAGATGGTTCTAGATGTGGCAACAGATTAGTAAAAGGAAAAGCAACGACCTGGGTGTTGACCTGGGTTTTAAATTTTGCGACTGTAATTTTAGACAATGCGGGACACGCACAGAAGCTGCCTTGGAGGTAAAGGGAGACGAGAGGAGTATCGTTCTGGACTGGGTCCTCGCTGAAGGCGGGTGGTAACACCCGGGACAAAGCACCAAAACTGGATCAGTTAGGGGGGTATGAATAGGCATGGATTCTTTTCCTTCCCGACCGGGGCATCTTTCCAGACAGACTTTTGGGGAGGCTTCTAAGGGCCCCTGTAATGATTGCATTACCATGTTGGCCCTGACGATGTCCCAAGGCACTTGGGCTGAGACTCACTGTGTGTCTGCCCAGCAGAGACGTGGGGGGGGGGGGGGGGGGGGAGGGATGTTTCCTGCAGAAACCTTCAACGGTCTCCCAGCAGTGGTAGTAAATCTGGGGTCAGCTTTTCTGACCCTTAGACATTAAGCAAGCTACAGGAAGTGAGTGCAGAAGTCTCCTGGCCAGGCAAATAATGAAGTGTATCCCAGTACGCTTAGCTGCAACCCCCGCCCCCCCGGAGGAAAATCAGGATTACAAAAGGGACGGAGGTGTCAGAAGAGAGGAGTGAGAAGTCTGAGCGGTCAGCCTCCTCGAGGATTGTCTGGGACAAGAAAGGGAATTCGGGGGGTGGGGGGCGGGCTAGGACCGAGCTCCAGGGTGGAGCTGTTGCTGTTTGCTTCTTGCCAGCCGGCATCGTACAAAGATGTGGTTTACCCACCAGCACTGAGCAAATGTCCGTCCCTTCATGGGTGGTCGGATCCGGTCCACAGGGGGAGGTGGAGAGCAGAAGACAAAGACAATCCGACTCCAGCCTACTGACCTTTCCCCTTGTCGTGTGTCCTAGGGAGGTCTAGTTCTCACTGGGCTTCAGAGAAACCACAGTGGACCCCTTCCTCCCGGGAGGAGGCCCTGCCTTCTTGCCAGGGGTGGCTGGAAGCATCGTCTTAGTACCTGTCCTTCTTCCTCCGACAGCTTGCTGACGGACAGCACCCTAGCATCTGGGGCAGCGTTTACAGAGCGCGGAACACTCGTGTACCTGTTAGCCCTCACCCCACGCCAGTGGCTGGCTACTGTCCTCCTCTCGCAGCATGGAACCTGAGCTCCAGAGGGGTTAAGAGACGTGTTCAACATCACACCACCTGACGAGAAAACGGCTCAGCCGAGGGTGTGGCACGGGTGTTCTTGTCCCAGTTTGCAGACGGGGAAGCCGAGGCACAGAGAGCACCCACGCGTCCTGCCCGCGGACTCGGCATTCGTGGGACGTCAGTATCCATCCGGGGAACCAGGCGGTCTGGCTCCAGAGCCCTTGTCCTAGACCGCCTTTCCCACTGTTTGGGGCGGGGGTGGTGTCTTGTTGAAGGCAGATTCCGATCTCGTGGGTCGAGGGGATGGCCCACGGTTCTGCATTTTTTTAAACAAACTCTCAGATGACGCGATGCTGACGGCCCACAGACAGCTGCTGGGAGTGATGACGCTCTGTGCTCCAGCTACATGTTATTGTTATCTGACTGCCAGAATTCGTTGATTCATCTCTGGTTGCCAAAATCCCTTGTCCCCTCCCACACACACTACTGGCATGCCCACTCCTAAGGGTACCCTTCTCTCCAAATCTGTAGCTATTCTATGGTTGCATTCATTAGGACGATGGCCCCTCACCAAAAATGAATATAATAATCATTTGGGGAGCTCTTTCAACACGAACACCCTCTCCTCTCAATTGCAGACAGTCTGATCCAGGATATTAGGGGTGGGGTGAGGGGTAAGAACAGAGAGATTCCCTGCTGTTTCTGGTATAAACCAACCTATCCTTTCTCTTACCCTTTCAAGTCACCAGGTACCCAAGTCACCTACATAACAACACCCAGGAAGTGGCTAGGAAAATCCGAATTCTCCTGGGTGGTGAATACTCTTCCTGAAAGCTTCCTCTTCCCGATAGCATTAAGATAGGTCCACTTCTCTGCCAATCCCCCAGTGCTAGGCATGGATTGATGCTCCCACTTCCTCCTCCCCTGTGCCTCAACTCTCTAACTGCAGACTTCATTCTCCTGCCCCACATCAGCTTAGCCAATAGGCATAACACTGAGCCCTTCTGGAAAGGATCAAAATCACTTCTGACCTGACAAGCCTAAGACTGAAGGAGCATGGATGGTTTTTCTCTCTCCCTTTGAGCCCTGAGCCCAGTAATCTAGCTGTTCTGAGTCTTGGCCTCAGAAACAAGAACTCTTCAAGACGAGTCCTTTCTCTTTAAGGATTTTCAAAGACCAGCTCCTTACATGATTATGTTTCCTCCTGACCTTTTTTTTCTACAGTTCCAAAGAAAGCCTCACATTGAGGAAAACTAGAAAGGCATGATTCAGTGATGTCAAATGCTCTCAGGATTCCTCCTTCCAAAGTCTTTGTTAATTGTGCCCTGTATCTATAGTGATAAATTTAAAGACACCCGAAGCAGCAGGATCCCAAAGACACTAGATGATTGTGCTGTTCCATTAAGTTGAAACAATGGAGCAGAGTCGCGAGTCTATCTCCAGGGCAACAGAAAATGCCAGTCACCGTCAGGTGGGCTTTCTGATGAATCTTTTAAAATGGACTTTCACGTACTTTTGTTATTTTTAACATGGGAAAATTAATTTCATAAGTATTTAAATAAAGTTAAAAATACTTTGAACCAAAAATATATCTTTGCTTTAATCCCAAATTTTGCTTTTTGGTAACCAATTTTGTTGATTTGTGGCAAAATAAAATTTCTCAGATCAGAAGGAAAGAAAGACCCCATGAAAACCCCAAAAGCAACATATTAGCAAAAAAATAAAAAAAAAAAATGGCAACATAGTGAGATGTGGTCTTAAAATCTCTATTGCCAAACCATTTCACTTCGCTCAGGACATCAGGCTTGGATCTTCTAGGAAGGCTGAAACAATCAGGTACAAGTGAGGAGCTCTTAAAATACGGCTGTAGGCCAAGGGCCCTGAGCCCTGTGAAGGGCAAAGCAAGACTGCATCCTGTTGGACACTCGTCCCCAGTCTCTCAGTCTGACCTCAGCTGGTCCTCTGCGCTCAGCTTTGAATCCTCGCCATGACCTCTTGTGCATGACCACCCTTTTTGACGGCATTTTTCTTGGCTGACCTCAAAAGTCTCTTTTGGATATAATATATATATTTTTAAATGTTTATCTAATTTTGAGAGAGGAGGGGGGAGAGGCACAGAGAGAAGGGGACAGAGGATCTGAAGCAGGCTCTGTGCTGATAGCGGAGAGCCTGATGTAGGGTTCGAACTCAGGAACTGTGAGATCATGACCTGGCTGAATTCCTACGCTTAATGGACTGAACCATCCAGACACCCCTGGATATAATTTTAAATCCTTGCTCTGCAGACACATTTATGATGACTAGGAATAAAAACTTCTAGAGCTATGCTATCCAAGATGGTAGCCACTAATCATGTGTCTATTTAAATAACTTAAAATTAAATAAAATGTAAAAATCCAGTTCCTCAGTCACACTAGGCACATTTCTTTTTTTTTTTTTTAATTTTTTTTTTAACGTTTATTTATTTTTGAGACAGAGATAGAGCATGAATGGGGGAGGGGTAGAGAGAGAGGGAGACACAGAATCGGAAGCAGGCTCCAGGCTCCGAGCCATCAGCCCAGAGCCCGACGCGGGGCTCGAACTCACGGAGCGCGAGATCGTGACCCGGGCTGAAGTCGGACGCTTAACCAACTGAGCCACCCAGGCGCCCCACACTAGGCACATTTCAAGGGCCCAATAGCCACATTCCCTTCCCTGCAGAAAGTTCTATTGAACAGTGTGGATTTAGAAATATTCCTACTTTCGGAGCACCTGGGTGGCTCCATCGGTTGAGTGTCCGACTTTGGCTCGGGTCATGATCTTGCGGATTGTGAGGTCGAGCCCCACGTCGGGCTCTGTGCTGACAGCTGGCAGCCTGGAGCCTGCTTCGGATTCTGTGTCTCCCCTCTCTCTACCCCTCCCCCTGCTCACGCTCTGTGTCTCTCTCTCAAAAATAAGTAAACATTAAAAAAAAATTTTTTTAATAAAAAAAAGAAATATTCCTACTTTCATCCCAAATGAAAGGAGCTGACCAATTTGACGTTAGTTAGGGTCTTCCCCAATTCCCCCTAATCCAAGTAATATGGAATTGATACCACTAGAGTCTAGAATAATGTTGTTAGTATCCTCCTGAGATAGTTCCAGCAGCGGTTTAGAGTTCCTTCAGATGACTCTGGAATGCCTGCAGCACCATTTTGACCATCTACATACTGAAAAATATCAAATACAGGGTAGCTAGATCATCAGCGAAGAAGACTTTGGCTGAGGAACTCAGAGCAGCATGTGATGAGGGGGCATAAAGCCGCAAACACCCCCCACCCCCAGGGGGGGATATGTGTGATATTCTTCGGGCACTCCATGCTGCCCAAAAACAAAGGAAAGGGGGAAAACAAAAGGCCAACTGATAGAGATCACAGTCATGCAGGACCTGCGTTGAGGCTATCTTAGTAAATTACGAGAAATAAATTACAAGTAAATATCTTAGTAAGTTACAAGAAAAAGGCATTCTTACCAATAGCCTAATCTCCAGAAACCCACAGACTCGGTTTCCTGGAGCCCCAACATCACCGCTCCACAGGGATGTGGGAAACAAAGACAGAAGGCAATGGCAGATAAAATTAAATTTCCTTATAAACTGCAGCCCATTGACAAATAACCTGAGGCTGTCAGGAACTCCCTTACTGTTTTAATGCTAATGCTTTGCTAGAGGGAAAAACCACCTAAGCTTGACAAGAAGCAGCTTCCAGTATCCCCTGGGTCTTCTTTAGCATATGAAAATCTCATTGGAAATTCTGCTGGACTTGACCTCCCCCAACACCCAAAAGTATAACCAGTCTCTCCACAGGGTCCTGGGGCAGCTGCCCACAGGTCCTGTCCCCGCGCTTTACTAAAATCACCTTTTTGCACCAAAGACGTCTTAAGAATTCTTTCTTGGCCATCGGCTCCGGACCCCCCACCATCACCCTGAAAACCTCATCAGCGTGGAAAAGGTGACTCGAGGAACAGCAGAATACCGCATTTATTACAATACATATGGGCAGAGCCAGACTATATTAGTTTGCTGCTTATTTGTTTATTCATTTGGCAAGGTACCTGACATTCCACTGTTCGAGTTTTACTCCTCTGGGTTTTATGGGTATCTTCTTTAGTCTCTCGACTACGACAGGGTGCATGGACTACACTGGTGGGCAGGAGAGAAAGAGGCAGAACGATAGGGCAATAAGGGTAGCTATTCATGTTCTCTTGACTTCCCTAGAAACAGCCCTACAGGTGAGAGAGAGAATGAAGATAAAGACCAAGGGGGCCTCATCATATATCATATATCAGACGTCAGAAATTATGTTTTGATGTTACTTGTTACACACTCCGCATAGTGTTGGGCCCATAGGTATTCAACACATACCTGATAGATACTCAATTTTAAGAACCGTGTCAAGATTACTTTAGCATTGGGGTGACTGGGTGGCTCAGACGGTTAAGTATCTGAGTTTGGCTCAGGTCGTGATCTCAGGGTTCGTGAGTTCGAGCCCCGCATCAGATTCTCTGCTTGCTGTCCGCGCAGAGCCCATTTCAGATCCTCTGTCTCTCCCTCTCTCTTCCCCTCCCAGTTCCTACTCTCTCTTTCTCTCAAAAATAAATAAGCATTAAAAAAAAAAAAAGATTACTTTAGCATTAGAATCATTCTGAAGCATTTAAGCTAATTTCTTAAGTACCCAAAGTAAGTTTTCTCATGCATTTTTGGTCTCATGAGCAAAAATGATCTCTTCCACATCCTTACGCCAAACAAAACTTCATTTGATTCACTCATTGGTTTATTTATTCATTCAACTGCTATTTTCTGTACCTACTCAAGCACCGTCCTGTCTCTGCAAGGATACAAAGTTGGAGAGTACCAGCTGTCGTACAAACTTGACAGATCTATACAATCCCAGTTTGGATCTGCAACTTCTAGAGTAGAAGATTCCTGGCTTGACTATCTGGGTTTTGTATCCTCCAGCCCCAGTTTCCCGAATCCCAGTCTATCAGCTCCAATCTTGGGTGCCCAACTTTAAACAAACAAAAACCAACCCAAACAAACAAACAGAGTTAAGACTTCAAGACTAACACGGTGGCTCTTCTGGAATCCAGGCTCTTGTCCCCTTGTTGCAACCAGCTTATTCCACCCTTTCATGATCTAAGATCTACATTCCATGTGACAGAGAGAAGAGAAACAGAAGAAGATCATCCCTCCACCCTTTTCAGGGAGAGGCTTCCTCTTAGTCTCATTGGGCAGAATTTAATCCCATGGCTGCACCTTGCTATGAAAGAGAATGAGAAGTTTCATGTTTTTACCACTGGGCTTCGGATCCAAAAGAGAATATCTACAGTGGATGACTGGGGG
>NW_024412428.1:8605627-8606388 GCF_014898765.1 Herpailurus yagouaroundi | reverse complement strand
TTTTTTTTTTTTTATGAAATTTATTGTCAAATTGGTTTCCATACAACACCCAGTGCTCATCCCAAAAGGTGCCCTCCTCAATACCCATCACCCACCCTCTCCTCCCTCCCACCCCCCATCAACCCTTAGTTTGTTCTCAGTTCTCAACAGTCTCTTATGCTTTGGCTCTCTCCCACTCTAACCTCTTTTTTTTTTTTTTCCTTCCCCTCCCCCAGAGAACCCTAATTTTTGAGACCGTAACTTTGAAATAACTCCATGTCTTTAGTTTTCATGCATAAAAGAAACAGAGCACAGTGGAAAACAGGAGCCTGTAGAATACAGTGACAAAGCCCATGGTGGCTTTGATGTTAATATCTGACAGAGTTTAAAAAAAAAAAAGGAGGGGGCCAGATCAGACCTTACCTGAGGCTGCTATTCAATTGGGGATAATTAAACTACCGCCAAGTTTCTCAAGCAGAGAAGAAACACATTTTCTCAGGTGAAGAAGGGTGCTTCTCTAAGTTCTGTTCAAACCATCCCCTAAATACACTGAAAGAACTATGATTTATTGGAGGTTTTAACTGTGTGTAGCCCATGCTTCATTTGCTTTTGCTCCAGTGGTTAATGTCAGATCCCTGTCCAAAACAAAGTCCCCCTCTCCACCGCCAAGTGTTTCTGAGACTTTCTCCATTGGCTTGTGGAAAAGCCTGGATGAATTGCAAGAGGCAGCTGTGGTGTTTTGTTTTGTTTTGTTTTGTTTTGTTTTGTTTTGTTTTGTTTTG
>NW_024412428.1:8602878-8605617 GCF_014898765.1 Herpailurus yagouaroundi | reverse complement strand
TGTTTTGTTTTGTTTTGTTTTGTTTTGTTTTGTTTTGTTTTGTTTTGTTTTGTTTTCAGGCTCCCTGGTATCCTGACCCTGACTGCCACACCTATAGGCCAGTGGCTGGTGGTCATGTCCATGAGGGCTGTGGCTGCCCCAGCACCTTGCCAGGTCTGCTGGTCCCACCTCACTGACACAAATCATAGACTCCTGGCCAGTACTAGCTACGACATCAGTAGAAAGCTACGGCATGACTGAAACCCAGCCATGGGACGAGCATACACGGGAGCTGTAATCCTGTGGCAGACTCTTGTCTCCCTGTATCCTGTCCCTCCCCGCCTCCCATTTCCGCAGTAATAGAATCCATAATTTTCACAATGCAAAATAAAGACCATACTCTTTAGCTTCTGCGATTAAATGTAAGAGCACCCCAAAACATAAAAGTGAACATGGAAGAAAGGAGTCATGCTCCCCTTTTCTCCTTCTTCCTATCTGTTGGTGAGAATGTAAATGCAATGGCTGGAGCTCCAGCAACAATCTTGAGCCGTGAGATGACCTGGAGAATGGAAACTGCGCGTGCAAAGACAACCAAACAAACAAAAAAAGGACTTTGGGTTCTCTCGACACTATGAAGTAAAATCTATCTCAGAAGTAACTGTCTCGGAGTAGCAGAACATATGAGAAAAGCGTTCTATTTTGCTTACGTCACTGTTTCATGTTACTTGCAGCCAAATTTAATCCTACTTATATCCTACAAATAAAAGCTAGCCATAAACCAGGGACAAGGTGAGCTGGTTTTTCACTTTCTGGGCCCTCCTTTATGGTTTTTCTCCCAGAGCCCACCGTTCCCTGAGGCCCTCTGTGTGCCTCTGCACTAATGCCCTCCAACGAAGAGCTCATACTCTGTAAATTCTTCCAATCATTCTTTTTCTATCCAGATTTACCAATCCTACATCCCATTCTTTCAGGAACTGGCGGGTGACTGACTAAGTAATGTGACAATTAAACTTATACTAAGTTATTCACGTGCAGTAGTGAGTGTTTTTATTCTAGGATAGTGTTCCGACAGGGGTTTGGGTGACTAGACCCGAGAAATGACTAACGCGGGGACCCTAGCAGGTAATTATGTTAGGTATTTTCAGGCAGGCAGACTTTTTGACATGTGATATAAGAGATACCACTGTGCAAACTGTCAGGCAGCTACACGTTTACCTAGCATGTCAGATTCAATTAGGATTCCCAGATATTTATCTCAACTTTCTTCTCGTACTACTTGCCTGTATAAAACCACACCAGTGGCGTTCAAAATAAGATACATGCAGCCTAGGTGAGATGAATTGTGGAAGTTAACAGTTGGAAAACTTTCCAAGTTTTCAGGAATGATATTCTTTTGATTTTTCCTACCTCGGAAATCAGAAACTGTTTGAAAAAGACCCCCACGTCCAACAGAATAACGTGTGGTGCAAAGTCCCGGGCTCCCCCTGCCCCCGCCCCTAATCTCCATCCCCTAGCCCTCAACCACCCAAACAGGCATACGATCTAAGTGCAAACATGTGCCAGATGAAAACATCACTCCGAGACAAATCCAGTCCTTCCAAGAAAAGCGCGACTCCCCAACACCCTCCCGTTTGGGAAAGAGAGGGCTATCGCCGGACAATACGATGTCGTTTTTTACTTCGTCAAGCCATCCAAGGCAAATCTAATTATGTGCGACACGGAGATGATTTGTAGTTGTTTCCGTATTTGTACTAACGGGCTTTTCCTCAGCTTCTTAGAACTCAGAGCTAGCTGACAGGGAAATATATAATGAGGAAATGCAGAGGACCACCTGAGTCATCAAATGCTGCCTGAGTAAATATCCACTCTTAGCCTCCATTGGCATCACTTCCAGTAGAAATACGGTAATCGGAGCCTGTGCCTTAGACCCCACAGCAACAGCTAATGACCAACGTGTAATTGTAAACCAGCTTCCTTGAAGATAGCACTGAAATGCGAGGCCAGCCTCGAAAGTATGGAAGCAAGTAACCTCCTGGTAACCTCTTATCTTTCCTTTCAGTGCCCCCTTATCTTGCAGTCCTCGCCCCCCCCCCCCCCCGCCTTTCATCCCACTACTGTTTACAACCGTGGACCCCTGGCAGGAAATGAGTCTAAAAAAAAAAAACACAAAAAAACAACTATCAAAATATCTCGTTACCCACAATAGAGAAAAATTCTTAAGTGACTGTCTCCTCCTCTTATCTGCCCTTTAAGAAATGTCTCTGACTCTCTAATTGTTGTTATTTGTTTTTTAGGCCCTTACTCCTAAGACCCCCGACACAGAGGGGCCCACTGGGAGCACCCCTTCCGCCCCAGCCACACTCTGCTAGGCATTGTGGGGGCGTACAGGTCATCTGGGACACCACCGCCCCCATTAGCTGGTTGTCTTGTGGGAGACAAGACAGAATGGGTGAACCAATCAGAAAACAATGTCAGCTGAAGACAATGAACAATGATGCCATATTATAAATCAGTCCTTGAAACAAGGTACAGGCCTAAAAATAGAGCTCAGGTGAGCCCGGAATGAGGTGGGTGGAGAGGTGTAAGAACTGGAAAGGCCCAGTGAGGGCAATGCAAGGCACGCTAAGTTCAGAGAGAGTTTTCGGCGCTGCTAAAGGCAATTGTTTGGGTCAGAACTTGATCCTGTGAAGGTCTTTGTGAATTTTCAGGGTTTTTTCTTTCTTTCTTTCTTTCTTTCTTTCTTTCTTTCTTTCTTTCTTT
>NW_024412428.1:8591712-8602868 GCF_014898765.1 Herpailurus yagouaroundi | reverse complement strand
TTCTTTCTTTCTTTCTTTCTTTCTTTCTTTCTTTCTTTCTTTCTTTCCTTCTTTCTTTCTTTCTTTCTTTCTTTCCTTCTTTCTTTCTTTCTTTTCTTTTCTTTTCTTTTCTTTTCTTTTCTTTTTTTTTTAGTAAGTCTAAAGAGAATTTTCAGTTTTGAGGCACTCAGCCCTGGTTAAAAGGAGAAGGATTCTTATGCATGCCCCTTTTTCTTGTCTACTAGTGGGAAAGCCACTCGGGTTACTGCATGGGAGTGACCCTTAGCTCTCTACTATACCCACCGGCAGGAGAGCTTGGTATTCCTCTTCAGCAAAATCCTTTGGGATGCAAGGAAAGGAAGGAAAGAGAAACACTTCCACTAAAAGGCTGTTACAGAAAAAAAAGCAAAAACGAAGTGAGGGCTTAATCTTGCCTCTAAGCCAGATTATGCATACGCAATGTTTCATTCTAATCTTTTTGTAATATAAGCAATAATTTGGAGGCACTAAAGTCAATATTTAATTACCCATGAGTTCCACATAATGTGTCCTTTTGCAAATGTAAAATTCTTGCCATTAGGAAGAAAAATCCAGTCTAAAGTGAGTGAGATGTTGTTTCGAATTCTAGATTTAAATAAAGGTTTCATTTAAACATGGTTTAAATTGTTGTGTTCAGGGGCGCCTGGGTGGCGCAGTCGGTTAGGCGTCCGACTTCAGCCAGGTCACGATCTGGCGGTCCGTGAGTTCGAGCCCCGCGTCGGGCTCTGGGCTGATGGCTCAGAGCCTGGAGCCTGTTTCCGATTCTGAGTCTCCCTCTCTCTCTGCCCCTCCCCCGTTCATGCTCTGTCTCTCTCTGTCCCAAAAATAAAAAAATTAAAAAAAAAAAATTAAAAAAATAAAAAAAATAAATTGTTGTGTTCATCAATTTATGACTCCGTGTGAAATGAGACGGAGAAAAAATGCCTAGCACACTGGCCGTGCTGTGTGGTGCTCCATAAACGTTAAATTTATTATTTTTAACAAAACTGTAAAAACTATAATCTGCAATAACACAGATTTATTGAGCATTCCAAATTTGTCATTAGCTCACCTTGTGTTTTTCCATTTACATGAATTTAAATTTTTTTTTTCAACGTTTATTTATTTTTGGGACAGAGAGAGACAGAGCATGAACGGGGGAGGGGCAGAGAGAGAGGGAGACACAGAATCGGAAACAGGCTCCAGGCTCTGAGCCATCAGCCCAGAGCCCGACGCGGGGCTCGAACTCACGGACCGTGAGATCGTGACCTGGCTGAAGTCGGACGCTTAACCGACTGCGCCACCCAGGCGCCCCTCCACTCAGATGAATTAAAGTGCACAGTGGAGGGGCGCCTGGGTGGCTCAGCCGGTTGAGCGCCCGACTTTGGCTCAGGTTATGATCTCACGGCTTGTGAGTTCAAGCCCCGCGGCGGGCTCTGTGCTGACAGCTTAGACCCTGGAGCCTGCTTTGGATCCTGTGTCCTCCTCTCTTATCTCCCTCTCTGTCAACCTCTCTGCTCACACTCTGTCTCTCAAAAATGAATAAACATTAAAAATAAAACTTAAAGTACATGGTGGAAAATGTTTGAAAATGTGCACAGTGTTTAGAGTAGACCAGACCCTCCCTAAAACTCTTAGCTGGAGATTCTGTGTTAGAACTTTCTTTGCGTGCTTTTGTAAGCACTCTCTCTCAGCCAAGAACTCAAAGTTGCAATTTATTAATTGTATCATGGCATCAAACAGGTCTTCACTGACTGACGAAACCATTCTGCTTCTCCAAAGTGGGGACGTTTTAGTGCGTATTTTAGTGCGTTTTAGTGGATGTCTGTGGGCCATTCGTATTTAAAGAAACGGCTGCTTACCCAGTAGATCTGTGTAGTGGTTTCAACAGCTGTTACCTTCCAGACTCTCTTTTGTGAGCGATTAGCATCTTTGGCCATTTGCAGGACATTGCTGGCTTCCCCCAACAGAAGGACTCGGGGTATAAATTAAAGGTAGGTAACCAAACTACTTTAAATGCAATAGAGCTTTCAAACAAATCCTCTGGTTGTCCCTTTGCAAAGGGAAGGATTCTTTTACAAAGCCAGTAATCACTTCCTAATGCATGGGTTTTGCAAATCTGGAATTTAATCCCTCAGCTTTACTTAAAACAGGTAGATCCTTCTTTATTTGCTACTCTGCAAGTTGGTCTTTTGGCTTAATTATAATTTAAGGAATAAAAGAATCAAGGCCAGATTGCTCCAAGCATGCTCTGGTCTGGGCAGGATTGATTATTCACGTGCAAAGGGTAGTAATTTGGGGTACACGGAAGGGAACGTAAGGTACAGAGGTGGGCTGGTGGGGGGAGGGGAGGGGACCGTTCCCCAGAACAGTAAGGTCAAAGTCTAAACACCTTTGATTCTCTTTTTAAATTTACCAGACTGTTTGGGGAATTGTCTCCTACAAAAGCAAACAAATGAATGAAAAATGCAAGCTGGTGCAGCCACTCTGGGAAATAGTAATGAGGTGCCTCAAAAAACTAAAAATAGAACTACCCTACACCCAGCAATTGCACTACTAGGTATCTATCCAAGGGATACAGGTGTGCTGTTTCGAAGGGACACATGCACCCCAGTGTTTACAGCAGCACTATCAACAGTAGCCAAAGTATGGAAAGAGCCCAAATGTCCATCGATGGATGAATGGATAAAGAAGATGTGGTATATATATACAATGGAGTATTACTCGGCAATCAAAAAGAATGAAATCTTGCCATTTGCAACTATGTGGATGGAACTGGAGGGTATTATGCTAAGTGAAATTAGTCAGTCAGAGAAAGACAAAAATCATATGACTTCACTCATATGAAGACTTTAAGAGACAAAACAGATGAACATAAGGGAAGGGAAGCAAAAATAACTTAAAAACAGGGAGGGGGACAAAACAGAAGAGACTCTTAAATACAGAGAACAAACTGAGGGTTGCTGGAGGGGTTGTGGGTGGGGAGATGGGCTAAACGGGTAAAGGGCATTAGGGAGGACACTTGTTGGGATGAGCGCTGGGTGTTATACGTAGGGAATGAATCACCAGAATCTACCCCTGAAATCATTATCGCACTAGACGCTAACTCACCTGGATGTAAATTAAAAATTCATTTTAAAAAAAGATGTGTAAGTAGAGCAAGGAAATATCTAAGTTGCTGTTGTAAAACAAAACCAGGGAGATGGGAAGGGACAGAATTAGTTGCAGAAGTATATTTTTCTAAGCTGGAGACTAGAAAACCAAAAAGTAAGACCTTCCGCCTATGGAAAAAGGCTGGGCCACGTCCTTTTCATTTCTCCTTTGTGCCCCCCACTCACATGCTTCTGTCTTCAGTTACCGCCCTGCAGTCCTCCAGGGAGAAAAAGAATCTTGCTTTGTCCCCGCCAGACCTTCAAAGCAAACGTAGCCCTTTGTTTTCAGAGCTCTTTCACCTTCACGAAATGCTGATACAGTTTCCACGAATCAGAGGAAATCTGATGGTAGGAGTAGAGGCAGGTTTTGCAGAAAAAGAACTTTCTTCCTGCAACCGAGACAGGATACATTTAAAGTCACCTCCTCTGGGATAAATACTGATGTGTTGGTGGCCTAGACCCTACATGCTTTAAGGATCCCTTTCTCGGACTCTATGCCAAAAAGTGTGAGAATTAGAAAAAAAAAAAGAAAAATCTATTCCGCCTAAATGCTATCCCTCTCTGTGGCTGTCTACATTTTTCTCAAGACTTTAAGCTGAATGTTCTTCAAGGTGATGCATTTTCAAAAGGAAACCTCTAATTCTGGCTGCTCAGCTCAATCAACCCCTTTGAACTTCCCTTTTGGGTTCTCTAAATCCTCAGTGTGCTTTACTGCTTGAAATTGAGCGAGAGGGCATTTCAGGGGATCAATCAAAGATAATAGAAGGGTTCTGAGCTCTTATAGTTTAAAAGAATGCTGTTTTCAGAAATCGTGAACAAGAACACCATTATGAGCATTTCATTATTTCTATGCATATATTACAAACTCCTCCATTGCTAGAATGTAATAACTAAAAACTGCCTTATAATGAAATTGAAATGAATTTCATTGCATGAAATGAGACTTTAAAATCGGCCAGGCAAACAGGGGCAGTTTTTTCTCCTGTTGGCTTCTGAAAACACAAGAGGAATGTTGGTCCTGTCATGTCAGACATGTTATTGACATAACTTTCCAGAGCTCCGAGCGCCTGGTTATGTAATATTCCAGGGCAACTCCAGCCACTTCAAGGTTATTGTGAAGTCCCTAAACAAAAGAAAAGAAGACACTAAATGAAGTTTAATACACGTCAGTTGAAAAGATACACAGGAGGCATGAAGGGTTTGGGGAGGTAGTGATGTCAATTACCAATGACATGAATATATTTGTTCTACCGTGTACATAGTCTAAATAAAAATCTGCCACTTGTCAAGAGCCCCGAAGGCCTGGCATCTACAGGATGCTAGATTGAGCTTTAAGTATCGAAAACTAAGAAAATGGATCCTGAGAAACTTAACAGAAACCCATGGGGGAGGGGAAGGAAAAAAAAAAAAAAAGAGGTTAGAGTGGGAGAGAGCCAAAGCATAAGAGACTGTACTGAGAACAAACTGAGGGTTGATGGGGGGTGGGAGGGAGGGGAGGGTGGCTGATGGGTATTGAGGAGGGCACCTTTTGGGATGAGCACTGGGTGTTGCATGGAAACCAATTTGACAATAAATTTCATATATTAAAAAAAAAAGAAAACTAAGAAAATAAATGAACATTTGAAACACATTCAAATTTGACCAGGTAAGAGTTAATTATGTAATTTATAGACCTTCTATTCTCCCTCCTGATGATACCTGGAACTTAGGCCATTGTTCCTTAGGTTCCATGATGTCCCAGCATGCTGGGGTTGGCAAGAGAGAGGATACAAAAGTTCACATTCAGGTAACTGTTTCAGCTCGGGGACAAACGTTAAAAGGAAATACAAATATAAAAAACACATAGGCGTACCTGGATGGCTCAGTTGGTTAAGCTTCTGACTTTGGCTCAGGTCATGATCTCACAGTTTATGAGTTTGAGCCCCGCGTCGGGCAATCTGCTGTCAGCACAGAGCCCGCTTCGGATCCTCCGTCCACCTTCCTCTCTGCCCCTCCCCTCCTTGCTCTCTCTCTCGCGCGTGGGCTCAAAATAAATAAATGGACTTAAAAAAAAATAAGAAGTGAATAAATAAAAACATACATATGCGGTGACATGGCCTTCGAATGGAACAATATGCAGTCTTTCACTGTAGTATTGGTGGCGAGGTGTAATACAAAGTGTTTAAGGAAGTAAATAAAAACAGGCAAGAGTCCAAATTTCACATAGAGTAGAAGTCCAAACATTGAAAAGAAATGTAGAAAACAAAACTAATGGGGGAGGAAGAAGTAAGGGTGAGGATTAGGGTTGTGGTGGACTTTGTTTTTCTGGCTTTATGGCTTCTCAGATTTTTTTTTATTTTTTATTTTTTTATTTTTCTTTTTTTTTAATTTTTTTTTTAACGTTTATTTATTTTTGAGACAGAGAGAGACAGAGCATGAGCAGGGGAGGGTCAGAGAGAGAGGGAGACACAGAATCCGAAGCAGGCTCCAGGCTCCGAGCGGTCAGCACAGAGCCCGATGCGGGGCTCGAACTCACGGACCGTGAGATCATGACCTGAGCCGAAGTCGGCCGCTTAACCGACTGAGCCACCCAGGCGCCCCAGATTTTTTTTTTTTTTTTATGAGGATGTATGCCTTTGGTATTTGTGATGTGTAACAAAACTGTACAGCACAAAGTCATGTCTGTGCTTTTCTGCACTCAGCCATTCTTTTTTTTTTTTTTTTTAATGTTTATGTATTTATTTTTGAGAGAGAGAGAGAGAGAGAGAGAACACAAGCTGGGGAGAGGCAGAGAGAGAGGGAGACACAGAATCGAAGCAGGCTCCAGGCTCTGAGATGTCAGCGCAGAGCCCGACGTGGGGCTGGAACCTATGAGATCGTGACCTGAGCCGAAGGCTGATGATTAACTGACTGAGCCACCCAGGTGCCCTTGGACCCGGTCGTTCTTAATTAAATCTTTCTGTCATTTTTGCAAAGACTGGAGTTAAAGAAGGCCTTTAGGTACTGATTCAAATACAGACTCCAAAGGACCATCGTGGGCATGACCCAGGTTCCCCAACAGCGTGGATCAGAAGGCTTACTTAGGGTCTGTCTAGATGCAGTACACAGTACCGTGCATTTCTGTTACATGGCCGTCATGATTTTTAAGGATTACCTTTCAATGGGTAAGCAAAAGATCCTCTTTTTATTCCTCTAGGAAAAACCAGACGGCTTAGGGTCTAGCAAGCAACAGCTTCAAAGGGAATATAGGCAGAGAACGAGGACGCTTCCAAAAGAGAGACTTGGTGTTCATTTCAATGGAAGCCGAGAATCAGAGGAGAGGCTTCTTTTTTGGGGTCAGAGTTTAAGTGGGAACTCTGGGACCGGACTCAAGGGCCCAGCAGAAACCCTGCTTTGGCATGCGGGGAGAACAGCTCGGCCTCCGTGGGAGTGAACGAAGAAGGCGGGGCTTCGCTGGAGTTGGGCGGAAATCAGGATGTCGGTGGATGAAAAGAGACCTGACTTGTGAAGCTGGACAGCGCTCTCCACATCCCGGTTTCTGAGTCACCTGAACCAAACTAGGCTCTGTTTTATTACCTAGAACCGCCCACCCATGGACAGATTGCACTCCTGTCAACCACCATCTGGAGGAAAGTTGTTCTCACCACCAGGCTCACAAACACGGCATGTGTGTTGCTAGCATGGCCGTGACCTTCCAGGAGAAAAGTACAGGCAGGCTGATAGACTGTGGGCCAGAGGCAGAAGGAAGGACTTCAAGGTCTTCAGGAGGTTAAAGCAAGGACACAGAGGTCTGTGCTATTGCACGAGGCTCCCGGATTTTCTGGCCACAAGCAGAATTGCTAAGGAAGTTGGCATTCCTTACAGCCACTGCTGTTAGTGTCTCGAGAACACTCATATTTTGACATATAAGTTTGTCTCTGTAATAATATCACTGTCTTTTCAGGGGCGCCTGGGTGGCTGAATCTCTTAAGAGTCCACCTCTTGGTTTCGGCTCGGGTCTGGATCTCATGGTTCATGAGTTGGGGCCCCAACTCTTGTGTACGGCCGGCTTGGGATCGTCTCTTTCCTTCCCTTTCTGCCCCTCCCCTGATTGCTCTGTCTCTCTCTCTCTCTCTCTCAAAATAAATAAACCGACTTAAAAAAATTAAAAGAAGATAATATCACGGTCTTTTTAAATAATCCTTTCCCCTACATGACCACTTGCCATGGCGGCTAACGGGGAACATTTGGCTGGTCCCATAGACCCTACCTGAAAACATATGCAGAATCCAACCACTGGTCCTCCTCTGCTCCCTCCCACCCAGATAGTTCAAATCATTATCTTTTCTTACCCAGGTTATGGTAAAAAAAAAAAAAAAAAAAATCTCCAGATGGATATCTCTGCTTCTTCTCGTGCCCCCCTATAATCCATTCTCTATATAGTAGTCGGAGCAATTTACATAGAAACTAAGCCAGGCATGGACACTGTCCTACTGAAGTCCTCTGTGGTTTCCCTGTGCATTAACATCATGCCACGCTCTTCGCTGGATCTCCGAAAACCTGCATGAGCTTGGGATGTCTTCCCCTGCTGTCTCTCCCACCCTGCCTGTCTCAAACTCAGGCTCCACCTGTCTCCCTGTTTCTTGAGCTCACCACGCCTGTCCCCATCTCAAGGTCGTGGCACTTCCTGATGCCTTTGCTTAAAAAGTTCTTCTACTCTCTCCCTCTTTTGTTGTTGGATTTTATCACAGATATGTATTTTTATTTTATTTTTTTTAATGTTTATTTATTTTTGAGACAGAGAGAGACAGAGAGACAGAGCGCAAGCAGGGGAGGAGCAGAGAGAGGGAGACACAGAAGCCGAAGCTGGTTCCAGGCTCTGAGCTGTCAGCACAGAGCCCGACGTGGGGCTCAAACTCACAAACAGTGAAATCATGACCTGAGCCGAAGTCTGATGCTCACCCGACTGAGCCACGCAAGCACCCCACAGATATATACTTTTTAAGATTTTTTTTTTTTTAAGTAATTGCTACACCCAACATAGGGCTCAAGCTCACAACCCCAAGATCAAGAGTCTCACGCTCCACCAAATGAGCCAGGCATCCGATCACAGATTTTTTTTTTAATGTTTATTTTATTTTTGAGAAAGACAGAGAGAGAGAGAGAGAGAGAGAGAGAAGTGGGGGAGGGTCAGATAGAGACGGGGATAGGGGATCTGAAGCAGACTCTGTGCTGACAGTGGAGACCCCAAGGTAGGCCTTGAACTTGCAAACTGCAAGATCGTGATTTGAGCCGAAGTTGGATGCTTAACCAACTGAGCCACCCAGGCGCCCCATATCACAGATATTTTTTACGAACTGTGTTTTCAGATACAATTATCATTCGGAGATACTGTGGAAAATCATAACATTCTACTAGGCGGAGTGATCACAGTACCTTGAAGCCATGTCAAAGTGGGCCAGAGAGCACAGTAAGGTGGGCAGAGAGGGGGCGCTCAGGGATCTCGATGGGGAAGGAACACAGCTGACTGGCCCCTCAAGAGGCCTCTGTGGTGACCTTTCCTTGGCAACTTTACCAAAATCCAGATTCTGGACTTCGGTTTTCCCTCTCTTCTTTTTGTGGCCTTTCTTCTTGCCATCACAGTGGTCTCTCCTCAGGGAGAGAGGCCTTCTCAGCCACTCAGTCTAAGTTTACTTCCTCCCATCATTTTGTCCTGTCTCCCCTGTTATTTTACTCATAGCACTTAAAGCAAACTGAAGTGGCCACACTTACTGAGTTATTGCTTCATTTTCAAGGGATGCCATAATGAACTACCACAGACTGGGTGGCTTAAACAACAGACAATTTTTTCCCCCAGTTTTATTGAGCTATAACTCACCCACACGCTGCATAAGGTTAAGGATACAGCATAATGATTTGACTTCTATGTATCACAGATTCACGGTTATCTCCTTGGCAAGGAGATGGCTACCTTCTTCGCATGGTCACCCCAACCACACAGGCATCCCTTCTGTCTTTCTGTGGGTCCTAGTTTCCTCATCTCACAAGGTCACCCGTCATATTATAATAGGGCCCCCTGCTAAAACCTCCATTTTAACATAATTACCGCTTTAAAGACCCTGTCACCAAATCCAGTCACATTCTGAGGTACCAGGGGTTAGGTCTTCCGCATACGCATTTTGAGAAGAACACGATTCAGCCTTTAACAATTATTTATTTGCTTTTTGGCTTACCTGTTTTCTTTTATCTCCCCATACTAGAGTTTCCATATCGCAAGAACAGAGATTTGTCTTTTGTTCACAGCTGTAGCCATGATGCTAACACCATGTCATTTCACGGAAAGTGCTAAGCGTTTGTACTAAAGCAGCGAACAGTCGGCGGTTTTGCATAATTTTATATTACCTTTCCCCAATGTACCCCATTTTCTGAAAGCTTTTTATCTCCTAAAATGCATTTGTTAAGTTTTTATTAATAGATTTTTCCCATGGGATAATCAATGCCATCACGTTCCAGCCCAGATCCAAGAAATCTGACATTTGAGTCCCCTGAGCAGCCTTATCAGTCATAAATTTACAATTCTTGTTAACTTTTTTAAAGTGTTGAAAGTATCTCAAGGATTCCTCCCTCCTCTCTTCCCCATCACCATCTTTTCAGATCCTTGGCATGAAGAAACCCAAGCTAGAAAGCCAGGGGATCAATCCTTCTGGGTTTTGCCACTTTAAGTTTCTCTGATAGATTACGTCAGTTGACCAAAGCATAAAAATGTCACCCTCTACCAAGACCATGTTTTCCTGTGTCTAGGCAGTTAAAGTGAATTCCAGAACCCCAGCCAGTCAGGTTAGCGGAGCTAAAAACAAAAGCTGAGAGGAGATCATCCACTCCGCTTCAGAACCCATGGGGAGTCGCCCCATAAAAAATGGTCCATTTCAAAAACGGTAGGTCCCTATTCTTTGAATGCTTTGTCGTATCTCGCAGGCAGCAAAAAGTTTTTACAAGAATGAAAATCAACTCACCCATGGTGCTGTAAATAACGGGTGAATTGGGAGCCAGCTCAAAGGCATACCAACTCACTCAAGCCTGGGGGGTCACCAGGCAGCTGTTGCAAGAACCACAGCACCCCCCTGACAGTGGAGGTACCCATGGTTTATAATTAAAAATTTTAATTGTATGCTTATCCTCACAATAATCGTTGCTACAGCAATTTGTTTGTAAACTTGAGCCTTCACACATTTGATTGCCACAGGAACTAGGACAAAATAGCACCCGCCCACGTAAAAAGAACATACACGGGGGCGCCTGGGTGGCGCAGTCGGTTAAGCGTCCGACTTCAGCCAGGTCACGATCTCGCGGTCCGGGAGTTCCAGCCCCGCGTCGGGCTCTGGGCTGATGGCTCAGAGCCTGGAGCCTGTTTCCGATTCTGTGTCTCCCTCTCTCTCTGCCCCTCCCCCGTTCATGCTCTGTCTCTCTCTGTCCCAAAAATAAAAATAAACGTTGAAAAAAAAAAATTAAAAAAAAAAAAAAAAAGAACATACACGTACTCGGGTATAATTGGAGTTTAAATTTTGGGGAAAAAAGATCCCTACGACAGAACTCTCTGAACAACATCAGCGCGAGTGTATTACTAGAATGGTTATTTGGCGTATTCCAAAGGGATCATTTTATTCAGAGGAAACTAATCTGTTACTTTAGTGACCATGCAGTAGAAGCCCCAAAGAACCAGCCGTTGACGGGTAAAAGCTTCAGGCTTCCAACAGAATCATCTTTCGCCTCGCTCACGGTGCAGCCTGGAAGAAAACTTGAGTTTGAAATTTGACAAACACTTCTTTAGAACACTTTAAGAAACGAGCTTTGGGCCACTTGCTTCCGTCCTGGCAAGACAGCGCTTGCAAGGGAAAGGACAAAAAGTCACAAGGTCTGTCCAGGCCTTCAAGCATTTTACAGGGTCAGCAGATGGACGTAAGCGTGTGGCCATCTTGTACTAATAAATGCTAGTGCTGGGATTCGGTTTTTTTTTTTTTTTTTTCAACGTTTATTTATTTTTGGGACAGA
>NW_024412428.1:8579962-8591612 GCF_014898765.1 Herpailurus yagouaroundi | reverse complement strand
GCCCAGAGCCCGACGCGGGGCTCGAACTCACGGACCGCGAGATCGTGACCTGGCTGAAGTCGGACGCTTAACCGACTGCGCCACCCAGGCGCCCCATGGGATTCGGTTTTAAATAAACGGTGCATTTGATTCTGATCCCCTCTACTGCTTCCCGATGCACAGCTACCTGTAATCGTATCGGTAGGAACACCCTTCCAGGAATAAGATAAACTCAAGAGTGGATTTGACAGATAAATTATATCCTCAAAAGAAAGTAAACTCAAACTCAAAGTCCAGCATTTTATTAAGCCAATAACTTATTTCTGGGTCCCTAAAAGGACTTATCTGCCTTTGGAGTTTATGGAAGAAAAGCGTATATGCGTGAACTAAGGAGAGTGGAGTTGATGTTCTAAGATTTTAGCTTCACTCTGCCCTTAGTGAGTTAGTGCAAACGGTCTCATGGGACCTTTTCTAATTGTTACCCACTCTTCTCCTTATCCTTCTCAGAATTAAACAGACTTAAGTATGAATCCCAGTGACCTTGGAAAAGTTATTTAACTTCTGAGCTCCTTTCTTCATCTGTAAAAATGGGCATAATGCTGTGACTTCACAAGGTTGTCATCAAGATTACAAAAAATAAAATTTTTTTATTGTTGATTTATTTTGAGAGACAGAGACAAAGTGCGAGCAGGGGAGGGGCAGAGAGAGAGAGGGAGACACGGAATCTGAAGCAGGCTCCGGGCTCTGAGCTGCCAGCACAGAGCCCGACGTGGGGCTTGACCCCTCGAACCGGGAGATCATGAACTGGGCCAAACCAAACTCAGACACTTAACCAACCGAGCCACCCACACACTCCAAAAATAAAGTTCTTAAAGCCCTGCATGATGCCTGACACACGGAGGTCATCTGGGGAGGGCCAGCACCATACAGCTACCCTTCTGTCACTGCTCCTGTTTCTCTCTGTTCTCCTCTTGTCTTTTCCTTCTCTTGTCCTTGCCTTCTATATCTCTAGATAACACTCAAACACCGAGTGTTAAGAGCCAGGAGGAGATGGAGAGGGTCGGACACTTGCCCTGGCCCCTCAGGGGAGAAGCAGAACCGCCAAAGCAGGTGACGGCCGTCCTCTGACTCCTGCGCAGGGCACAGCATCTGTACTTGTTTCTCCTGGTTAACTCGCTCTTCTGAAAACTTTATGTCTGGGTGTAGAGCTCTGCTTCTTTGATTTTCTCTCCTGTTTATATTTGACTTTTTTTTTTTTTTTTTTTTTTTTTTAATGTCGCACATAGAAGTATTTGGTGGGGAAGTGTGCTCTGAGTTCCCTAGCATCTAGGGAAAAGACGACTTGGCTAAAAGACAATGAATAATGGAGCTTCTCAGAAGCGAAAACTGCCTTCGTGTACACCGTGGCCATCACCAAGTGCATCTTTGTTCTAAGTGCGGCAGTGTTTTGAAGTACTTACAAAATCTAGTATTTCAGAGAAATCCCCTGTTAGATTTTCTATCAGTAGGATATAATCTTTTTTCTCAGCCTTGAAGGTGATTTAAAACCTATGTCTATTTTAATTTCCGGCTCAATCTGAATGTTTATGCTTCCCGTTCTGTTTAAAGATGGCAAGACACAAACTCCACTGAGTAGATTTATGAAGTGCCCTTCTGGGGCTCTCACAAATGGACAACGTGGCTGTGTTTCTCTTCCATGGAGTCCTGATCTCATGTGACGTGGGTAAAAGATCAGGGATGGAAAAGGGACACAGAAGACAATAACAGCAGGAAACATACAGAGAAGCATTTTATGAGAAACCTACCCACAAAGGCAAAATTCATCTCCAAATCCCCATAGAATTTTGAAACTGTCAGAACTGCTCATACCCAGGAGCCAAAGGCAGCTTTGTTTACAAGTTAGAAACAGTAATTCCCCCCTGACTCCATTGTCTTTGCCTACCCAAGACAACCCAACGAATCTTGTAAAGCAAGATTTTCCCAACAGGTGAAGCTAGCAGAGTCCTAAGAGATGCAGAGCCCAGCTACGTAGACTTCCTAGTTTCTTTGACTTCACAATCCAACTCATAGCATTTATTGAGCAACTATTATGTGCCAGATTGTGACGGCATAGCAGGTAACGTCAGGAATTCGGATGTTTATGATATTTCCTTTAAGTGAGGAATACCTACAACCTTCTGCACTTGGCTGGCTCCTTCTTTTTATATAGTTCTCAGATCAAATATCATTGTTTCCAAGGCCCCTGACCATCCGTCCTAGAGCTGCCCTCGGTCCCCTGCACCTGTCACTCTTCATTGCATCACCTCATTTTGTTTTTATTTTCTTTAAACATTTACGACTACCTAAAATTATCTTGTATGCTCACGTGTTTTACTTGTTGGGTATATTAGCTGTCTCCTCGACTAAAATATGAGATGCGAGGGGCGCCTGGGTGGCGCAGTCGGTTAAGCATCCGACTTCAGCCAGGTCACGATCTCGCGGTCCGTGGGTTCGAGCCCCGCGTCAGGCTCTGGGCTGATGGCTCAGAGCCTGGAGCCTGTTTCTGATTCTGTGTCTCCCTCTCTCTCTGCCCCTCGCCCGTTCATGCTCTGTCTCTCTCTGTCCCAAAAATAAATAAACGTTGAAAAAAAAATTAAAAAAAAATATATATGAGATGCGTAAGAGCTGGCCCTTTTCCATCCTGACCATGTACTCGCTGGGTACCTGGCACTAATAGGCAAATGAAGGCAAAAGCCAAGTACGTACCTACAAAGGCAGTATCGTTCAAGGGATGCCACTCAGACAAGGGGGTCCTCAGTGTATTCCCTTTGCTCCTTCTGAGACTGACACTATGATTGAGGTTTGGGAAATGTCAGGGACTCCTTCCAGGAAGGCAACTGAGTTTCAGAGGATGGGTAGGAGTTAGCCCGGTGATGATAGGGGAAAGATACGCCAGGCAGAACAGACAGCTCACACAAGGATGCGGACTCCTGAATGAACAAACTCTCAGGTTTGCCACTTTTCTGTGCAACAGAAGCAGGCCTTGAAGGGTGCAGACAGGGAAAAAGTGAACCGGGGGAGAGAAAGAGGACAATCAAGAAAGCAGAGGCAAAATACCCAGGGAGACAAAGTAGGGCTTTGGAGATGTGATCGGAAGATTTTTAAGCCAAGAAGCAAAAAATATCGTGGTGAAGACTAACCAGTGGCTTTTCAGTGAGTCCAACCTGCGTCCAAACCCCAGTTGTACCGCTTACAGGTCGTGTGACCCGCTGTCTGTGCCATTTGTAACGTGGAATAGGAACAAAACCCACTTTGCACACTTGTTGTGAAGGCGAATGCCTGCAAAGTCACCTTGCCCTGTGCTAGGCGTGTGAAAGTGTGCAATCGCTCTATGCTTGGGTGATGAGTACTGGGGACAACAAAATTATTTGTGCATTTTAGAAAGAGCCCTCTGGAATCAGTGCGGAACAGATGTGATAAGCTTCCAGAAAGCATGACCTGAAAAAACAGTTCGTTTGTTTCTTTGTTTCCAACTTCATTGAAGTGTAGTCGTCGCACAATAAACAGCCTGTTTTCAAGTAGCTGATTTGACAAAACATTTTAAGAATATCTGGAGACCAACATAGGCAAACAAACTTATTAAAACATACATGACAGTGATGACCTACTGTAAACCATTTCAAAAGAAATTGTTTTAATGCCAAAAGTAAGTAGGGAGAACATTATCTATAAACAAAGGGCTCATGTTCAAAGTGGACAATATCACTTTATGGAAAAACGTACCGCATTATTTTCAACATTTTCCCACAGATCAATTAAAACGCTATGCTGCGTTGATGTTTGGAAACTCTGACATTCAGACTTCCTTAGAGGGTATGAGCCTGGATGCAGGGGGGCAATCTGGGGGCAGTTGGTCCCAGTAAGAAATGGACCAAGGTTATGGGAATGGGTATGGAGATGGGGCGACAGATTCAAGAAATACTAAGAAGGCAGGATCAGTAGGCGTTGGATGTTGGAGGTGAAAGATGGAGAAAGTCAAGGATGAACCATGGGGAGAAGGAGATCCAACATAGGAGGAGAAGGAAGTTTGGTGGAGAAGCGTGTGATCCTTTGCTCAGGGGTTTCCATGGGGCATCCTAGTAGCAAGGTCTAATGGGCAGTTGGGATGCCTGGATCTGGAGCCCAGGAGAGCAGTCTATGCTTGAGATACAAAATTGGACACCATCAGCTTTAGTGAAGGTTTCAAATACCTAGAGTAGAGCGTGTGCAGAAGGG
The DNA here is from genome assembly GCF_014898765.1 of Herpailurus yagouaroundi. Classification (NCBI taxonomy): domain Eukaryota; kingdom Metazoa; phylum Chordata; class Mammalia; order Carnivora; family Felidae; genus Herpailurus; species Herpailurus yagouaroundi. The sequence goes on along the minus strand of NW_024412428.1, from coordinate 8,587,379 downwards.
GAGGAGGGGAAGATCAGGGGAAGAAGAGCCATTGGTATTTTCTTAAGCTCCCCGCCCCAACCAGAGAACTTTAATGAGCAGCTAGGAGTACAAAGCACCATAGAAGGAAGCAGGTAAGCTACTAACCTTTGATAGGATCCCCTCATATTTGTAGAGGGATTTAAAGTTCCTACAATTCTTTTGCATCTAATGCCTTACTGAATGTTTGCAGTCATCCTCTTAGCTAAGAAGTACACCCAGGTAAGGAAACAGAGGCCAAAATCCACATTTAAGGATCAGCTATAGCACACAGATTAGGGAAGAAGATGGAAAGGGAGCGAGATAGTACTTGGAAAACCTGCAAAGGGGGAGACTGTAGCAAACTGTGTGTCATTTTTTAAAAGATAATGACAGTGAACGTTTCTAGAGTGCCTTTTATCTACCAGACATTGTGCTAAGTGCTTTATAAACTATTTCATTTGGCCCTCAAAGCAACCCTCTGAAGGAGATACTATTATTAACCATATTTTACAGTCGAGACGCTCACATTTGACACCGATTAAGTAAACTTGTTCACAATGCTGTGAGTGGTAGAGTTGGAATCCAGTCCCAGAAGGTCTGACAGCAGATCCATCCAAGGGCAAGGGAGCGGTCAGTTACGTCAAGGGCTCAGAGAACTGGTCAAGGATGACCAGGCCCGAAATGTGTCCGTGGCATTTGGTAGCTCAACATCTTAGCTCGAGAGTCCGGGTGAGGTGTGAGGAAAGCAAAAAAGGACGAATGTCACATTGAAGCGGATACGGCTGCCACGTATGGTCTGGAAAACTGTGCGTCGCCTCTGTTATGAGCGGGGTCACTCCTCCCGCGTTTGACAGGTGTGCAGCCTGCACAGCTCCAAGCAGCAGCCCGGCATGAGGGTTAGATGGAGTACCCAGGACACCCTCCTATATACTTTAAAGAAACTGATGTTAAAGGAGACACGAGGGAGGGGGGCGCCTAGGTGGCTCAGTCAGTTACGCTTCTAACTGTTGGTTTGGGCCCAGGTCACGACCTCACGGTTTGTGGGTTTGGGCCCCGCATCGGGCTCCACGGTGATGGTGCGGAGCCCGACTGGGATTCTCTCTCCACCTCTCTCTCTGCCCCTCCCAGGCTGTCTCTCTCAAAATAAATAAATAAGCTTGAAAAAAAAGAGAGGAACCATGTAAGTCAGGAGTTAGAAAGAGTAGTAAGAAAAGAAAGAGCCCCCCCCTTTTTTTTAAGATGAGAGATATATAAGCATATTATAATGGTAAAGAAGAGGTTGCCTGGGATGGTCCCAGCCTCGCTGTAAAATTGTCAACAGTGTCCCCTTTCCTCCAGCTTTTCCTGGTGAGGACAACATATTATATGGTCGTTCTAAGTAGAAGAATCTTGGGAGGGGGAGAAACAGAAGATGTAAGAGAGAAGGGCTGTTTGTTGGAACGAGGTTCTGGAGATAGAGGGGAGAGCTCCTGGGCAGGTAGAGGCTTGTCTTGGAAGGAGGGCCACAGGGCTTCCCCTGAAGAAGAGAGCCATGAGGTCAGAGGAAGTGTGGATGCTAATGGGTCAGGGGCTGGATACAAGTTTGTGAGATCTCTTGCCTGACCTCTTTTCTCTGTGAAACCAGTGGCCATGGGGTCACAGTTTAGGGTTCAGATTTCATGTTCAATTAGCTTTTTAGTTTGTTAGCCATGAAGCCAACCTTTTCACTTAGGTGTTTCCACGGTTCTCTATAACAAAAGCAGACAGTGTGGGTGATCCGAGCTGAGCCTGAACACATCGATGAAAATACATGCCCTAAGAGAAGGCGATTTAGTCGTGTTACTATGAAAATGTTAGCATAGAATAGTAGCATGAGACAAATCTACACCACTAATGCTTGAAGCGTCTCTCCAATTTCATTGTAATTATAATAGTAGCTTATTATTGAAAGCTTATTATGTTCTAGAAAGAATCCTACTTTAAATCTATATTTTAATATAATAGTCTAAATGTATGCGCTTTTCTATTTTTATGATCCCCCCCTTTTTTTTAGAATTGGTGGGAAAATCGAGTAACTCACCCAAGTTCACATACCTAGTAAATGGCAGAACCAACATTTAAATTCAAGGCTCATACTCATAACCAGTATGTTATCATCCCCTCCCCCTCTCTCACTATAATCTGTTGATTTAAGTTCATTTCAGGTCTTCTCCTTTATCTGTGGCGTTAATCAAAGTTGTCCTTACGATAAAATGACCACTGAATCCCCCCTTGAAAGAGATGACGCAGGAATCTGATACGTAGGCTGCTGGCGCGTGGGACCAGACCCCCGGTTAAATAGGGTATCGGTTCTTTGATTGTTGCTGCCCCTATGGGACAGTTCGGTCTTGGCCGCCATGTGAAGGCTCTAAGGGGCATGCTGGGCGACGCTATGCTGGCTGGATTACTCAGTTTGAGAAACACGGTCATGAAATTCAGCCATGGGGGCAGTCGCCCAGTAAAAGAACTGAACGACTGAATCAGCAGTGACAGAGGCCACTCTCTGACTCCAGTCGTTCTCCAGCTGTAGTGACCTCCCTGTCAATGTTAATACGTTGGAAGCTTTCTTTTTTTTTTTATTTTTTTTTTCAACATTTATTTATTTTTGGTTAACTGACTGAGCCACCCAGGCACCCCAACATTTATTTATTTTTGGGACAGAGAGAGACAGAGCATGAACGGGGGAGGGGCAGAGAGAGAGGGAGACACAGAATCGGAAACAGGCTCCAGGCTCTGAGCCATCAGCCCAGAGCCCGACGCGGGGCTCGAACTCACGGACCGCGAGATCGTGACCTGGCTGAAGTCGGACGCTTAACCGACTGCGCCACCCAGGCGCCCCTGGAAGCTTTCAAGAACAAGCATAAGGCTTTGAAGAAATCTCTTTGATTCTTTATTCTGCTCTTTTAAATATTAATATAGTATGCAACATGTTTGTTGATTATGCCACTATCTCCTTTGGGGACTAGAAAAACAATGTGAACAGTGTGGGATAATTATGGCTCAATCGATCAAAAAACTAGTGTCAAAAAATGACTACGGTAGAGATTGTTGGGACACAAAAGAAATAGAATTTATAGTTCGTGTCACAAGATTAGTGATCAGGACAGTTCTCTTGACTACAGTGACGGGGATATAATGCTGATTTAGGAATTTTTAAAAATTGTCTAAGGTTTTATTACTTTTGGCATTAAAAATTTTGTTTTTCATTGAATAACCCTATTATGGTGGGCTGATTCCTATGACAATGAAAACCAAGAATAATGTTGTATATAATAATATCAATTTGATAATATATCTTATATTTATTTGTTGTATTTGTCATGACCTAACACAAAACTATAAAATAATTCAACAATTGCATAATGTCACTAGGAACCATTTTGCCTCTTTGTTTCTTGGAACATATTAGAGGAAACGCATTTTTTTTTTTTTTTTAAATATCACTCCCTAAGTAGTAAGTATATTTAGAGGAAACTCATTCTTATGCACATTTGAAAATTACAGACAAAATGTGGCTGCTTCTCAAGATGGGTCTATTTCTTCATTTGTTTTTGTTTTAATTTTTTTAAGGTTTATTTTATTTTTGAGACAGAGGGGAGGGGCAGAGAGAGAGAGACAGAGACAGAGACAGAATCGGAAGCAGGCTCCAGGCTCCGAGCTGGCAGCACAGAGCCCGACGTGGGCTCCAACTCATCAACTGCGAGATCATGACCTGAGCCGAAGTCAGACGCTCGACCAACTGAGCCACCCAGGCACCCCATATTTCTTCATTTGTTAGAAAAGATGGAGATGATACTATCTCTAGGTCCCTTCCAGCTTTAGCATCGGATGCTTCAATAGTGTGAGCAACAGTGGGGTCAGGTCAGGAAGAAAGGCATTGTGGGACATCTGTAGGGAGCAAAACACAAGAACTACCATTCTGGTGGCTTATGAAATCTTAGACAATTCCAAAAAAACAAACAAACAAACAAACAAAAAAAAAACCAGCTAAAAACAGGCTACTGCTAAAAGATGCAACTTTTGTTTTTCAAAAAAAGGACCCAGCCTTCTTCACACAGAAATTGTCTTCTTTTCTGTTGGCATATTCTCTTAGTCGCGGGAGAGCCATTGAGTGAAGCCTTGTATATCATTTCCGTGTGAATGAGACACGCCTCTAGGCCCAAAGATAATACGAGGGTAATCCCTGGCTTTACAGAAATCACAGAAGTAGGAAAGGCATTTTAGAAGTTCATCTCTTCAATGCCTTCATGGACGAGTTTTGGGGAATGTTGTTTATTCACTGGTAGGCTCTAGGGATACAAAGATGAGTAAAAGTCAGCTCTGGCCATTCAGGAGTTGGTAGCTGGAGTAGGCGGAGACCCATGGCACCCATGGACACACAGGTGGATGCGGTCTATGAGATAAATAACAGAGCTGCCAAACTGTAGCAAAACTTGGTGCTCCCTCCTCCATCCCTGATGTGGTGGCCCAGAGACTGTATTACGTCAGTAACTTTTAGTAAATCTGGAAATAACTTCGGAATTTTAGCAAATTGATATTTGTCCTAAAATGACCCTTCAGGGCGGAGACAGTGAGTCCACCGTCCAAAAGCAAGCTCCCAGATGAGTGGCCCTCTGGGGGAACTGGCAGGTCAACCACAAAGCACAGGGTATTTTTTTTTTTCTTAGTGTAATAAATGAGCATACATGGGCAGGAACAGCTCCCAAAAGTCTGAATAGAAGAGGTTTTTCTATATGGGGTGTGTGTGTGTGTGTGTGTGTGTGCGTGTGTGTGTGTGTATGGATGTGGGTGTGAGTATGAAGCTGAGCTTGCAAAGCACACACTTGTTTTTACTTGGGGTGTATCTTTTGTTGGAGTGGGGAGGAATGGACGAGATGATCTAAGAGGGGCTCACACCCCTCTCTGTTACCACTGAACACTGATGCTGTGTCAACAGAATATGTATGTATCATAAACATGTGGATACAGTTGTAGGTACATATGACGGCTGGAGGTAGGGTGCTAACATTGGTATTCTCGTTCATTGGTAGCATTCTGTTTTGTAAAGATTAATTTTATTTGAGAGAGACAGCATGAGCAGGGGAGAGAGATAGAGGGAGGGGAGAGAGAGAGACAGACAGTCAGAGACAGAGAGAAAGAGAGAGGATCCTAAGCAGCTTCCACAGTCAACATAGAACCCAATGCGGGGCTCAATCCCATGATCCTGGGATCATGACCTGAGCCAAAACCAAGGGTTGGATGTTCATCCGAGTGAGCCACCCAGGAGCCTCCAAAAGTATCATCCTAAGCAGGAAAATAACATGGCTGAGCGGTTCAAGAACCCCAGGAATGCTCACAGACTTGGACTCAGTGATAACCGTTTCTGGACTGTTGCCTAAACAGGTAATTCAAAATGCAGAAACCAAACAATTGCTGCAAAAACCATATGTGTGAAAAACAGACAATTGTGAGCAAATCCTTATGTCCTCCAAATAGAAAGCGATTTCCTAAGTTGTAGCACATTGATGTGACAGAATAGTATGCAGCATTTATTTTTATTCCATTTGTATTTTTAAAAATTTATTTATTTATTTATTTATTTATTTATTTATTTATTTAGAGAATTTCAAGCAGGCTCCACCCTGTTGGCACAGACCTCGATGTGGGGCTTGAACTCATGGAACTGTGAGATCATGACCTCAGCTGAAACAAAGAGACGCTTAATTGACTGAGCCACCCAGGTACCCCAGCATACAGCATTTAAAAGTGAGGAATAGGAAGTTTACGTAGCCATTTGTAAACATGCATATTTTTATAACGTTCAAAAAAGGAGTTTTCATTTAATATTTAAATGAAAAAATTATGTATCCCATAAATATGTGAAGATTCGTGCACAAAAAACCTAGACGGAAATATACATAAAATGAAAATGGTTTTTCTAAATTCCTGAATTTCCAGAATATTGATATTCCTCTTTGTTTCAGAAATACCAGACAACTCGGTTGTTTATGTGGAAAGTCTTAAGGAATTAAAACAAACAAACAAACAAACACAACTAGAACTAAAACATAAGTTTAGCAAGGTAGGTATCAGAATACAAGGTCAACATATAAAAACCAGTTGTATCTCTCTATGCGAGCAGTAAAGAATTGGGAAACATTTTAATTCATTGCTAACAGTGTTAATAATAATAACATACTGAAGAATAAACTTCACAAAAGACATGTAAAATGCCTATGTCGAAAACTATAAAACATGACTGAGACAAAGAAGACCTAAAAAATGAAGAGGTATATCATGTTCACGGAGCAGAAACTCAATAGTGTTAAGATGTCAATTCTTCCCATATTGACTTCCAGAACCAATGGAACCTCAAACACCAGCAGGCTGTCTTTTAAAAATAGATATTGACAAGTTCACTCTGAAACTTATATGGAAATGCAAGGCATCTAGAATGCCAGAACAATCTTGGAAGAGAAGAACAGATCTACTGGACATAGGCTGCCTGACTTCAAGACTTGAAGAGATCAATGGGATAGACTATGGCAGCCGAGTCCAAGAATAGACCTATTTTCATACAGTCAGTTGATTTTATCTATCTATCTATCTATCTATCTATCTATCTATCTATCTATCTATCTATTTTTTTAATAAAATGTTTTTAAATGTTTTATTTATTTTTGAGGCAGAGAGAGACAGAGCGTGAGCAGGGGAGGGGCAGAGAGAGAGAGCGAGACACAGAATCCAAAGCAGGCTCCAGGCTCTGAGCTATCAACACAGAGCCTGACGCGGGGCTTGAGCTCACAAACCGTGAGATTATGACCTGACTGAAGTCGGATGCTTAACCAACTGAGCCACCCAGGCGCCCCAGTCAGTTGATTTTGAACCAAGACGTCAAATAAATTCCATGGAAAAAAAAAAGTTATTTCACCAAATGGTGTGGAACAACCCTAAAAGTATATAATGATATAAATAGAAGAGCTAAAACAAAGTAGAAAACACAGGATAATATCTTCATGACCTGGTGGCAAGCAGGGAGACGGAATACCATTAAAGAAAAATATCTGTAACTAAGACTTCATCAGACTGCTACAACTATGCTTCCCAAAAGATACTGTTCAGAAAATGAGAAGACAAGCTACAACCTGGGGAATATATTCCCAAAGGACTTATTTCCAGAATACCCACAATGGAGTGAAAAAAAAAAAAAAGTGTCAAGGGGCACCTGGGTGGCTCAGTTGGTTAAGCGTCCGCTTCATCTCAGGTCATGATCTCACAGCTCATGTGTTTGAGCCCCGCATCGGGTTCTCTGCTGTCAGCACAGAGCCCACTTCGCATTCTCTGTTCCCACCTCCCTCTCTGCGCCTCCCCAACTCATTCTCTCTCTCTCTCTCAAAATAAATAAATAAACTTAAAAAAA
>NW_024412428.1:8578719-8579862 GCF_014898765.1 Herpailurus yagouaroundi | reverse complement strand
AAAAAAAAAATAAAAAAAATAAAAAAAAAAAAATTTAAAAAAAAAAAAAAAACTATTACTGAACCAAACTTATGTAAACAAAAAAAAAAAAAAAAAAAAGGAGAGAGAAAATACATCTTGGGATGAATATATGTCATGTAGTAGAATGAGTAAAAGTCCCTGTTTTTGTGGGACTTTGTTGGCAGGACAGGGAGTAGAGGAATAAGAGTTGTATTGCGGAGTCAGTCCTCATGATCAGGTGGCTTCCTGATCTGTGAAATGAAGAGTGGGGAGTTTGACAATCCCCGAGACCCCTTAAGAGGTTTTAAATGATGTGGCTCCGGGGCGCCTGGGTGGCGCAGTCGGTTAAGCGTCCGACTTCAGCCAGGTCACGATCTCGCGGTCCGTGGGTTCGTGCCCCGCGTCGGGCTCTGGGCTGACGGCTCGGAGCCTGGAGCCTGTTTCCGATTCTGTGTCTCCCTCTCTCTCTGCCCCTCCCCCGTTCATGCTCTGTCTCTCTCTGCCCCAAAAATAAATAAACTTTGAAAAAAAAATTTTTTTAATTATGTGGCTCCAAGAGGTCACCCAACAGGACAACTAATACACAGAGAAGAGGTGTCATTAGAGTTTGAGGCCTTTTCCATCTTTCTATGAAAACAAATCTTATCATGACGCTTCCCGTTGGCTCCATTTGCTCTCACGGTAAATCCAAACTGCCCTGGAAAATCTGATTTAGTGTCTAAACCGTAGAGCCCTGGGGGACTGGCCTCCATTTCTCTCTGCTGCCATTTTCTTATCCCACCCCTGTCCCTACTCCCAAGCAGGAACCTGAACTTCAGTTACCTCCCCTTCCTGCACCCCTTAGCCTCTAGTCTGGGTCTTGACCCATGTGTTCTCTTCCTGACCACTCTGCCTGCTCCACTGGCTTTTGCCTTGTTCGACTCCAGACACCTCAATGCCAAATTTGCCTTATCTCCTGTGTACTTATTCCTATGGTGGCATTTATCAACTCGTCACATGGCATTTTCATTTTCACTTTATCTGTCTCTACCTCTTCCTGGACTCTGAGCAAAGGAGAGAAATGCCTTAAGATAGAGAGACTTGGGTTATATCAGAGGTGAGGTCAATGCCCTGGTGGCTAAATGAGTGCAATGGGGTGGGGGG
>NW_024412428.1:8549673-8578619 GCF_014898765.1 Herpailurus yagouaroundi | reverse complement strand
CCCCCCCCCCCCCCCCCCCCCCCCCCCCCCCCCCCCCCCCCCCCACAAGTGCGAAAGCTTGTTCCTTAAACCACTATGACTGTGGCCAAAGGTCACCTTGACAAATCACAGTACCTTCAGGTTATCAGTCCTATAAAGGAACCTTGATGGGGGAAAAAGAGGGAATTGAACTTGAAGGTATTTAGCTTACATAGTGTTTCTCAACCGTGGCTGCATGTGAGAATTACAAGGGGGAACTTTGAACAATACCAGGTCCAGGCCCTGCCCCCGGAAAATCTGATTTAGTTGTTCTGGGCTATGGCTCAGGCATCTATCTGTCTTTTTAAATGGCTCCTAGTGGGGCGCCTGGGTGGCGCAGTCGGTTGAGCATCCGACTTCGGCTCAGGTCATGATCTCATGGTCCGTGAGTTCCAGCCCCGCGTCGGGCTCTGTGCTGATGGCTCAGAGCCTGGAGCCTGTTTCAGATTCTGTGTCTCCCTCTCTCTCTGCCCCTCCCCAATTCATGCTCTGTCTCTCTCTGTCTCAAAAATAAATAAACGTTAAAAAAAATTTTTTTTTAAATGGCTCCTAGTGACTCTGATGAGGACCAAGTTGAGAATCTCTGGTCAGGGAGGTATAGGGTGAAAAGGGCTGGCCATGTTTTTGCAGTGTGTGTGTACGGGGGCTCCTGGGAGTAAAATTAAGTCAGCCCCAGTGTCCCATCCATGACTTATACAACTTAATTCCATTCTTCTTATCCCAAACTCCTTCAGATCGCAATTCTCAAACCAGAAGCACTCATGCATTCATTCTGCTCCTGCAAGAGTAAAGACTACAGGGGACAAGTCCATGACTAAATCAGTAAGCAAATTATCTCTACTTTCAGAGAAAAGACCTTGGCCGGTTGTGCCAGGGAATTAACATTTCTTGAGACCCCTTGTATGTTAGGAATCTTGATATTGGCAGTAGGGGGCTTCCTATAGACTTTCTCAAGAGAAAGAAATGTAGAATCTTACAAAGTGACCCTTTGAAATGATTCTTCCACGGGAGCTAAAGAGGACCGGGCCAGCCTTGGGCAAAATTGGACAGATGTGGCAAAGGGTGTCTTTGGGGCTCTTCTATTTTCTGGCCGTACTAAGGTGTCTGTGCCTCCTTGCCCTCTCCCTCCCCCACCCCCCAGGCATTGTGGGAGACCTTTCTCTGCCTCTTGTGGCATTTTCCTACTCTCAGAGCTTTAATAACTGACAACGAATGGTATAATGAGATAATCAACCAAAGTAATACTTGATTAAAGGTTATTGGTCTCATAGAAAGAAATACTTCTGTCTAGTTAAAATTCATGAGTTTCCTTGAGAAAGCCCTTAAGGAAAGATCCTAAGATGGGAATCATTTCAGATCCCTAATGGCAGATGGGGGAAGATATATTTTTAACAATTTCATTGATATACAATTTACATATCATAAAATTCACCCATTTTGCAATAGCCAAAAGGTGGCAGCAACTCAAATGTCCATCAATGGATGAATGGATAAACGACATGTGGTGTATATATACCACGGAAGATTTATTCAGTTTTTTTTTTTAATTTTTTTTTCAACATTTATCTTTTTTTGGGACAGAGAGAGACAGAGCATGAATGGGGGAGGGGCAGAGAGAGAGGGAGACACAGAATCGGAAACAGGCTCCAGGCTCTGAGCCATCAGCCCAGAGCCTGACGTGGGGCTCGAACTCATGGACCGCGAGATCGTGACCTGGCTGAAGTCGGACGCTTAACCGACTGCGCCACCCAGGCGCCCCTAAATTCACCCATTTAAAGTGTACAATGTAATGGTTTTTAGTACATATAGAGTTGTGCAACCATTGCAATAATCTAATTTTAAAACTTTCCCTCCTCTCCCAAAAGCCCCTCCTCGTACCCCCGAGCAAACATTTGGGGAAGATATTTTTAACAGGCCACAGGTGTTACTCAACACTCATAGACTCTTAGAGAAGGGACCTTAGAGATTTAGTCCTACCTCCTCAGATGAAGACATCGAGGGTCAGGTAGGCAAAGCGTCTTGGCAAAGGTCTCATAGCTAATTCATGACAGCGTCAGGCCGTTTCATTTCCTGGGAAGTTATTTTTGCTGGTACAAAAATGCTGTCTCTCGCGGTCTTTCAAACTGATGCTTACAGTAGATGAATAGTCTCAGGAGGTATCACTGCTCCCGGTCGGGGACGACCGGGCTCTTTCTTCAGCCTCCCTTCTCGTCTGCCCGAGTTAGGAAGCCGAGAGTAAGAGGAGAAAAGTGGGAGAATTTGAAACTGTTCATTCATGCTCCCTTATGCCTTGGATTCTGTTAGGAAAGAGTTATAACGAGCTTTACTGAGAATGATGTCTCCGCCTCTCTTAGAAGAACGATCCGAAACGCAGCTAGGCGCAGTGGTTTTCCTTTTGAAAGATGTGGCCTTTTTTAGCGGTGGTAGAGGTACCCGGCAATGAGCAGCAACATCATGTGTCAGAAATGCCAGGGTCTTGGGCTGGCAGTGGCGGTCACTACGTCCGTTGCCATATGGCTACTAGAAAGCTGCAGAGGAAGTGTGAGCCAGGGTTTCTGTAGGTCCTGCCATCCTCTGCCTCCTGCCTTTCTACCTCCACTTGCGTTTAGGCCTAGCACAGCCTGGGCCAGGGCGGTCATTGGATAAAGGTTGGAGTTAGGGGAGTGGTGGATAACTAACTTTGTGAGTTAGTTCGAAATGTGTTTCATACTCCTGAACTCATTGGTCGATTGAAGCATTTTCAATGGCTCTCATTCCGGGAGGCCTGGTGGGAACAGCTCTGTGGTGGCTAGCCATGAAGAAGGAGCAACCAACGACCAGAAGCCCTGGAAAATCACATGGCTAGAGAATCAGGAATTTCTAGACCACAGCCTGAAGCCTAATTGTGGTGAGATTTGGGCCTCTTTTTTCTTCCGTCCTTCGGTTTCTCTGTGGATGGGAGCCACCCTCCTTCCTGGTGACCACCCTAACTCACCCCAGGCTGATGTGGGTCCCTAGGAGTGCTTGGAATTTCTCCAGCCGGGCTACACAGGAGGCAAATACTCCCAGCGTCCTGTGAGTTTCCATCCTAATGAGACAAACCTGACTGTGGAGATTGCTGTGGGGAATGACATAGGCTTCTCAACAATGAGTTCCCTGAGGACAGTGCCTAGATTATTCATTTTTAAACTCCTGGTGCCTAGCAGAGAGCCTGGATCGTGTGTTTGCTGAATGAATGAGTAGTAACATTTCACATCAAATGACGCCTTATTATTTACAAAGTGATTTATTTCCCATGCATTAACTCATCCGCACAACTGGATGGTAGGCAAGACTGTTTTACAGATGAGGTCACATGGCTGTAGGTTGGAGAGGTGACTTTCAGACTCTAAATCTGTTGACATACTGAGACTGCCCTTGCTAAGATACTCTGCCAAAGCACTGAGAGATCTGAACAGGGATTCAGATAGACGTTGGTGGTTTCTGAATTTTGTTCCTAAATCTGGAGTAGCCGTAGCCTTCCTCTAAGTTTCTCCCTAATGGTATGATTTTGTGCTATTTGCTAATCACTGTGGGTGTGTGGGTTTTTTATTACATTTGAGTTAAATAAAATTTGGGGGCTGGCCTGGTAAACTGGTGAATCCCCATGTAGTTTGTAGCAGCTATTTCCTATTGATATACATTTGGCGTGATATACTATTGTACCTCATACAGGTTTTGGTAATTTCAATTAACTGGATTGTAGCTTTATGGCCCTAGGTCTTCAAGAAACACATGTTCAAACATTCTCCCCGCTTAATGAGATCCTTGTTCCTGTTGAACTTCTACGACCTTATTGGAAATCAATGATTGCTTCTGATCTTCCAAATGCAATGCTGAAAAGACCTAGATGAAATCACTATACAAAATGCTTTGAGATTGCAGGATGTGGAGAGCGCGCTGTCATTAAAATGAATGATTCTTCTTGGAGGTAAACCGTATTTTTAGTCTGTGCGTCTATTGTGCTTGAGGGGATTTCTCTGTGCAGAATTATTTCCTCCAAATAATTCGCACGCTCACAGCACTCCTGGTAGCAGGTATCACCTAACTCCTAGAGGGCAGCTGAGCTAAAGCGAGCTTTCCTTTCCTAGCAACTGTTGCTAGGAGGGGCGTGGCTTCGGAGTCCCGAGAGGCCGCCTTAGGCCGCCCCCCCCCCCCCCCGCCCCCCGGCGTAGACTACATTTCCCATGAGGCTCGGGGGGGGTCTCCGTAGTGACGCACTGGGGGTCCCCGGGGGGGGGGGGGGGGAGGGGGGAGGGGCGGGGAAGAAAGGAAGGCGGGGGCGGTGGCGGCGGCTGCGAGGAGGGGCCGTGCTCTCCCCGTGTCCCCGACTTGCGCTCAGGCGGCTGCCGCCGCCGCCGCCATGTTGGCTTGAGAGGCGATGACAGGAGGCGGCTGCGGCGTTTGAGACTGAAAAGTGGAGGAGGTGGAGGAGGAGAGACAAAGCTCCGAGAGGAAACCATTCCCGGGCTGAGGAGAGGGAGGACCCGGCCTCTTCCGGGGACCAGCCGAAGTCGGCGTCGGAGGGGAGGGGAAGGCGGCGACGGGGGGTGGCGGAGGCAGGAGAGGAGCGCCGAGAAGCCGGAGACGATGCGCCCCGAGACCCGCCGCTGCCCGGAGGCGCCCGCGGCCTGAGCCCCGAGGGGCCGTGGGGTCTCCCGTCCGGCCCGAGCTCCCCGCGCCCCCACCTCCCTCCCCCCGCTCGCCGCCCCGGGCTTTCGCTTCGGCCCCCAACTAGTTAAATGCCCTTGAGCGCGGGTTTCCGCGGCCCGGCTCTCAGCCCCGGCAGCGCGAGTTGAGCCGTTTCCCCGAGCCGACCGCCGGCGCCGGTTCCTGCGCGGCCGCCACTCACTGCTCACGCGTCCATGTGTAGCCACATAGTTATCTATGTACATCCACGCCGGGGCATTTTCCTCCTCCTGCTTAATGAGGACTTGACTCGGGAGCAAGTGTGAATCACTGCCGGGCTGGGAAAGGAGGAAGGCGGATTTAACCCCCTCCCACCCCGCTCCATGTCCGTGTGTCACTCGGCTCGGTCTACCTGGCGCGGCCGGTCCTGGAGCTGCTGCTGCTGCTGCTGACGACGACGACGACGACGACGGGGGCTGCTGCTGTCCGCCCGGGAGTTCCCTCCGGCTCCGGCCACCCAGTTCCTGGGGATTGTTCCTCTTCGCTCGGAACCTCGGCCAGGCCGGCACTGTGACTCCGAAATAACTTATTTTTTGGAAAGCACATCACGAACCGATCGAGATCGTTAAGGTTGATTTCTGTAGCTTGAAGACTTCTGCTCTTTTTTGTTTGTTGTAATTTTTCCCCCCCCGGTAAACATCTGGGTGTATATCAAACGGCAAGATGTCCAGTAATGTCCCGGCGGATATGGTAAGTGAAGGATAAGTTACGACACTGATTTAATTGTGGTTTCCAATCTTATTTAATCAGAAAGGATGCGGGCGTGGGGTGAAGGTCTGCGGGGGACTGTTGAAACGCCACGGTGCTGGGAGATTTGGAGAAGTTGGAGGTTCTGGTGTCCCCGTCTTAGGAAGTACCGCTTTTAATATGGCTTTTCTCATTTGGTTGTGTTTTCTGGATCATTTAAGACGATGGAGAAGTAGGGAAGATGTGGCGATGTAGCTTGGAGAAAATCTCCCCCCTGTCTGTTAGAAGCCTTTGAACACTTGATCTTAGAGCTTCTGAAAACGTCAGTGACAGTGGGCAGAGCTGAGGACGGGTGTCCTTACTAGATACAGAGGTAGACAGGAAAACGGGACTCTTGTTCTATGACACTGACGGGATCATTAATGCAGTAGATACAAACTTGATGTTTTCAAGCGCAGGGACGTGTAGGTCTGCCAGAAAAAGTCTACTAGAATTCGCTGGGAGCTTTTCAGTATGTCTGGGTGAACAAGTACGGCAACAGAAATGTTAAGATGTTTTGGAATTTTTACAGATCTCGACTGACCGCATATTGGTGCTTCTTACGGATTTTCAGGACTTTCAGTAGCAAATATTTACTCGTATTACATCATTGGACTTTTCAAAGCTAATAAAACAAATTATTGAGCCTTGATCCTTGAATTTTGAGAACTTGAAACAAAAAGTCCTCTTGCTTATTGATGCTTTTCTTTGTGTTTCTCAAGGTTCATGTTTGTTAATATTGTGAGTGTGTTGGCTAACAGTAACCGTGCAGGCTTACAGTGCTGGGAGGGGGTGGGTTTGTGCGAATTGAAATTACACTCCGCAGTCTTAGGGACGAACATAATGCAATTAACAGGAAGATGAATGATCTTGTTCATGAAAGAATTGAAGTTAACATAACATTAACATTTGAGTGTTCGTGTATTCCAGTGAAAAAACAAAATTGAACTTTGCTGGTTAAATTTTAAAATGTCAGATGTTTCTATAGGATCGAACCTCATTTACAGACTCAAAAAAACCACCCACCTAAATGGCTGTAAATGGCATCTTTGACCTTGGTTTAAAGCCATTTTGCTTACGTTTGATTTGCCATTTAACATGCTATTTTAATGTATAGGAACCACAATGTTCTGTCTCTTGTGTGGCCACACAGCAACTTACACTCTCTTTCCTGAGTCTTAAAACTCGTGCATCGTCCCTTTAGTTTCCCTTTCCCTCCTGGTGTGCACACCCCAGAATGGTCTCCTGCCTGCCCCATTAATGGTAGCTGGATATGGTTTCCTCCACTCCACTCTCGAAGTTGCCTAGATAGGTCTCTGGACTGAGCTGGAAAGTGCTATTTGCCCTGTTAGTTGGGTGTTTTTTGGGCTCATCGCCCCCCAGCAAAGATTGGTTCTCTAAAGCCTCCATTTTATATCAGTGCAAGGTATGTCCACTCTAAGTACTGTTCATTCTGCCACAGAAATTGTAATGAAATAGATTTGTGTCATTAAAACAGTGCCACTACTTTCTTTAGGCCCAGTGCTGAAGACAAGCGGAATGTGCGTAGCATCAGTTACAAATTGAAATGATTTGGGGAATACGGTTTCCAAGTCAGAGAGAGAGAAGGTTCGGAAGCTAATGCTCGGATCAGGGGGACGGGAACTAGTGGCAAGGTTTTATTAATAGGTGCAGTTATAAAATGTAACTATTTCTGTTTTAGACTGTATTTTAAGGCCTTGATTCGGTGGTGCTTTGAGATCCCTTGATTAAAGGTGATAGGCAAGGGCAAAGCAGTATTATGTAATAAACATATAATGCCCTGATGATGCTGTTTCAGAGTGTGCCTAATCTACACCTCAGATTAGATTGTTCTGAGTATTTTTCATGTCTAGTTTTGAAGTTGCTCAACTTGTTGGAAGTCTTGAGGCTTTTTTCCTCCTATGTCACAACCTCTTAAACCTTCATTTGCTGTTACTTCCTTAACATTGCATTTTTGCTTAAAAAGTGCCTTCATTAGATACGTGCCTAGAATTCTCAACTTTTTGAAACGTAACATGACAAATATTGGTTAGAGGTTGTTGATTACAATGTTTTGTATTTGTTAAACTCTTCGTATCAATAACTGATAGTTTGCGTTTACTTTCAGAACAGTTTTACCACTTCGAATCCTACCCTACCCCCACTGCTTTCCACAGTCTGACCTTTTTTTTGCAGCATAAACTCCCAACTGATCAGGATACGTATGAATACATACATTTTTGCTAGGTGCAGTAAAATTTTCGAGTTTCTAGTGGTGACAGCTAGTATGTGCTGTGTAGAAACAAATGTTACGCTTTTACATGTTAATGATGCTTGTCTGTTGTAAAGGAAAATTCGTAGTTGGGAGATGAGGTGGGGCAGTGAAATTATAACCTCTATCATGTTTTCATTAAAGGTAATTCATTCTTGAGCTACAGTAGTTGCTAAATCAATTGATGTTTTTGATAAAGTCTTTATATGACAGCGATTGTGACTGACTTTAAAATAGGGTTTTTAGCATCGTTTTTTGTTTTATAAATATAACTCACATTTCCAATTTCTTTCGAAACATTCAATAAATTTTTGTGTTTACCATAAGGAGTCTCTTTTTCTATAATCCGAATTTAGCAAATCCATCTTTTTTGGAGGGGGAGTGGCACCCCTAGTGAATGGATTTGTAAAATTTACAGTTGGTACTTTAGCAATTAACATTCTGTAAATGTGATCTATAAATAAGTGTATTTACATAAAATACTGGTTTTTCTTTGGCTAAGAGTGATTGGGTTTGAACTAAGAGATTTACTAACATTCTAGTGTAATAACTTATTTG
Organism: Herpailurus yagouaroundi; assembly: GCF_014898765.1. Lineage (NCBI taxonomy): Eukaryota > Metazoa > Chordata > Mammalia > Carnivora > Felidae > Herpailurus > Herpailurus yagouaroundi. The sequence goes on along the minus strand of NW_024412428.1, from coordinate 8,570,338 downwards.
TGAAAAAAAGTCTAAAAATATCTGAACAGAATATCATTGTAATGCATTGTGTTTAAATGATTCATTTCCTTTCTGTTTGTTTTCCCAGCCCAAATCATAATTCATGATGGGGCAGTATTCATTGTTAATAATTGTAGGATGGATTATGTTAATGAGTTTAGGTTTTCTGAAAGAGGATATTTACTCTTCCTGTTAATAGTAAGGCCTAAGGCTGGGTAGATAAGGTGATGATTTTGTTTTCTGGACTGGGAAAGCTATCAAGAAATAAATTACTGTATTTATGAAAGTATTATATAAAACATTTGAGCTGCTGTTTAGAGCTTTGGACTAAAATTATATTTTATGATATCTACAAAATTGAAAGCCCCACTTAAGAAAGAAATTGGCCGTGTGAGGATAACAGCAAAGCAATTTTGGTATTTGAAACATTTTTCGGTGATGAAACTCTTGGAGAAAAGCTCTATCTTTTTAAGCTGTTCATGTAGAAATTGTAACAGATAGAACAGTTTTTAGTCTGAGGTTAAATAAGATCATGATAATTTGAGTTTTTTCAGTGCTTAAGGACTATTTTTATTGTAACGTATCTCTTCCATTTGTGGAGAAATGTGGGAGCCCTCTGGTGGACAGGAAATTACCAAAATGAATTTCCTTTCAAAGTGAACTTCTATCACTTTTCCAAGTTGAAGTAAAATGACCGACATAGAGTCTACCAGGGGAAGATGTCATGCTAGAAAAAGGCCCAGGGAACAGAACATTTTTAACTTCGAAAAAAGAGGATGTAGTACCTCACATGTTCTCCTTACCTACAGCTCCTTTTAATTTTTCTTTCTCTTGCTGGAAGTCTCCTTTCAAGTATAAGTGGAGAGGTTTTATGAAGCTAAAGGGTGGATAAATAAGTACGTTTATATATAGAAGTGTGTGACCTGAGGAACAGCTTGAAGAATGTATCTCCAGTGGAATGTTCTTCTAAAATTGTTTGCCTTGAATATGTCTTGCATTCCGTGTTCTGGATGAGACACTTATTGTTAAGAAAACAAAAGACAATTTGCCTCAGCTTTGAATGCCTTTTCCTTTCTAGCTCTGAATCCTCCTCCGGCTCATGTTCCTCTCCTGTGAAAATGGCTTTTAGTTCATTTCTAGCCCTCAAGTGTGAATCCTCTTCTGTCAGTGCGTTTGAGATTCTTCTTCTACGATGACAATTATATAGATATGTCTTATTTCTGATTTTTAAAACAGAATAGATATTTAAGAACAAATGAGTGAATTTTCTTGACTCATGGAGCATTATTGTCTTTGTTACTTGTAGAAAAAGTAAATATTGTTCCATACCACTGCTAATTATGCTGTTAAATATGAAGTGTAGGATGTCGTCTTCTCTTACTACTTTGAATATGAAAAATGTATTTTTAATATTAAGGCTTGAAATTATTTTAAATTAGTGGCTGCCTAATAATGGCTCTAGTTTTCATAATAAGGAACAGTGGAAGTATTTTAGGAGAGCGAAATGTATGCTTCTTAAATATATTCTTTAAGAATTCCACTCATTCTGGGAGAAGAAATTGAAAGTGATTGTAGAATATATGGTAACTGGAAACACTGGGGAATAAGTCATTCTAAATCAGTCAATTTTCTGAGTACATGAAGGCTCTTTTGGAAATAGTTCAATCTAACGAGTTGGATTTCTGTCCTGTTTACTTAAGCATAATACACTCCGCATAATTTAACTTATTTTTGGTGATCTAGAGTCATCGTTTGAATAATATCGATTGGGTTCAATGAGGGTTCCTTGTTGAGTGCTTCTCTGTGTAACGTATCATCATTCTATAAACTACAATTTCACACCCTGAACACCTAATATAGATTGTGAAGCTTTATGCCCCTTGGCTGTGTCAGTAATTTCCAAAGTGACATGAGGCAAGTCAGTTGAGATGTGAGAATAATAATATTAGAATTTGTATTGGTTCATTTTATGCTCCAAAAAGGGGGAGGCATTGAGGTTTTGTATTAATATATGGATTGTCTCTGAGGCTTTTCTAGGCCCACATTCAGATGGTTACAATGAGTGTGGTTTGCTGCGGGAACTTAGGGGAGTTGTGTAATGTAGAAGCCAACAGCATGAGTTTTCTCAGAAGTTTTGTGGTGTTTCTGTGGTATGTTACATAGTTCCTTTAAAAAATGCCTTTTAAAAGACTATGACTTTGAATTGAGATGGGGAGCAGAGGCTCACTGTCCCAAGTATTTAAAAGGGTTGAAAAAAAAAAAAAAAAAAAAGGAGTTGTAGAACTTAAACCTGAATTACACATTTTATTATAGATGCTGATTTTTTCCATGGTGATAAGAAGCTATCAGTATTATGCTACCTAGCAGATATTTTTGAGAAAACAAACAGTAAGTTGTCTCTACAAGGCAAAATTGACATTTTAATCATTAAGTGAGAAAGTATCTGCTTTTCAGAAGAAACTAATGTTATGGAGAGAGCATTTTGAAAACATGTTTAGACATTTCCAGTCTGTTGAAAAATCTTACAGAGAATTTCGGTGGACTTTGGACCCATTTGTTAGAACCTAAAAAGCAACACATTTTACTCAGCTTGCAAAAATATCTGACGTCAGGAAAAAGAAAATGTTCATAACATTGACATCTGGTAACTGACTTTAAGTTTTTCTTTTTCTTTTTTACTTTTTTGAGTTTGTTTTGAGAGAGAAAGTGAGCAGGGGAGGGGTAGAGAGAGGGACAGAGAGAATCTCAAGCAGACTCCATGCTGTCAGCACAGATCCTGATGTCAGGCTCAGACTCACAAATTGTGACATCGTGACCTTTTTTTTGTTTGTTTTAATTTTAATTTTTAATTTTTTAAAATTTACATCCAAATTAGTTAGCATATAGTGCAACAATGATTTCAGGAGTAGATTCCTTAGTGCCCCTTAGTGACGTCATGACCTGAACCCAAACCAGGAGCTGGATGCTTAATCCACTAAGCCACCCAGGTGCCCCCAGTAACTGACTTTTACTAAAAATTTGTGCGGGGCTGCCTGGGTGGCTCAGTCAGTTGAGTGTTCAGCTCTTGATTTCGGTTCAGGTCATGACCCCAGGGTCCTGGGATCAAGCCCTGTGTGGGGCCTGCTTGGGATTTTCTCTCTCCCTCTGTCATCCTGTGCCCCCCCCCCCTCCGCCAACACTTGCTGCGCACATGCTCTCCTTCTCGTAAAATTAAAACAACCACCACCAACTTGTGCATATTTGGTGATAGAAAAGTGATACAGTTTAGTAAACCAGTAAGTGACCTATTTTTCCATAAAGATCTATGCATCTTTGTGAACTAAGTTTTTCAGTTAGGATTTATAGCAGTGCTTTTTTTAAAGTTTGTTTTTATTTATTTTCATAGAGATATGGAGAGTAAGTGGGGAACGGGCAGAGAGAGAGGGAGGCAGAATCCCAAGCAAGCTCCATGCTGTCAGTGCAGAGCCCAATGCAGGGCCTGATGCCATGAACCCTGAGATCATGATCTGAGCCGAGATCATGATCTGAGCCGAAATCAAGAGCCGGACTCTTAACCAAGGCGCCCCTGACTTATAACAGTTCTTAAATCATCAAAATACATTGAACTTTACAAATTGAGAAGGCAAGATTTCAAAAAGAATTTTTTTAATGCTTATTTATTTTTGAGACAGAGAGAGACAGAGTGTGAGTGGGGGAGGAGCAGAGAGAGAGACACAGAATGCAAAGTAGGCTCCAGACTGTCAGCACTGAGCCCGATGCGGGGATCTGAGCCAAAGTCGGACGCTTAACTGACTGAGCCACCCAGGCCCCAGGAAAGCAAGACTTTTAAAAAGGCATGTTAACAGTGCTGTCACTTAAAATGTTAATAGTAATAGCATTTTTAGTGATTGCAAGATTAAAACAAATTAATATTTAACATGGTTAATAGTTAAAATTGAAAACGATATTTTAATCTTTTAATTTGTTTTGGTATTTGTTTTATAATGCACATAAAATATGATTTGTAAATGAAGATACATATATTGGAGGTATATGCGCAAGCATTTTAGAGCTGGGATGTTCAGTCAAAAGAATTTAGAACCATTGCATAAGATGACTGCAGATTTCTGAGCATTTTGAGTTACTGTGTTTGATATTTATAGTTTTTTTGTCCCCTGCCTTGTTGAGCAGTTATATTTTTCTTTGGTCAGTACGCTTACCTCTCGCTCTCTCTGACCATTTACAGTTGCTGATTCTTATTTGCTATGGATGTGGAAGACAGATTTTCAAAGTTTATTAAAGTATGTTAAAAATATCAAATGGTGTCCAAGTAGGATTTTCAGGAGTTGCCCTATAGCAAAGTGCATGATCTTTATTTCATGGACTTGATCATGTCTATTCTGGTTGCTTAGAGTTCTGTTCACTTGAGGGGCTCATTTTCTGATCTTAACTGTGTTTTGCAGAGATGTAGATTCTTGATAGTGAAAGGTACATGATTAAAACAATAAAATTACACGTACAGCTTTATTTTGAGCCGAGAGCAAGGAGTAGGTAGTCTTTGCTGTGTGCTTGCTATACCAGGCAGCTGCTTGGCATTTCATATATCATGTTACATGATAACATTTCCTTTAAGTGACCCTGGGTAAATAGAGTTGGTTTATAGGTAAAGAAGCTGCTGCTGCCTACCAGGGTAAGACCACCAGGAATGCATCTGGAGTGAAACAAATTAGGTTAATGACGTGCTGCAGCAAAGAAGGGCGCCTGCCCGAGGAACCATGCCAAGCCTCAGTGACAGGAAATGGGAGAGGTTTGGGGTAGGGTTTGGGTCGTGCTGCATGATTCTAATGAGGAGCCGGGGGAAGTACAGACTAGCTCTGGATTGTATACCCTCAGCCACGAAGTGCAGGTGGGTTAGTAATCTCTCAGTGATCTCTCAGCTGTCTTTGTTTAGGAGGCAGGAGAAATAAAGGGGCTGGGGCAGATGTTAGTCATTTTGGAACTCTGGTGTGGCCGTGGGAGAAGTTTTGTTGCCTATTGGTCTTCTCTTGGCCTTGCTGTGTCTTGTCCAGACATCACAGGGTGATTATCAGCAGAGCTGCTTTTTACTTTCTCACAGTCGAGGTTTAGAGAGGGTAAGGAGGTCATATAGCCGGTAAAAAGTAGAGCCGGGATAGGAATTTGGGTCTGATGGTAACAGTGATAAGGGAGCTAAGCCCTTTCCCCCTCCTGTACCTGCTAAATCCCTCAAGCACATTCTCCAAAGCAGAATGAATACCTTAGATTCCTTACCAACACCTCACTGCTGGCGTTCACTGCTGGTTGGTCTGAGATAGCGTGGTAAGGTAGAGCTGACACCTGTTTTATAGATCTTGGCAAAATACCGTATAACCTCTGGGTTGGAATGATTGTAATGAGCGTGGATTCTTTTATTAGTTGCTAGAATTAAAGGGAGTTTTCTTTAAACTTGTTGGAGCTTTGAGTCTCCAACAAGTTGGAGCTTTGAGAATATATATATTATACAGTAGAATTTTTTCCTATAAACTCACCACTTTGAATGTAGAAACTATTATTGCTTTATGTATCTAACGCAGATTTTTAATGGATTCAGTGCTTTCAGAGTATTTTGGTTTTGTTTTTGTACTGTAGATACTTTTGTGTTGCAGGTTTTCTTTTAATTTTTTTAACGTTTATTTATTTTTTTTTAAATTTTTTTCAACGTTTTTTATTTATTTTTGGGACAGAGAGAGACAGAGCATGAACGGGGGAGGGGCAGAGAGAGAGGGAGACACAGAATCGGAAAGAGGCTCCCGGCTCCGAGCCATCAGCCCAGAGCCCGACGCGGGGCTCGAACTCACGGACCGCGAGATCGTGACCTGGCTGAAGTCGGACGCTTAACCGACTGCGCCACCCAGGCGCCCCGAACGTTTATTTATTTTTGAGACAGAGAGAGACAGAGCATGAACGGGGGAGGGTCAGAGAGAGGGAGACACAGAATCTGAAACAGGCTCCAGGCTCTGAGCTGTCAGCACAGAGCCCGACGCGGGGCTTGAACTCACTGACCGTGAGAGCGTAACCTGAGCCGAAGTCGGCCGCTTAACCGACTGAGCCACCCAGGTGCCCCTGTGTTGCAGGTTTTCTATTGATTGGTTCAAATCCAGTAGCATTTTTGTGGTCTGTATAAAATATATATGTGGGCAATTTTCTATGACTAGATTCTGAGAAGAAAATGTTCTTCCTGCTGTTGAAAATTGTCTGAGGCGTTAAATCTTTTGTTTATGAACTTAAATTAAGATGGTAATTCATTATGTTTAGAAAAAAATGTTCTCATGATACATGTTCGATTTTCCTTACTTTCACATAAAATTAGTGTTTTTGCCTTAGAAATATTCCTGCTTTTGTATGCTGCTTTTTTCACTTAGTCATATGTCATGAAGAGCTATCCATACAAAGAAGTGTAGAACCATATTATAATTTTGAACTGATTCTGATGTACATAAATTGTTTAGCTAATTTCATACCTATGGGCATTTAAAAGCTATTGTAAACAATGATCTAATGCATATTTTAAAACATATCTCTGTACCTCGTCTGATTATTTTATTTCGTTTTTAAAAATGTTTGTTTTTGAGAAAGAGCACGAGCACAAGTAGGGGAGGGGCAGAGAGAGAGGGAGACACAGAATCTGAAGCAGGCTCCAGACTCCGAGCTGTTAGGGCTCGAACCCACGAGCTGTGAGATCATGACCTGAGCTGAAGTCGACGCTTAATGGACTGAGCCACCTACGCGCCCCTGGTTATTTTCTTAGGATAAAACTCTTAGGAATGTAGTTGCTGTGTGTTAGATATGTGTTAAAATTTGGGGGGGAAGAGGGATACATTTTTATAAGTTTAAAGCATCCTTGGAATACTCAATAACTTTAACTTTTGTTTATGCGTTACCCTGTTCATATGCTAGATTATATTTCATTTACAATGTTTGCATTTTTGTTCATGAAAGAGGTTGACTAGTAAAGGTTTAGTTGTCAAGCTTATGATGACTTCATAAAATGAGCTGGGAAATGTTTTTGTATTCTTTGGTAGAGTTTGTGAGGATTGATTTTATTTCATCTGTAAATGTTTGGAAGAATTCACTGGTGAAGCCATCTGGAGTTTTCTTATGGGGATTGTTGACTCTTACATACATACATGAAGGACTATTCACATTTTCTGTTACTTTGTCAATTTTGACAAGTTTTGCTTTTCAAGGGATTTGTCCATTTTATCAAAATTTTCCAATTTGGCTTACAATTTTACACGCTATCTTTTTATCTATCTATCTATTTATTTGATGTTCATAATATCTGTAATGATACCTGCGTTTTAAATCTGCTTACTGGTGATTTGTGCTTCCTCTTTATCTCCATCAATTTTTAAAGAGCCAATTTTCAGATTTAAAACATTATTTTCTAATTGATTCCTGCTTTTACCTTTATTTCTTTCCTTCTAGCTTTTTATTTTTATTTATTTATTTATTTATTTTTAATTTTTTTTTTTTTAACGTTTATTTATTTTTGGGACAGAGAGAGACAGAGCATGAACGGGGGAGGGGCAGAGAGAGAGGGAGACACAGACTTGGAAGCAGGCTCCAGGCTCGGAGCCATCAGCCCAGAGCCTGACGCGGGGCTCCAACTCACGGACCGCGAGATCGTGACCCGGCTGAAGTCAGATGCTTAACCGACTGAGCCACCCAGGCGCCCCTCCTTCTAGCTTTTAAAAAAAATTTAATTTGCTGTTCTTTTTTCCAGTTTCTTGAGATGGATACTCAAATCATTAACTGTCAGTCTTCTTTTTTTAATTTTTTTTTTAACGTTTATTTATTTTTGAGACAGAGACAGAGCATGAACGGGGGAGGGTCAGAGAGAGGGAGACACAGAATCGGAAGCAGGCTCCAGGCTCGGAGCCATCAGCCCAGAGCCCGACGCGGGGCTTGAACTCACGGACCGCAAGATTGTGACCTGAGTCGAAGTCGGACGCTCAACCGACTGAGCCACCCAGGCGCCCCAGTCTTCTTTTTTTAATGTATGTATTTAAGTCATGGAATTTCCCTATAAAAGCAACTTTAGCTGGATCTCACAAGTCTGATATGTTTTTATTTATCACTCAATCCAAATATTTTAAAATATCCATTGTGGTTTCTTATTTGATCCGTGGGTTATTTCACCAGCTGTGAGATCATGACCTGAGTGGAAATCAAGAGTTGGACGCTTAACTGAGCCACCTGGGCACCCCTGGATTGATTCATTTATTGTCATTATCTCTAGTAATAATCTTCGCCTTAAAGCTTGCTTGCTTATGTATGTATGTATGTATGTATGTATGTATTGGATGTAGTATACTTTTGGCTTCTGTTTCCATCTTTTTTTTTTTTTTTTCCAACGTTTATTTATTTTTGGGACAGAGAGAGACAGAGCATGAACGGAGGAGGGGCAGAGTGAGAGGGAGACACAGAATCGGAAACAGGCTCCAGGCTCTGAGCCATCAGCCCAGAGCCTGACGCGGGGCTCGAACTCACAGACCGTGAGATCGTGACCTGGCTGAAGTCGGACGCTTAACCGACACCCAGGCGCCCCCTGTTTCCATCTTTTTTTAAAACGCTTCTTTGGGGGCACCTGTATGGCTCAGTCGGTTGAGCGTCCGACTTTGGCCCAGGTCATGATCTCACGGTTTGTGAGTTCGAGCCCCGCGTCGGGCTCTGTGATGACAGCTCAGAGCCTGGAGCCTGCTTTGGATTCTGTGTCTGCCTCTCTCTGCCTGCCCCTCCCCCACTCATGCTCTGTCTCTCTCTCTCTCTCTCTCTCTCTCTCTCTCTCTCTCTCTTTCTCTCTGTCAAAAATAAACATTAAAAAAAAAGTTGTTTAAAAAAAGAGGACTTTTCAAAAAAAAACAAAAACTGGGAGCCTTTGTCCTTAGAGATAAGATGAATCTCTTCACAGACCATATAGTTGTTTTTTTTTTTAAACTTGATAATCTGTGTTGTTTCACATTTAATGTAACTGCTTTAGCACAATTTGGGGGTTTAAATAGACCATTTTTGTTTGTTTTCTACTTGTACTATCTTTTATAACATCTTTCCTCATTTCTTGCTTTCTTTTTGATTAAACATTCCCCCCCCCCCCATGTTTCCCCTCTTAGCTTTTTTGTTATAAATTCTTTTATTATCTCCTTACTGGCAACCTTAAGATTACAATATACATCTTTGACTGACTTGAGTCTATCATAAGTTATTTCCTTACTGCTTCCAGGAAAATGGAAAGGCCTTACAATATTTGAATCCCATTTCTGTATTCCATGCTTTGCTTTATTGTAAACCCCCAAAGATGACATTATTGTTGCTGTTGAGATAATAGTAATGGTAGTAGTAATTAGTAATAATAGTGTTGCTGTTTTTATTAAAATAGCCGTTACTCATCACTTTATCGTCACATTTACCCTTTTTGGAAGCATTCATTTCTTACTGTTTCACTGCATTGACCTCTGGGTCATTTTCCTTTGTTATATATAAGGAGTTCCCTGTAGTATTACTTTCAGTGCAGGTCTTCTGGTAATAAATTCTCTGCCTTCACATGCCTTAAAAGTGCATTTGTTTTGCCTTCATTTTTAAAGGGTCTTTTCTTTCTGCACTTTCAACTTATTTTATAATTTCTGGCTCCCACTGTTTCTGTTAAGTCAGCTTTTGGTTTTACTGTTGCTTCTTTGAAGTCAGTGTGTTTTTCTTTGACAGTGTTTAAGATTTTATCTTTGGTTTCCAGCAATTTTACTATTGTGTGCTTATATATGATTTTTATTGTAATTATTCTGTGTAGAGCTTGTGGAGCATCTCGACTCTGTGGCTTGTTATCTTTTGTCACTTCGGGGATTTTCTTAGCTGGTATTCTTTAAATATTGTTTCTGTTCAGTTCTCTCCTTTCCTTCTGTGACTACGGTTACATGTATGTTAGGTCATTTCATAGTTTCTGACCACTCACCCCTACTCTACTCTATCATTTTGGATATTTTTTTACTGATTTCAAGTTCACTTACCGTATCTTCTCTGTGCACTGTTCACTTATACCCAATTATTAAACTCTCAGTTTCAGTTTCTGTATGTTCAGGCCTAAAATTTACAAGTTCTCACAGTGTGTACATAAATTTTCTTGAGCACATTCATCATTGGTGTACTATTCCTGTCCGATGACTCTAATACCTAGATTACCTGTGAACCTGTTTCTGTTGTCTGGTTTTTGATCATTTGATCCTTTTTCCTAGGATACTTGGTAATGTTTTATTAACATTATGATGAAAAATTATAGAGGGTTTGAATGATATTATCTTTTTACAGGTAGGTTTTAATATTCTCTGGCAGGCAGTTAGAAAAACATTGGTCACTTTGATTCATCAGTGATTGATATGACATGAGGCTGAATTCTGGGCTGTCAGGAAATTCACTCCTAGTTTGTAGCCCTTCTGTGCTCTCACTTGAAAGTTTGGAGTATTTACCAAGATGTTTCTTTTTGGTAAGCCTTGGCAATTGTAAGTACAATTAACCCTTGAACAACACAGGTTTGAGCTGCACAGGTCCACATATATGCGGACTTTTTTTTTTTTACAATACTGTCAATGTATTTTCTTTGTGATTTTTGTAATAACATTTTCTTGTCTCTAGCATACTTGATTATAAGAATATATATATATAATACCAATAACTTACAAAATAAATATGTGCAATAATTGACTGTTTATCTTATTAGTAAGGCTTCTGGTGAACAGTAGGCTGTTAAGTTTTGGGGTGTCAAAAGGTATATGTGGATTTGTGACTGCAGAGGGATTGGCACTCCTAAATCCCCATGTTGTTCAAGGGTCACCTGCTGATGAAAGCCCTGCTTAGCCTTTTAGTCTCTTTGCAACATCTTTTTGCTGGTTTTTCCTGCATTTCAGTCCATGTTTATGATTCAGCACATTTCTGGAGGGCAAAAATAGAACCAAATGTTGGGCTCATTCTTTGAGATTCCTTTTTATCTGAGATCCTCAATTCCTGCTTACCTCGGTAGTACAGAATTCCAGTTTTGTCTTCTCAGTCCAGTGAGACTGATGCAAACACCAGGATGTGCTTTGTGTTTGGCTTTTATGCTGTGTATTGGTAGTTGGCAAATACCCAAAGGGGAAAGAGTGGCGATCGCGAGGTGTTTCTCTTCTCTGTGGGCTTTTGGCTCCCAATGTCCTGGATGTCTTGGTTGCTCCCTCTATGCCTTCAAATAGCTGAGTTTCTTTGTTTTTTTTAATTTTATCTCACTTTTATCGTTGTTTTCAGTGGGAAATTTTGTTTGATATTGCTATTCCCTCATACCTTGACCAAACTCCTCTCCCCACCCCCACACTCCCATTTTGGCCATACACTCACCAGTTCTCTCTCTCTTTTATTCTAATAGTAATTGAGAATAGCTACAATTAAATACTTAACTATGTCACTTCCCATGCCACCATCAGCCCAGCAGTTGCTTAAGTTAGGAGTCATCTTTGATTCCTCGCCCCCCCCCCCCCCCAATCCAGTCCATTGCCAAATATTTCTGGAATCTGTCAACTGCTTTTTATCTCCATACTACCACTCCAGTGCAAGCACCGTCTTTCTCCCCTGGACTCTCCTGCATTAGTCTTGGAGCTAATTCTTCTCCTTCCATTCGCATCACCCTATACTACATTTTCCAAAAATGGTTTGAGTGATGTTTATAAGACATAAATTGCATTCTCTTTGCCTCTGAAAAACAGAAAACTTAAGCAGCTTTCCATTAAAGAATAAATTCACATAGAATAATATAACAGTCCCAAGGCCCTTCAGAGTCATCATCTGGCTCCTGCCTATCCCTCTGATTTTCTGTCATTTGACTTGTGAGGCTTCAGTTACACTGGGTTCTTCTCAGTTCCTCAAACAAGTCAACAAGCTCTTTTCCACAGCTAGTTTGAGTCTTCGCACATTTCAGTACCTATGCCAAAAACACTTAGCAGTATACTTCTATGCTCTCTGTATATGGCTAATGCCTTATCTTTTCTGTCCTCAGAAGATACTTCCTGACCATTATCTAAAGTTGAATTTCCTTGCCTTCTTGGTATATGCCTCTGGACTCATTAGTTTCCTCCATAGAACTTGTCACACCTTGTAATTCATTTGTCTGTCTTTCCCAGTAGACCACAGATAGAGTCTATGAGAATAGATATATATAGCTAGCACCTAGTATGGTACCCTTTGTATAGTAAGTTCTTCATAAATAGTTGTGGATGAAAGGAATAAAGGGCTGTGATAGGAACTGTACCAAGCTTATTACTCGAAAGATTTAATCCTCCAAAAAAACTCTCAGAATAAGCCTGTCAGGTAGGTAGGTTCTAGTGTTAGCTGTATTTTATTGCTAAGGAAAGTGAGATTTAAGATGTCTGGTCATTTTCCTGAAGCCACTGGCTAGGTGGGCTTTTTTGTGTTCTTGGATTGTTTTTTACTTTTCCAACTTTTTGACCATTCTTTACCTCGCTTACGTCATTTCCTCTTCACCGTGTGTTTAAAACTAACTGCTGTGATCATACAAATATTCTGGTATTGCAACTTAAGCTTTTGCCTAATAACAGCCAAAATGTCAGAAAAGAAATTAGAAATTTGTAATGGAAGTTGAGAAAGTATTAATAGGACTTAAATACTTGAAGTGGAGAATTTTCAGTATGGCTGTCAAGTATTGTGACTTTCAAGCTATAAAATCTCATCCTTTTGTGACTAAATAAAAAGGTTACGTTACAATTAACTACATATATTTGAATATCTATATATATTAAAAACCTATTTGAATAAAACATTTTGAATCTTTTATACCTAAAGGACATCAGTTATACAGATTTTTGATTTTTGCACTCAAAATAATTATAAAATTTCCATGGTAGACATCATTTTATGTGTATACTTATTAGTCCAATATAATAACCCTGCCCTTTTTATTTCTTTGCATTATTCATTCAGTTAATCAACAACTATTTGTTGAGGATATGCTGTATGCCAGGCATTTTTTAGTCTCTGGTATACTACGGTGGTAAATGAAACAAAGTCGCGCCCCCCCCCCCCCCAGTGGAGCTTACATTTAAGTAGTGGGAAGACAGACATTAAACAAATAACTAAAATGTATAGTAGATGTTCGTAAGTACTACAGAGAAAAATAAAGCAGGAAAGAGGTTGAGAGTGCTGAGAGCATGCTTGTGCTGGTCGGTTTTAAATATTGTGTTCAGGGAAGAGCTGACCAAGATACTGACGTTTTTATATGGATCTCCAGGAGATGGGGAACAAGCCATCCAGGCATCTTGAGGAATCACGTTCCAGGCTGTGCGGATACTGCCTCATTCGATTTCTTATTTTTCGGTTTCGCTCACTGTTTCTTCCACCAGCCCTTCCCTTAAATGTTTGTGTTTCTCACGGTTTCTGTTTTCTTTCCTTCCGCGTGAACTAAGTGATTATTACCTTCCTCACAACTTTTTGCAGCAAACATTTGTTGGATTCCATTGTGCCAGATAGATTCTGTCAATGGTTAGAGCCCATCAGTTTTCTCTGATGTCTCTCGGGTCAATTTCCTCTTATCTCCACTACCTTCAGCCAGGTCTTCATCCAGATACTGGTCTGCTTTCTCCACTACTATCTACCTTTCACCCTTCCCCCCCCAGGTTTGCTTTTGAAAACACAGATCTCCTCATTGGACCGTTCTACTTAGTGGCTGGCCACCACTTAAAGGCCAGTCCAGGCCACGCTGCTTAGTTGGTGGCATTAAGGCTCTTAGCGGTCGGGTTTTGATCCGTTCTCTTCTCTTGCTGCTGCCCCTCGGATGTGGCGTGTGCTTGAGTTTTGATGACCCCCTTGCTTGACACACATCTTTCTGTTAACTGTTAGCTTCTGTCTTTCATCTTCTCTCTGCTTAGGATGCACCGTTCCTCCCCCTTCTGGTGCCATTGGTACCTGAGACTTGTTCTCAACTGCAGTGCTGACTGGTAGCATCTTGTCATTTTGTCAGGCACTCGGGCACCGTAGGTATCACATGCTGGAGGCTCCAGACCAAGTGACAGTTGAGGCAGAGCTGCCTCCTAGGAGGGACCAGGGGAGGATAGCCAGAGGGCAGGACTGCTTTTTTCCAGCAAGAGTTAGCCACAGTGTAAAGCACCAAGTCCAGAGAGATGGGGCTTAAATCCTGTTTGGGCCTAACTAAGCACCTCTGGTTCTGAGTCCAGAGATTTCTAGGTACCGGCGAGTCTCAGCATTTCCTGCTGAACCATCATAACTCCAGATGAAGAAGGCCAGATCTACAGAAAAGCCAGGTGAAAGGATTGGAATCCTAGGCGACTGGGCAGGAATAAAGGTTATTTTTTCTACTCTGGTCCTTGTAGATATTTGTTTCTTCTACTAGACAGAGAATCTGTTCTTTGAGGCAAGAGAGAAGCCCTGTCTCCCTCATCTTGCTCTACTCCTGCACCTAGCACTGTGCCTATTATGCAGAGAATACTTCATGAATGTTGAATTAGCACTGCAGCTTTGTCCAGTAGAACTTTCTGAACTGCTCAAAATGTTCTTATCTGTGCTGTCCAGTAAATAGCCACTAGCTGCGCGTGGCTTTTGAGCACTTGCACAATGGCTAGTGTGACTGAGGGACTACATTTTTAAATTTTATTTTAATTAACTTAAATGTAAATAGCTATATGTGGCTAATGGGCTGTATTGGACAGTGCAGTCATATATAGTTTACATAGTTAATGCTCTCAGTGGATTAAAGAGATCTCTGGGTTTTTTGTTTTATGTTTTTTTTTTTCCTTTTCTTTCTCTTTTCTTTTGCTTATTTTCCAAATGGTCCCAAGTTGCTAAGCTTTGGGTCCTGTTTGTGTGTGTGTGTGTGTGTGTGTGTGTGTGTGTGTGTGTGATTTTTCTGTTCTCTCAATGTCAGCATTCATTTTTTGCTGCTATCGTTATGTATACGGTCATCAGCCTTACTTAAAGCTTTTTGGATTTTAGTCTAAGTGGCATAAAAAGACCTGTAATCAAGCTTATAGCATCCTCTTAAAAAAGAGCAGATAGGTAGGAACCTGGGAGTCATCTTTGACCTCTTTTTAACCCCAGTAAGAATGTGAAATCAGGGGCGCCTGGATGGCGCAGTCGGTTAAGCGGCCGACTTCAGCTCAGGTCACGATCTCGCGGTCCGTGAGTTCGAGCCCCGCGTCGGGCTCTGGGCTGATGGCTCGGAGCCTAGAGCCTGTTTCCCATTCTGTGTCTCCCTCTCTCTCTGCCCCTCCCCCGATCATGCTCTGTCTCTGTCCCAAAAATAAAAATAAAAACGTTGAAAAAAAAAATTAAAAAAAAAAAAAAGAATGTGAAATCAGCCTTCAGGAAAGAAGAGAGGGCTAAAAATAGAAATAACTGTGCACAGGCAATTGAAGAAAAAATCGTATCAATATGGGATTACATGAATTCACCAAGAGAGAGGGGACAGCCCCAAAGTATGTACCTCTCTTTAGAGATGGGAGAGAAAAAGAGCAGAATTACAGGAATTTTTTTAAAGTTTGTTTATAGTGAAAGCCACGCATGGAGAAGCTCAAGGAGGAATAGTCTTGGGCGATAGTAGGCACGGCAGGAAGTGAAGAATAAGGACGAATTAAAGTCCATTTTGGGTAATATGGTGAAGGCTATGTGGATCTTAACTCACCGTCAAGTATTTCAATGGGGTCAAAACAGTGTTTTCCTTGTAATTCTTCCATATTGAAGTGCCAGGCTTCGATGGATTCAATATGGCCAGTCTTTTTGAAGTCATTACTGTTTCTTACTTTCGTGTCCACATCTACCTTTTCTCAACCCTTGCTGTGTGTCCAAATGTTTTGCTTTGCTACTGTATTATCTAGACAGGCGTTAATGGTTCTTTTTGCTCTGTCATTGAGTCTTTTTAATCCTGCACAGGTGATTTTCCTTATTACCTAATACTAGGGCTGTTGTTTCCGTAACAGCCCTTCCGTTCATGCTTTGATGCCGGGTTTACTAAGAGATGTCGTTTCTTGTTAAATTATCCATGCCCGGAGAAAGACAGTTTTGCTAAAAATTGGGGCAACTTGCCTCTTAGGGGTGCTGTCAGACTCCCAGCTGGCATAGGAAGCAAGCACATGGCTCTTTCATTTCCCAAAGTGTTGTCTACTTCACACCTTTGGGACTTAGGACAGGCAGCCAAGAAAAATAAAAAACTGGGAAAATATTTCCCCTAAATATCTTTATTCTAAAATAGAGATGGGTTCATTCTTAGGTTGTGTATAGTGCATAGAGGAGATGTAAGCTTATTGTACTTTTATTTTCCAATTATGCCAACACTGGTCTTTTCTGAAATCTCGTTTCTCAGTTAGAACCACCACATGTACAGCTGAATCCTTCCTGGAATAATTAAAGTGGCCATTGCAGTTGGACACAAGGGGAGAGCAGTCTACCCTGAATTTGTAAAACCTTTTCCTTGTTTACCAGGTGGTTTGAATACCTTATGTCAGTGATAGTTACCTGGGAAATGCACTAGAGATAGTCATAAGTACAAAGGGAGATGTCTGAGAATAGGTCCATCAGAGAGTAATGAGACAAGAAGAGTGGTGCCCACCATTTTCCTTCTGTTTGAAACAGTCAGTACATGTATTCATTTTAACTAAAGAATAACTTTCTCAATTTGACCATCCTTGTTTTGTTAGTCTTAGCATCTATTATTTTTTTAAACGTTTTATTTTTTGAGAGAGAGAGAATGAATGAGCAGGGGAGGGGTAGAAAGAGAGGGGGACAGAGGATCTGAAGCAGGCTCTGTGCTGACAACAGAGAACCCGATGTGGGGCTCTAACTCACAAACTGTGAGATCATGACCTGAGCCGAAGTTGGATGCTCAACCGACTGAGCCACCCAGGCGCCCCAGCATCTGTTTGTTTTTTTTTTTTTAAATAAACTGTTTAGAAGGAAAGGTAATCATAATTCTGCATTATCAAGTAGGTTAATGAGATTGCCACTCAGCAATAAATGAATGTCCAATGTTTTCTAAAGGGAAGTATTTATCTGGCTTGTCTTATTTTGCCATTTTTTTGGCCATAATCTATTCATTTTATGTATTTGCATTTACAAATCTGAATTTCATTGTTTTATTATTTTATTCTAATTTTGTAACTGATTAGAAAAGCAATAGCATTATTGTAAAACTTGTAAAATAGAAAACATTTGAAAGAAAATAATGCCATATATAAACTTAGTACAAATACTATTAATGTTTTTGCTCTCGACTCTCTAGACTTTGTGTGTGTGTGTGCACGGTTGATGATTCATTTTGGATTGTTGTGATTTGGGGAGGTCTTAAAGATCAAATTTAAGTGTAGGCAGTTTACATCAACTCATTAAAAAAACCTTTATATATTTTTAAATGTTTATTTTATTGGGAGAGAGAGAGAGAGACACAGAGGATCCAAAGTGGGCTCTGTGCTGACAGCATAGAGCCCGGTGTGGGGCTTGAACCCACGAACTGTAAGATCATGACCTGACCCAAAGTCAGACACTTAACCGACTTAGCCACCTAGGCACCCCCCAAAAACCTTTAAATCTTTGACTTTGTCCAAAGAATGAAGTAGGCTTCTTTTTAACACATCGTATCTGTACCATTACCTTTTTTTTTAAAGATGTAGTCTTTCTGGACTTTCTGTAGAGTCTAATATGGATGTGCCTAATTTTAATTCAGTAATTTCCCTAAAGTCAAAGCAAAGCAAATATTCACCTAAATCAGAGTACTACTTTATTTTAGTAGAATCAAAAGGAGGAGGAGTTGGAGTATTTTTATATTTGAGGTTTGCAGAAATGCTTATTTAAAGTCTTTCTAATCTCTCCAAAGGACTCAACTTTTTTTTTTTTTTTTTTTTTTTTACCCCCTCAAATAATATTTTGCTTTATCCTATTTCTAGTTTGGAGACACGTATATAGTATATGATAATAACATCTATGTACATCTTTATAGTACACAAGAGTTTTAAAAGAATCTTATACTTTGAATTTTATTTATAGTTTATTTACTCCCCTGTCCACCTGTCAAATAAGGTAAAAACAAATTCCTAAATGTAGAACTTACAAAATTTGTACACTGTGTTTACTTTTTAGAAATTGACTTACTGAGTTTAGTCTCTGTCAGTTTATAAGCTACTTTGCTTGCCAGATCTGTTCAACCAAGCAGAGTATTCTAGTGGTGGTATTGTTAATTATACCAAAATTGATAACATCAGCACTGTTTCTCAGCAGTCCTGAGATGAGCGATTTCTGCTTCTAATTTAAGTAGTCCAACAAAGAGGGCTTTAAAAAGACCAGTTGCAGTCACCTGGTGACTACTTATAAAATACTTTTTAGTTACATCTAAGTTCCTTAAGAGCCACATTTGTTAATGATTCTATTTTGGGAACTTATGTGCAGTCAGGTAATTCAGATTATGTATTTCTTTACCACATCAGTACGATACCATAAACCAAAAGTAAGTTTAAAGAACGTTGGTCAAAGTTTTTATATGCCCTTGTACTAGAGAAATATTAAGCAAGTAAGTTGGCATACTAAACCTTGTTATCTGTGGGATACATATTCAATGAATAAAGGATACATTCAGTGATTAATGAATGAATAAGGAAAATGGTAGAAAATTCAACCAAAGAAGTCAGCATATTTTTTTGGAAAGGACAGAGTCTTCAAGTTCCAGGTGAAATTTAAGATGCAGAGGAATAGTAGCACAGTCTTTGTTTGAAAGGTTAGTTAGACCTACCAATAAACTTTACAGAATGACTTTCTGAGCAATTTGATTAGTTACCCAAGAACCGTGATTCCTATGAAATAACGTAGTACAACTGTAAATAATAAATACAAGCTCAATCCTGATATGTATACAGCTTTGCTATGTCATGAGGAAATTGTTTTTTTTCTCTGTGATGAATCTAGTATACTAAATCAGATATGTAGTCTACACATAACAGATTTAAAAAACACACAAACATCAGATATACTGAAACATTGCTCAGATTTCAGTCTTTTATAACAAGATCCTTTTGGAGCCTAAGTCAGTATGCCTTCTTGTCTGGTTTGTGTTATTTTCAATATGTAAATACAGTTTAGATTAGCATGTATTGAGTGGTCAGGTGGGCAGTGTTTTAAGTGCATCAGACATGTTCAGTAAAATTTCCCAAAGTGCTATCAGCTAGGTATTGCTATTCCCATTTTATAGATATGGAAACTGAAACATGGAGAAATTGAGCACTTTGCTTGTAACTGGTGGAGTTAGGATTCAAACTCAGACCTTCTGTTTCTAGGGCCTATTATGTGACATAGGTAATATCTCTGGATTTCTGGGAAGTTGTGCTATATTATGAAATACTACATATATTAGAAATGAAGCAGTTCATTTTACGTAAGCATGTGGTGATGTTAGAAATACGGCGGCCTTCATTTAACAAATAAGAGTAAAAAAGCTAAAGGGTTTACTTTAGTATCTTTAGCATGTAGTTACGTTTACAAAGTTAAAGGGTCAACCTTATTATCTTTAACGTGCAGTTTACTGTTTATATCATGGTCATAACCTAACATGTTGATTTGAACAATGTCCATAGTCGATTCTTGAGATTAGGAGAACAAAAGTAGGGTGGAGGGTAACCCAAGGACGAAAAACCCTTGAGTGTAATGTTTTAAAATGTCTAATACCACTTCAAATATAGGAACATGAATGCAAAATAAACTCCGGGTTGCAAGGAATCTGGTAGTAGCCAAAATCTAGAATTCATTTTATGTTACTGTAAAAATCTAAGGACCTCCCAGTGAGATGCTGCTAGTCTCTGGTACATCTTTTTTGCAGAGTCACTAACATACCACTATCACTAGGGTCTTCATTAGAGAAGCTTCTTTCCAGAAAAAAATAAAATGCTGTATGTTAGAAGTGCTATAAGAGACATTATTAGGCTTATCCAAACACCATAAATCATTCTGTTGAGTTTATTTGTAGAATCTCTTACAATTTCTGAAGTGGCTGATATTTCATCCTTGCAGTGGTCTCTAGAAAAATCTGCGGGGGGCGGGGGGGGGGGGTGGTTAAGGAATAGGGGAAAGGGATCATTATCCTTCCCTGTGATGGAAGCCTAAGGTCTTTTAATTAGCCTTTGACATTAATGAATGTTGCTCATTAATTCTTTTGAGGGGTTTTGAGTCTTTGTTTTTTTAAGTTTATGTATTTTGAGAGAGGGAGGGAGGGAGGAAGGGGGAGAGAGAGAGAGCGCGTGCGCGCGAGTGCACAAGCTGGGGAGGAGCAGAGAGAGGGAGAGAGAGAGAGAATCCCAAGCTGACCCCACACTGTCAGTGCAGAGCCAGACACAGAGCTCAAGCCTACAAACCATGCGATCATGACCTGAGTGGAAAATCAAGTCTGATGTTTAAAGGACTGAGCCACCCAGGTGCCCCAAGGGGTTTGGATTCTTTCTAAACCATTTCTCTCTAAATTGCTAATATGTTTCTCCTTTAACTTTTCCTATTAAAAAAAAAAAATGATGTCTGTAAGAGCAGATTTTATTTTAAATTTTTTTTTTCAGTGTTTATTTATTTTTGGGACAGAGAGAGACAGAGCATGAATGGGGGAGGGGCAGAGAGAGAG
>NW_024412428.1:8438495-8549273 GCF_014898765.1 Herpailurus yagouaroundi | reverse complement strand
CTGAAGTCGGAGGCTCAACCGACTGCGCCACCCAGGCGCCCCAATTTATTATTAAAAGTAACCAGTAGTTATCCAGAATAAGTTACAGAAAATGTAACTGCTTTATTATATCAGGTCTTCTAATTCCATAATAGGTGGGTTAAGTTTTTTCCCAGATTTGTAGTACTATTAAAACCATCTTCGTAGTTCATGGACTTGGCAGAATCTTGTATTCGCAGGTGGCTGTATTTCTTTTGAAGTCTGTAACCATGTTTCTTTATTCCAGGACTTGTGCTGTGGATACACACTGCAACAAAACAGTTGGCCTTGCTTGGCCTTTCTCTTCAATCTTACACCGACTGTTCATTTCTCTCTCTTTTTTTTTTTTTTTTTTTTTCCCAAGCTAGATGACCTGCCCTACAGTTTGACTCAACTCTTTATAATATTGGGAGTCGCTTAGGTGGCAGTTTGCAAATGCTTAAAGTTCTATGAAAAATTGCAGACACACACAGAAATGGAGAGAGTAATATAATGAAACCACTATGTATCCATGTTCCAGCTTCAACAGTTCTCAACTCATGGTCAGAAATGTTTTATCTGTAAACCTGCTCTACTGGCTCCTGGGTTATTTTGAAACAAATCTCAATTATGTGTGATATTTGATATATATGTTGAGATATATGATAATGACTCTTTGTAAACTATCATAATACCCAACACAGCTTCAGAGTTAGCAGTAATTACCTAAAAATTACCAAACATTGAGACATAAAGCATATAAAGGCAAATTTTTATATTACCTGTTAGCAGTTTGAACTGAAACCACTGAAAAATTAACATTTCAAAATGTGGTTAGCATTTAAATGGTTTTTGTCTTAAGAGCATTGGAAAGTAGAGAATACATAGGACAGATTTTTTTTATTTTGGTTTTTTTTTTTAATGTTTATTTTATTTTTGAGAGAGAGGGAGAGAGAGAACATGAGCGGGAGAGGGGCAGAGAAAGAGGAGGACACAGGATCTGAAGCAGGCTCCAGGCTCTGAGCTGTCAGCACAGAGCCCGATGCAGGGCTCGAACCCATGAGCTGCAAGATCATGACCTGAGCCAAAGATGGACGCTTAACCGACTGAGCCACTCAGGCGCCCCTAGGACAGTTCTTTTTAAATCCTACTTTAGACAATATTCTAGAGTTCTGCTTTTCTATCTTACATCAGAAAGAAATAAAAAAGCATTTTGACTTGGCCGTCAGAATACATACGTTGGCCACTAATGTTAAGCACATACACATTTGTGACATACATATTCTGTGAAGTAAGATTTTTAAGTAACTTTTTGAAAGGCAAAAAAAAAAAAAAATATGCCTCAAGATCTAAAAATAGTTCTTGAACAGAAATTTCTTTCTGGTGATTGATTGGCTTTACTTTGGGAAATCATTATGTTGCTGTCTTCCTTTTTTATTGAGAGGAAAAGGAAGAAAATAAGTATTTTTACCTCTGGTCAAGTGACCTAAATAGTTTGTTCTCTTTTTCCTTTGCTCTGCAATAGATTAGTATTTATTTAAATAATTGATGTTAAGTGTCCCTGAATTCCTGTGGTTTGAAGGCTTTCCAGATACTATTAACTTTCTCTTCCTGACAAAGAGGATGTGTGTGATAGTATCTTTTTTTCTTTAGTCAGTCTAAAATTAGACTTCTTGATAATGAATTAAAAAGCTTGTGAATATATGTGAACCAGAGGTGAAATACAGCTGTATTCTGATTTCTTCGCTGTTTCTGCTTCTTAACTTCCTTTTTTCACTCCTTGATGCAGTTAAGGGTGAAAGGAGAGCTAAATATAAACGTTTGCAAACAGTTCAAGCTAGAAGTTATGATTTGTATAACTTTGAATAAAAGCAAGTATTTATAAAACTCTCTAAATCAAATTTAATTTGGAATTCGTGGCTTACAGAGAAAGCAGTTCTTTATGTCTGGTTGCCATTTACCCAGCTCCCTGCTTTTCCG
The DNA here is from genome assembly GCF_014898765.1 of Herpailurus yagouaroundi. Taxonomy (NCBI): domain Eukaryota; kingdom Metazoa; phylum Chordata; class Mammalia; order Carnivora; family Felidae; genus Herpailurus; species Herpailurus yagouaroundi. The sequence goes on along the minus strand of NW_024412428.1, from coordinate 8,547,296 downwards.
TCTCTCAAAACCTTGACCCATTTCGGTACCAAAGTAGGGATTGGCCACGTGTACATGTGAATTTAACAAAGTTGATCTTCCGTTACCTGGAGGTCATTTTTTCTATGATTACTTTCTCCTTTTAGAGTTGGATCACAGATTGACATTTAAAAAATTAAAAACCTTTAGAAACCTTGTCTTCTCTAATACATTTAAACTATTTTGTTTATGGTCTCTTCGTGTGACTCCATTGACCCATTCTGTCATTCCCATCACTGTAACTACTAGCCTTAACATCTTAACCCTAAGCATCCGCCTCCCCCACAACGCCCGACAAGGGTGGGCAAGGGACCGAAGCAGTGATGAAAATATGAGCACAAGTGTAAAATGGCTTAAATCATAGTTTTAAAAATTCGAGGCTTCTGCTGCCTCTACATGTATGCCACACGGGAGGCAAAGGAAACTGAGAAACTGAAATTTAATTATTACAATTTATATTTTCATTCAGAACACTTAACATACTGCTGTAGTAACTAGTAGTCCTCCCCCATATTGACCTTCAAAATCTAAACTTTTCTGGTTTAGATGCCTTTTTTTTTGTTCATTTATTCCAGAATGCCTACAATATGGCAGACAGATTAAGTTTATGTATTCACCTTCTTTCTACTCATGATTTTAAAGAATGAAGTGGTTCATCACTTGGCACCATGGCTTGGGTTTGAAGGGTCTCAGCACAGAATTTGCAAGGCTGAAGAGCACACGGCATAGCACATTGCCACAGATTTTGTCTTGCTCTTGAGGTGGTTGCATGCAGCCAAGACAGCTTGTGTTCCGTAGCTTCAATCAAGAAATGATGCAACATAAGGTAGATAATCCCTAATTTGCCTAGTGGTTGTCTTTAAGCAATCTCTGCTACCTGCAGCTTAGCTAAGAACAAGAAAGTAACGGCAAAGGTCTCCCAGACAGCAAAACAGTAACGACGACAAAAATCACACCAAGTCTGGTAACCAGATTGATAACAGCTTATTACTAAAAGATTTCAGAGTTCAACGTTGGCGGCATAGTTGCTCTCGTTTTATTTAATATAATTTATTTTTTTTAATGTTTATTTACTTTTGAGACAGAGCATGAACAGGGGAGGGTCAGAGAAAGAGGGAGACACAGAACCCGAAACAGGCTCCAGGCTCCAGGCTCCGAGCTGTCAGCACAGAACCCGACACGGGGCTCGAACCCACGGATCTCGAGATCATGACCTGAGCCGAAGTCGGATGCTTAACCGACTGAGCCGCCCAGGCGCCCCTGTCGCTCTCATTTTAGACACAGTTTATAACTCCGCCCATAGCAAGAGATAAGCCCTCCGGGTAAAACAGCATGCTGCCCGACAGGCAGCTTCTGTGATAAAAACCCCTTCCTATGTTGGTTGGTTCCGAAAGTAAGTTCCCTAAATTCTGTGATTGTATTCCATAATCGAGTCAGTGTCTTCAGTACCACATTTCATGTGGTAAATATTTATGATGGTTCGAGCAGAGACTGATTATTTGCTAGATAGTGAAGGATGCTCAGCTTATCAGCATTAGAAATGTGTAGATTATGCAACTGTTCACAGCTTGAATTGGCTCCAGAAAATAAAGCTAAGCTAGGAATGTGTGGGTTGTTTCCTTCATTACAGTAAGGGAGTTCTTCACGCAGCTTCTATTGAGTGCTTTTCTGTTTGGACTGGAATCCATTTGATCAACCTGTGAGTGATAAGCCAGTTGTTTGCCCATGCATGGAACTCATCTTGTAACTTAGAGACAGGTCTCAGTGCAGTTCGGGAAGCACAACAGAGAATTTCCACTAAATGACGGTAACATTGCCTGCATTTTTGTTTTATGGTTCTGAGTTGAGAAAATAGGGGATTAAATGACATTCAGAAAGGTGAGAATAAAATCAGGATTTTTTTTTAGTTTTGCCATGGGTAATGTATTTTCCTGGCTTCTGGCCCTCTCACATTTATTTGTTCCGGAAAGTTTTAACTTGGTAAAGTAATTTTAATGTTAATATCTTTTGATCCCTTTGATCCATGGCAGATTGTAATTCAGGGCAATTTCGTGAGGTATATGTATTTATAATGTTATAGCATTCACACTTAGAGGATCTCACAAGTTTCAAACAGTTTTAAGAGGCGCCCCCCCACCCCCCCGCCCCCCTACACTTTCCACTTCACTAACTCCTATTCCAGGTTTCAGTTTAGGAGTCTCTTTCTCTGGGGTGCTATTCCAGACCCTTTTAAGTCTATGTTGGTGCTTTTCTCTCTGTGCCTGATGACATAAGATTTGGTTGTGGTATTGAGTTACGCTAGATTGACATTTCAGTTGCTAGTTATTTTGCCCAGGATTAGGCCAATTCATGTGAATTGGGAACTAATAATGTTCTTTAAATATTTGCTCAACATATATTTAATGGAAGAAAGATAAACTGATTTTTTTTTTCTGGTAACATTTTTTTTTTTTTTAATTTTTTTTTCAACGTTTTTATTTATTTTTGGGACAGAGAGAGACAGAGCATGAACGGGGGAGGGGCAGAGAGAGAGGGAGACACAGAATCGGAAACAGGCTCCAGGCTCCGAGCCATCAGCCCAGAGCCCGACGCAGGGCTCGAACTCACGGACCGCGAGATCGTGACCCGGCTGAAGTTGGACGCTCAACCGACTGCGCCACCCAGGCGCCCCCTGGTAACATTTTTATATAGGAGCAAACACCTTATTCATTTCTACTGGCTGAAGCAAGGTCAGTTTTCTAAAAATTCTTAGACATTTCCCAAACTTTGGTAGTTTTAATTTATGTTTTTTTTCTGAACCAGACAACTTTCTCAAGGGCATTTAAATTTTAGAAAAAACCTCTATACTGTTCAGTTGTGGAACCTGAGCTGACTGCAGCCAAATATGGCCAGTGTATTCCCATAGTGACTTAGTGTCCCCTGTAGATCTGAATTCCTAGACAGCAGCCTACCTGGGCCATGCCGTTATCAGACTCTGGTCTCTCCAGGGAGAGAATGGGGCCCATGCATCTTAGAAAACAGTGGGTGTTCAGTAAGCATTTGATGAATTGCTAGGAGTGTTAGTTTTTCTCCCCGTTACCCATGTGCAGAAATTTGGCTTGGAATTTCAGAAATAAAAGTTTTATCATTGTTTCTTATTACATGTTAATGTGTATCTCTGTATATTAAGTGGTCTCTTCATGTGAGGAGTAGAACTTTTTTTTTTTAATTTTTTTTTCAACGTTTATTTATTTTTGGGACAGAGAGAGACAGAGCATGAACGGGCGAGGGGCAGAGAGAGAGAGGGAGACACAGAATCGGAAACAGGCTCCAGGCTCTGAGCCATCGGCCCAGAGCCTGACGCGGGGCTCGAACTCACGGACCGCGAGATCGTGACCTGGCTGAAGTCGGACACTTAACCGACTGCGCCACCCAGGCACCCCGAAGAGTAGAACTTTTTAGCAGAACTTTCAGGTTGTTACCAAGAGTTTCTTTCCTAGATTAAGTTTTCTTTTTGGTAGAATAGAAATTTGTTTTCTTTGATGATATCTGTAAGCTAGCAGTCAGGCTTAGTTTTAGTTAAGGACTGAAGAGTAAAATAGGTGCATATGTAAAGATTTTGTTGCTACAAATGATATCTGAAGTAAGTAATTCATTCTGTTTATTCATACTCGCTGTAAAATAAGATAATTTCACAAAATCTATATCCAAGTAACATTATATACAGTTTTTGTTTTCCTAAAGCTTCAGAGTTAGACCCCAAACTGCTATTTCCTCTAAGGTTAGATGTGTTCATCAGAATAAGAATGGACTCCTAAATTTGAGGAGCCTGAGTGGGATTCCTTCTTCTGTGTGTGTGTGTGTGTGTGTGTGTGTGTGTGTGTGTGTGTGTGTTTTAATGTTTAGTTACTTTTTGAGACAATGCAAGAGACAGAGTGCAAGCAGCGGAGGGGCAGACAGAGGGAGACACAGAATCTGAAACGGGCTCCAGGCTCTGAGCTGTCAGCCCAGAGCCTGACACGGGGCTCGAACTCACAAGCCACGAGATCATGACCTGAGCGGAAGTCAGACCCTTAACCGACTGAGCCACTCAAGTGCCCCTGGGATCCCTTCTTTTGTAACCATGAACATTATTTCATTAGAACAGTGTCACTAATATTCACTAATGACAACTTTTTCCTCTCAGGATTTTCATCTTATTTCAAAAGTGATTTTGATTCTCCTTCTCCAAAGTATATTAGAGTATTGTGGTGCATTAATTAAGGTTACTTTATTTTCATTGAAATGAATGAACTATGCAGAGTGAATTAGAAAATGAGAAATAGCATTTTGAAGATTTGGATACAGTTTTTAGTATTTTCCCTAAGTTTGCGTTTGCCTGAAATTGTTTTTAATATTTATCTAGGCTCTGATTCTTATATAGGGTTACTTCTTAACTCATTACCAAAAAAAAAAAAGTGTCTTTCGAAAAGAAAAATAAAATCAGCAAAGAGAAAGTGAGGTAAAATACTTTTTTCCAGGGGGCAAAGCAAAAAGAGATACCTCATTTTTTTTTTTATTATTTTTTTTAACGTTTTTATTTATTTTTGAGACAGAGAGAGACAGAGCACGAACGGGGGAGGGGCAGAGAGAGAGGGAGACACAGAATCCGAAGCAGGCTCCAGGTTCTGAGCTGTCAGCACAGAGCCCGACGCGGGGCTCAAACTCATGGACCGCGAGATCATGACCTGAGCCGAAGTCGGCCGCTTAAGTGACTGAGCCAACCAGGCGCCCCATACCTCATTTTTTTAATGAGGTTAATGTTAACACTGTGAAGCAAATTTTACCAGTTGCTTAGGAAAAGGAAATTGTTTTTCCTGGTACTAAGTCTGAAATTCTTACATAGGCGTTTATAAAAGAGGTATCGAGGGGCGCCTGGGTGGCTTGGTCGGTTAAGCGTCCGACTTCGGCTCAGATCATGATCTCGCGGTCTGTGAGTTCGGGCCCCGCGTCGGGCTCTGTGCTGACAGCTCAGAGCCTGGAGCCTGCTTCGGATTCTGTGTCTCCCTCTCTCTCTGTCCCTACCCCGTTCATGCTCTGTCTCTCTCGGTCTCAAAAATAAATAAAAATTAAATAAAAAAAAAATTTTTTTTTAAATAAAAAAAAATAATAAAAGAGGTATCAAGGGGCGCCTGGGTGGCTCAGTCAGTTAAGCGTTAAGCATCCAACTCGGGCTCATGATCTCGCGGCTTGTGAGTTCGAGCCTCATGTCGGGCTCTGTGCTGACAGACAGCTCAGAGTTTGGAGCCTGCTTCAGACCCTGTCTCCCTCTCTCTGCTCCACCCCTGCTTGCATGTGCTCACGCTCTCTCTCTCTCTCTCTCTCTCTCAAAATAAATAAATAAACATTTTTTAAAAAAGGAGATATCTAGTATAGTAAGTAAATATAGGGAATTTTGAATGTCATAACTCCTGTTCACAGTTTGGTAAAATGATTATTTAAAGAATAGCACTGTCAGTAAAAATACAGTGCAACAATAAATATAATTAAAAATTTTCTAGTAGCCACATTTAAAAAGTAAAAGAAATGGTTGAAATTAATGTTTTTAACCTGATATATGAATATATTATCATCTCAGCATATAATTAAAATAAAATTATTAATGGTATTTTACATTTTTTTCATACCAAGTCTTTGAAATCTATTTACAGCACATTTCAATTTAGGTGTTAAATTTTCATGAGAAATAATTCAGTCTGTAGTTAGATTACGTAAAATTTACACTGATAATTATCAGTGAAGTAATATAATACTTCAATATGAAGTATATTAAATATGAATTGGGAAATACAGCCCCACAGTAGGAAAAAAGATAGATGTTATTGTGAAGCCTAGAACTGCTTCATTGACACGCAAGCTACTGCGTAAAGCATCAGCAGTCACAAAACAAAAAACTGAATTAGGAGTATGCACGTGTATCATTGGGTCAGGAGCAATGACAAAGGCAAAGACAGCATGTCTTTTCAGGGAATGGCCATGTGATACACAGAGACAGATTTCAGAATGAAGAAAGTGGTTTTGTTTTGTTTTAAGTTTATTTACTTAGCGTGCATGGGAGGGGCAGAATGAGAGGGAAAGAGAGAGAATCCGAGCAGGCTCCGCACTGTCTGTACAGAGCCCAGAGCAGGGCTTGAACTCAGGAACCACGAGATGATGACCTGGGCTGAAACCAAGAGTCGGATGCTTAACTGACTGAGCCACCCAAGCACCCCAAAGAAAGTGCTTTTTTAATGCAATATGTATTTAAGCTAAAGAACTCCTCACTTAGTGTATAATGAAGCAAAGATTTTGGGATAATTAAAAAAAGCATTAGACTGGGATCAGTAAATACATGGCATCATTGCGCTACAGCTTTGCTCCCCCGGCCCCCGAGCCCTACCCGTTGCCCATGATAGACGTGGATAATTAATCACAACTCATGTTATACTGAGCCCAGAGATGGCTGTGGAATCCCTCCTAATGGAGCATTTTGGCATCTGCTATAAATCAGTAGGAATTGGCAAGAGTAATACACCCCATTTTCCAGCCTGGCATTAGATATTTTCTGGTTATTATTACTATTTTTTTCTAAAGTAGACTGATGTAAAGGTTAGTATGTCAATCAGTATGAAAGAGGAAGTAACTACCCACTAATAGAGTAAACGACTTTTTTCCCTCCATGACACAGTTTTATCTAATTGAATGACTTGCATGTAATTTACTAACAGACGATACAATCTGCTAATTAGGATGCACACCAGGTTATTCTAGAATGGGTCCATATTTTCCCACACCAGTTTATTCTAGAATGGGTCCATATTTTCCCATATTTTATAAATTTTTATAACTGTATAATGTTCCATCAGCTTGGTCTGCCTATTTTTCACCTTTTTCTTTTTTTGGATATTAAATCTATACATTGTTGGGGTTTTTTAGAAGTAACATTTTTATATGTCATAGCTTCATTTCCTCTGCTTCTTTTGTTTTTTTAACAACTTACATCAAATGAATTTATAGGAGTGGGATCTATCAGTAAAAGAGGGGGACCGGTTTTTACAGATCATGACTGCTAATCACCAAATGACCATCCAGAAGAGTTTACACCATCTAAGCTCCTCTTGCTCCTGAACTCTGTCCACCTATTCGCTATCAGAGCTTACTCATTCATCTAGGGTCTGGAACTTAAACCTCTCCTCATTCACTTAATTAGGGCCAGAAGGGGAAATGAGCTGTAATTTAAACCTATCAGTCATATTACTTTGTTGCTATCTTTTGTCAAATATATAGTAGAAGAAAATGTCAAAAACTGGTATTTCGAAAGACATTTTAAAATTGTGAAATTCAGGGGTGCCTGGGTGGCTCAGTCGGTTGAGCGTCCGACTTCGGCTCAGGTCATGATCTCGCGGTTTGTGGGTTCCTGCCCCATGTCAGGCTCTGTGCTGACAGCTCAGAGTCTGGGGCCTGCTTCCGATTCTGTGTCTCCGGCTCTCTCTGCCCCTCCCCCGCTCATGCTCTGTCTCTCGCTGTCAAAAATAAATAAACATTAGAAAACATAAATAAGTAAAATTGTGAGACTCAGTGATTTATCTGTTTGGATTGACTGTAGGGTGTTTGGAGAAGTAAAACCCTTGTAAGATCATAAATACAAACATGATAAAGAATGACTGTTCGGCAGTTGGATTTTGAAATAAACTCTTGAAACCTTTAGATAGTAATATAGTCGTTCCTTCCCTTTTGCCCTCATCCCAGAATCATTTTAGGAATTTTTATCCTACACCCATTTATCCTGCCATTGTATAAAATACTTTTACTCTTTGGACTTTTCTTTCGGTACCCACGGTTGTGGCAAACGTTGTCCTTTAAGATTTGGTCTTATTTTGAAAGCAAGCAAAAGTCATTCAAAACAAAGTCTGAAATAAAATGATAAACTCTATAGTGTTTGTATATGGAAGGAAATAAAATACAGTAGTGTAATTTATTGAGTTTAAATACCATCAAAACATTTTTACTTACCCATAGAATATCTTTAGTTATTCTTATTTCAAATGGTTTGAAATATCCTTTTTTGCTGTGTAGTTTAACCCATGAAGTTACTCGTTGCCTTGGATTTCTCCAAAATGTGGTCTTGATGATTCAACAGATTAAAGTGCTTAGTCTAGTGTTTTCTCAACCAAGATGATACTGCCCCCCTAGGAGACATTTGGCAATGTCTGGGGACATTTTTTTGTTGCCATTACTTCTTAGAGGGTGAGGTGCCACTGGCATTTAGTAGAGAGACTAGGGATGATACTACACAGCCTGCAGTGCACAAAACAGCCCCTCACAGCACAAAATTATCCATTCTAAAATCTTCAGTCATGCCGAGGTTAAGAAACCCTATCTCAGTCTAAGTTCGTGGTTCAGAGGTAGTCAGAGCTGTATTCAATCTTCTACTTGACCTTGGCAAGACGTTTAATCTCAGTTAGGCCTCAGTTTCCCCATCTGGAAAATAAAGATAATAATATCCTTTTCATGTAATTGTAGTTAGCATAGTTTCTGACACATGGTAAGCAGTCAGTAAATCTTAGTGTTATTATGAGCACCACCACCAATAATATCAACCATGTCAAAAATTACTAGAATGGTAAAGTTTGATGAGCGCTTACGAAGATCCTACAATTCAACTTCTTTGCTAAGTTCCCTCATTTGAAAAGTAATTCATATATGTGTTCTTTGTGTAATAGCTGTGCAATTGTATACCTAGGAGTCTTTGTTTTCTACAGCTTCTTACGTGTGCTTAAGGCTACCTTATTCAGATTTAAATTATCAAAGTAATAATGATTTAAAGACTGAAAAAGTGTATAGAATGATTGTAGATGGTCAAGGACCTTGACTCTTTGGAAGAAGGATGGTTAGTAAGCATATGGGCTATAGCTGCTGCTTTTTAGAGCTGCCTTGTGAGTGGTTCCTGTAGAAATCATGCATTGGCGATCATGGTAATCATGGTATTTTCGTCTTCCTCTCTAATGGCCCCCTGATGATTTTATTGATGCACATTGGGGAAGATAATCAGATGGCTCAGTGCTTCCACCACGCCTGCATTAAGGATATTAATAATGCCACCACAGGGGTGCCTGGGTGGCGCAGTCGGTTGAGCGTCCGACTTCAGGTCACGATCTCGCGGTCCGTGAGTTCGAGCCCCGCGTCGGGCCCTGGGCTGGTGGCTCAGAGCCTGGAGCCTGTTTCCGATTCTGTGTTTCCCTCTCTCTCTGCCCCTCCCCCGTTCATGCTCTGTCTCTCTCTGTCCGAAAAATAAATAAATGTTGAAAAAAAAAATTAAAAAAAAAAAATAATGCCACCACAAATACCCACTCTGTGAAAAGCTGGCTAATGGTGAAAGCAAGTAGAAAGAAGTAAAGACACAAAAGGAACAGAAGATATTGTGATTCTTGCCCTTGAGGAGTTTATAATCTAATTGAGGAGTTACACCTTTCTTACAAGTTTAACTCCTATTCAGAGGATTTATAGGCTTACATATATTTTAGACCTCCCATATAAAGTAGGAAGTAACTGAGCAAGGTTAGGAAAGGGAAAAATCAAGGGCTGCTATTTTATTTGAAGCTAAGTATATCTTTTATATAAATATGAGACTAACAGTATTTTAAGGTCTTAGGATTTACACTACATGTTCATACTTTATTTGATCTTTGCAGTAGCTGTAAAAGGTAAAGTAACAGTTCTTAAAGTGCCTCCCTAATGCATGGAGGTCATGTATGTAATGTGAATGAAACTGTAGATTTGAACATGTATTGGGGAATATCTGTGTGCAATTAAAAGAGTAATAGTCTGTCTCCAGCGCTGTCCTGGCCAGTGGACATAAATGTGTTAGGAGACCTGAAAGGAGATTACCAGTGTTCACCAGATAACCCTATCTTGACAAAACTATCCTACAGTGACATTGCACTCCTTTAATTCTAGGATTCTGTCTGCACCTTTCAGACATATTTTACTTAACCAACATTTGATTTCAGCTCAGATCATGATCTTGTGGTTTGTGAGATAGAGCCCCATGTGGGGCTCTGCACTGAGAGCACAGAGCCTGCTTGGGATTCTTTCTCCCTCGCTCTCTGCCCCTCCTCCATTCCTCTCTCCCTCCATCCCTCTCTCTCTCTCTCTCAAAATAAAACTTAAAAAAAAAAAAAAAGTACAATTTTAAGAATAGCAGGATGATTCCCAAGGAATGACATACTGTTTTTAGACAGATTTGATTACTCTGAAGTCAAGTAGCAAGTCAAGGGAGAAAAAGGCATTGTCCCTAATTTGAGGGGTCATATAGTGTGATCAGTCATGTGTCCACTGTTGTTCTGCCTGGAGGGAAATTTCCCACTGGTCTGTTCACTTATACCTGGGTTGATGACAAGATTTTTATTTCGCACTCCTGCCCCCATAGAAGGTGGTCCAAGCATCTGGGATTGTTGACTTCAATTGTCCACAAGTTATCAGGTCAACAGAAAGTCCATGCTACACCCCTGATCTTTGAGTCAGTGATTTCTTTTCCCTTTTCCTTGGGGACTCTGTCTCCATTTCTTTCTCCCTAGTTTGAGTCATCATTAAGCTTTTGCTCCATCTTCCAAGCCCTTCACCCCCACCTCAGTCTTGTCTTCATGGAAAAACTATCCTCAAATGCATAGCAATAAATTTTTCTGATTTGAACCTGTGTTCGTAGTTTCTTTGGGTGGAATTCTGCTTTTGTGATTTTGTAGGCACGATGCCTTTAGTTCTTCCCCAAAACTGCTTCCAGGAAACATTCTTGGAGTAAGTGGATGGTGCTACCAAGATTGGTGTTACCAAGAGCAGTCAGTGGTGGAGGGAAATTTACAGAAAATGAACAGATGAAACTATCCAGCTATAACCCTGCCCTCAGTAAATGTACAAGACAACACTTAGAACTGGAATCAGAAGTTAATTCAGTATATTTCCAGAGTGATTTATAGAAGTTGTGGCAATATTTTCCCTTACAGTTAACTTTCTAACAGATTGTTGGGTTTTTGTTTTGTGTTTTGTTTTTTGTTTTTAAAGCCAGAACAAGTCAGGTTTATTTATTTAGGGAGCCTATATTTTGGAGATGAATGGGGCAGTCCAAGAGCTTCAGCTTACCCAGAATCTTTGACCATATAGCTAATCCTGAAGTAAATTCTGTATAAAGGTATGCGAGCAATTCAGTAAGTAAATAGCAATGAGAGAAGTAATAAAACCATTCAACTTCAGAAGAACCTGAAATATCAGAGGAGTCATTTGAAGTGAAACCCTGGTGTACTTTAAAAAATTTGACTGCTCTACAGAGTTAACTAAAACTTTTTAATAGTTATAGGCAGTTTAACATAGTGGCTAAAAGCACAAAGCTGGGAGCCAGGATTGGATCGAAACCCAGTTCTGGTACTTCTTAACTGTTGGACCTTGGGCAGGTTCTAGAGTCTCTGCTTGAGTTTCCTCCTCTGTAAACATGGACATAATAATAACTTTCCTGTAGGGTCGCTATCAAGAGTAAATGAGTCAATATATGTAAAATACCTAAAAGAGGATCTTTTAGGACATAGTAAGAGTTATATGTGTTTGTGATTATTAATAGTGTTACTACTTTTCACTGCATGTTAGGTATATGTAGTCTTATTATTAGATTAAATAGACAAAGGAATTCTCTGGGAAACTGACAAGCCCTATATAGACTTTTTTCTATAGAAATGTAATTCAGGTCACAAACAATGGATGTACAAATGAAACTTGGGGACATAAAAGTTTATTAATTAGAATTGGTTGGAATCCAAATTATTTAGTATTTGCTAAATTTTTTTAGTTTTTTTTATTTAAAAAAATTTAAATATTTTGTTTATTTTTGATAGAGACAGAGCACAAGTGGGGAAGGGGCAGAGGGAGAAGGAGACACAGAATCCGAAGCAGGCTCCAGGGTCTGAGCCGTTGGCCCAGAGCCTGATGTGGGGCTCGAACTCACCGCGAGATCATGACCTGAGCCGAAGTCGGACGCTCAACTGACTGAGCCACCCAGGTGCCCCAGTATTTGCTAAATTAAAGCCATTTATCGTAGAGCTGTTCCTCGAAGGCATTAGATCCTGTATTCATAAAAGCTTATGTGTAAGTATATGGAACCAAAATCCCTAACTCCAATCATGAGTGAATAGCCTGAACACTCAAATGTGAAATGAATGGTTGCAGTGTTAGCAGCTTAAGACTGCTAACAATAGGTAGCAGTTCAATAGGTAGTTCAATAGGTAAGAACTGTAACAGTAACTTTGGGTGGAATCCTGCCTTTGTTATTTCATAGGCCTAATGCATTCAGTTCTTCCCCAAAACTGCTGCCAGAAAACAATCAAATATATAGCCAATTTCATGATCTTAGAAGCACATACTAAAGTGTACCTGCTAATTTCCCTTGATTTTGTAGGTCTTAAATATTTAAGCATTCACATAGTAGGCCAGCAGTAAGTGTCCAACAAATATTTGTTGCATGGATGAGTTGTAGTACAAGGATTAAGAATGGCACGGGGGAAGGGGGGTGGCACAGAACACCCAGGAAGACCAATTAGCAGGAGACTACTGGTAAGAGTCTAAACTAGGATGTTGACAGAGTGACAACTAGGATGTTGACAGAATGGGGGCAAGGGGTAGGGAAAAAATAAATGCAGTAAACACTGCAGAAGAAAAATTAATAAAATCTGGTAACTGAGGAGCTATGGAAAAAATAGTTGTGATCAAAATAATATTTTATTTTTTTTTTTATTTAAAATTTAAAAAAATTTGTTTTATTTATTTTGAGAGAGCACGTGTGCAAGCCGGGGAGGGGCAGAGAGAGGGAGAGAGAATCCCACGCAGGCTCTGCACCATCAGCCCAGAGCCCCATGCGGGCTCACAACTGTGAGATCATAACCTGAGCTGAGATCAAGAGTTAGATGTTTAACTGACTGTGCCACCCACGCACCCCTCAAAATAATATTTAAAATCATATCCACTAGCAGCCTCCCTTGTTGAGGAATCTGTGTTCTTCGTATCTTCTAACTTTTTAAAAAATGTTTATTATTTATTTTTGAGACAGAGACAGAGCATGAGCAGGGGAGAGGAAGAGAGAGAGGGAGACACAGAATCTGAGGCAGCTTCCAGGCTTGGAGCTGTCAGCACAGAGGCCAATGCGGGACTCGAACACACAAACCGTGAGATCATGATGACCTGAGCTGAAGTCAGATGCTTAACTGACTGAGCCACCTGGGTGCCCCTCTTCTTCTACCTTCTAGAACCATTATTGTATTCTCTACATTAACCTTTACAGGGCACCTATTTGTCACCTGACAAACAGAAGTAAGCCAGAAGGGTCAACATACATATGGGTCCGAGCGTGTGCGTCCGAGTGTGTGTGTAAGATGGAGGGTGGTAGCTGCAGTGTGAATAGGGAGTGCCTCTTAGCGTCATTTGCTTCTGCAGAAAACTGGGAAAAAATAATCTTATTATATTACCTAAAATATCATCTTTTATGCCATAGTCCTACTTTATAAAACTTTGAAGACAAAGTAAGGACAGTTCCTTAGGGATTAGTAATTTTTCACACACTAATGTCATGAATATTCTGAAAATAAAATCTGATCTAGGAAATGAAAGTGATAAGAACACTGTCATTAGTTCCTATAGTAAGAGGTCCAGAGACTCATTAAATATCTTTCCCAGACTTTTATATCTGTTTTATGGTATTAATTACTCTGTTATTGTTGATAGAAGTTAGCAACTTCTGAAATTTCTCACATATTCTGCAGATGGTTATTTAATACACATGAGCATAGGCTAGTTCACTGGTTTAAAAAAAAAAAAAAGCCTTGCTCAGCAGATAGTCCAAGTGACACTTAACTGCTCAAATGAAGAGTTCTATCTTCTGGTTCCTTTATAACCTCACACGACGTTTCTTTATCTCGGAGCCTAAGTTTCTAAATTTGCAAAAAGCGTAATGTGGTATTTGCAGCTCAGTGCTGGGGGTCCTTTAGTTCCTGAATTATTTGTCTGGCAACGATACTTCCTGATCTTTTCTTGTTCATGTCTTCAGATAATTGTCTAATCTACTCATAACAATCTTTCCTGTTGATAAACATTTCTTCTTTTGCTATTAGTCATTTACTTTCTTCCAGGAGTTCATCTGACCTTTTCCTTAACTATTTCTTTGTGAACATTTCCCTTTTATTTATAATTTGGACTTTACTGCCCTGCAGTTCTCTGTTTCCCCTCTTTGAAACCATCTGCTATCATTTGTTTTGCCTTCTGCATTGTAATACTAAATGTTCTGATGTTGCTGGATTTATGTCCTGTACCAACTCTTTATGGACATTCAGGGTTTGTTTTTTTAAGATGCATTCATCTCCAGTGACTAGCATTCGATGATTATGTTAATTAACATTCTTAGATCTAACATTCTTGGATAGTATATCCTGCATAGATCTTATGCTGTGTTGTACTGAAAATCGTACTTAATATTATATGGCGATGTTGATGCGTTTATCACATTTGCCTGTTTTGCTCCCTTTTTGTTATGTACAACTGTGCTGCTGAATAATTCGTCATCCTAATCCTAAGTGAACTGATAGATTATTTGCTAAAGTTTCAAAATTTAATAAATAATAATTAAAGCGTACTTGTATTCAAGTAAGAATCCATGGGTATTCCAGAGACAGTCATTCATAAATGAGAACCTCAGTATGAAGAGCACATGAGGTCATGGCTATCTGGGGCACCACTAAGTGACAGTATCCCTAGTCACAGGTTGATGCACATTGTCTGTGCAAGCTGAATAGGACTGCCCGGCACAGGCAGCCTGGAACAATCGGTTTCTTCATGGACACACAAATGTATTCTTCCTAAATAGGAGAGCGTGCTATCACTTTTGAATAATGAGTCGACTGACAAACATATTGTAAAGAATAGAATGATTTTTGAATGTCTTTTTCTTTTTTCCCTTTTCAGGGCAACTGTTTTTCACTCTCACTGTGGTCTGTTTCAGGGTTTATATTGCAAGATAGCTGTGTGTGGAAAATAGTCTATCATCACCTAACTGTATAACAGTAAAAAATATTAAAATACACTTTCTTCTTGGTAATTGTTGGTAGATCTCCTTCGTGGATATACTGTTACATGTACATTATTGAAATATTCTAGGAATGTTGTCTCTAGTCTGGCATATTCTAGTACATTCTTCATTCATCTTCCAGTATATTATGTACCTACTATTTTTCAGGCACAGTTAATCATATGAGGTTAACTATGTGCATTAATTAAATATACATGTTTTTCTTCATTTGATCTGAAATGAAGGTTTAATTGGGAAACACAAAACAGCCAAAGGCACCTCATCTCCACAACTGTGCTTATTGATATGTTAGCAACTTCTGAGAGAACTATTAAGAAGTTTTAAGATTGATTTTCCATCCTCAAAGACCATGATTTAATTGGAGAGTTAAAACATATATAAAATGTATCTTGCTACAATAAATGATAATAGATAAGATAACCTTATAATTTATTATGTAGATTGAGATACTTTTGAGAGCAAAAGGGAGCACTGTACATCCTAATAGTAATCCCACAACTGTAGATCAGAACTGTCCCAGATGAACCGTGAACACATAGGGCTGCTCCGGCACATGCCATGATTGGATGGAAGCCCTGGGGGAGGAATGGGCACTGTCATCCAGAATGGTCACAAAGGCTTCAAAGGAGGCATTAGAACTGAATGAACAGAATCAGGAATTCATTCTTATGATTCTTGGCAGGATAGAATTATAACGAATTTGGCTGGAATAGAAATTTGGGTAGGGGAAGAGTAGTAATTGGATTGGACTGAGAAGTTTGGATTGTGAACCATGTGGTCTTGAGAAGTTACTTAATGGCAGTGTCCTAGTTTACCATCTACAACATGGAGGTGGTGTCTCATAGGGTTGTATAACAGTTAACTGTATACCTCATGCAAAGTACTGTATCACTTGTAAGTGATTAGTAAACGTTAGCTACCTATAGCACCGTGAGAAAATTTTAAGGTGTTGAAATTGTTTGGCAATGTGCAAGATGGATTAGGGGTGAGAGGCAGCAGAGAGAATTTGCAAGAGTTTAGGAACCCAGTAAAGGGGGAAAAAAGCGCAGAGTAAATGACAACCCTGAGCCTTCAAGCCTGAGTAACTGGGAGACCAGGAGAGTTTAGCAGAAATGATAACTGTTATTTAGGAAGAAATAAGTTTAAACATAGTCTTTGAGAGGACAACAGGCTATCCAATTAGAAATGGTCAGCTGACAGTTGGAGAAACAAAATTGGTGTCCCGTGGAGAATTAGTTTGGGAATGTTCCACACAGGTGACAGTTGAAGCCCTATCCACCCCCAGAGTGTGGGGAAGGTGTTGGGGAAAGAAAAGATTGATGAGGGAACCTTGGAAGGCCCATATTTGGAGTACAAGAGGAAAAAGAACAGTTAAAAGAGAGGGTCAGAGAAGCAGGAATAGTATTCCCCAAAGTATGTTTTACCAGACACTAGATCTGTGGGGGGGGGGGGGGGCGGGTGGGAGGAGTTGGGAGGGGGGCAACAGGTAATATGGGAAAGAACATTGGTTCTGTGGTTAAATACTACAGCAGTCTTGGGTGAATTTGTTCACTGTAATTCTCTGGGTTTTTAATGTTAACACACATGACAAATCTCCAAGATGGAAATATATGAAGCAGTGTTTTGCAGATTCACTTGATCACTGAACTGTTTTTTTCTCCCAGAATCCTTCATGGAGGCCAGTGTTTCAGAAAACACACTCGGGGAATGACAGAAACCTAACGAGGAGAGGAATTAACTGTGTCACATGTTACAGAGAGACTAAGGAAGATGAGAAATGAGAAGAAGCTATTTGATGTTTCTTATTAGGTGGTTGTAAGTGACCTTCAAGAGTACGGTTCAGTAGTGTGGCTTCCAAGGCAGATTCACAGGGAATTAAAGAGCAGAGTTAGTGATGAGGAAATGAAGGCAGTGGGTTTACATCATCCCACCTCTGAATTCAAATAAGAAGTGTGACTGATAGGAATAACAGGGTCATTAGAATGTTTACATATCCTACATATATTTTTTATTATATATAATAAAATTCTTATATTTCTAAATAACATGACCTTTTTGTTTAATGCTAATCACATGACATTAGAGCTGGAAGGGACTTGAACAGTCCCTCAGAGAACTGTTTGTTTCCCTTTCATAGGGCAAAGGCACACATTAAAATTATTTTGTTTTCTAACCATAGTCATGGCATCAAGTCTAAGCCATTTTCCTCATTAAAAAAAAAAAAAAAAGTTTAGGGGCGTCTGGGTGGCTCAGTCGGTTAAGTGTCCAACTTCAGCTCAGGTCGTGATCTCACAGCTCATGAGTTTGAGCCTTGCGTCAGGCTCCGTGCTGACAGCTCAGAGCCTGGAACCTGCTTCGGATTCTGTCTCTCCCTCTCTCTCTGTCCGCGCCCCCCCCCCCCCACTTGTGCTCTTTCTCTGTCTCTCTCTCAAAAATAAACATTGAAAAAAAAGGTTTGTGGAAAAATAAGTCTTTGCAATTGTGCATTTTTAAAGTTTTTTTTTTTAATGTTTATTTACTTTTGAGAGATCAAGAGATCATGACCTGAGCCGAAGTCAGACACTTAACCTACTGAGCCACGCAAGTGCCCCTTAGTTGTGCGTTTTAAGATGTTCATCTTAGGGGCGCCTGGGTGGCTCAGTCGGTTGGGCGTCGGACTTCGGCTCAGGTCATGATCTCGCGGTCCGTGAGTTCGAGCCCCGCATCAGGCTCTGGGCTGACAGCTCAGAGCCTGGAGCCTGTTTCGGATTCTGTGTCTCCCTCTCTCTCTGACCCTCCCCTGCTCATGCTCTGTCTCTCTCTGTCTCAAAAATAAATAAAACGTTAAAAAAAAAAAATTAAAAAAAAAAAAAAGATGTTCATCTTAATGTGTATTGTAGTCTAATATTAAAGGCCATTTCTGGGTATATCCTGCCCTTTCAGCAGTGGTGCAAATATCTAATTCACAATTATACCACAAAAAAGAATGTCACTCTGACATCCTCTAACAATAGGTATAAAAGAGGTTATTTTAATTACAACCCTTTCAACATTTTTTATGATAAAATATTATGCCATAACACTGATGGTTGATTTTTTATTATGTGCAAATCAGGCTCCACATCAATATATTATGTCTGACAAATTTGAAATTCAGTAAACAAACTTTTTCAGTGACCTGCTTATGTTAGCCCCACTGCCTCCTGAGGTGATTGAATGCTTTATCGCAAATCCTAAGTACTTATTATGTTTTGATCACCTTTGTATCTTCTGTAGCATCTAGCCTCGTATCTTGTTTAAGAAACATTTGTGTGTTCAGTCTTTTGAAGTATCGGCTTAAAGTAGCATTATCAGTCCCTCTTCCCCTTAGAGATTCACAAATTCATTTTGGCGTATGAATGATTCTGAGAAGTTTTGCAGAGAAGAAACCGAATTTTTAAAAAATATTTTTTGGTTTTTAGATGGTGGTAAAATACACATAATATTTACCATCTTGACCATTCTTGTACTTCGTATAAAATGAAACACTTTATTGTATCGGAATTACCTAGATGAGATGACTCCCCTACTGTTTTATTATATTTCAATAATTTAAAACTTCAGAGGATCAAGATTAATTATTAATGGGAAGTTATTTTTTTTCTTAACAAACCCTTGTCTTTGTGTTCTTAACTGCTCTTAAATGTACAGTTCAGTGGTATTAAAGACATTCATAATGTGCAACCATCACCACCGTCCATTTCCAGAAGTCTTTTCATCTTGCAAAACTGAAAATCTGTAATCATTTAACATTAACTCGCTGTTACTCTCCCCACCAGCTCTTGACAGACACGTCGTTTGAATTTTTTAACCTGGCATTTCCAGATTTATTCTACAGTGTATAATATAGAACTCTTTTTCTCTTAACATTTGCTTATATTCCATACAGGTTCTATCACTCCGAGAAACAGGATTAATTTTCAGCTGCTATGCAGCAGATTAAGGAATATTTTGTCTCACAAGTTGTGTGAATCCTAAGAGAAGCAAGCCCTTCTGGAGTGGCTGTATGAATAAGACAAGAAGTCCGATGTTGAGAAAGCTGTAGGAGGAGGTTGAGAGAGAGTTTGGGGAGACACTGAAGTATGCTAGGACAAACCCTGACCCTGGAGAGAGAAAATCTGGGTTCTGTTTGGC
This sequence comes from Herpailurus yagouaroundi, assembly GCF_014898765.1. Classification (NCBI taxonomy): domain Eukaryota; kingdom Metazoa; phylum Chordata; class Mammalia; order Carnivora; family Felidae; genus Herpailurus; species Herpailurus yagouaroundi. The sequence goes on along the minus strand of NW_024412428.1, from coordinate 8,528,014 downwards.
CTCACCACTACTTGGCCGGCCTCTCGGGGCCTCTTTTCCCTTGTGCGTTCTCTATCTGTGAACCAGGAGAATTCTGTAAAAGTTGAATGATTGAGGAGTATTGTGAAAGGCATAGTATTTAGAGTAGTGCTGAGAATGTGATAATAGCATAGAAGCAGCAAGGGAAATTGATACCCCAGCAGAAGGGCAGGTGCTCACCTCAAGGGGAATATGGCCAAGGCTCAAGCAATGGCACAGCCAAGACAAATGAGCAAGTGTGGAGATCTAAAAGATTCATCCTGGTTTTATCAGAGCAGCTAGGTGATTAGAGAGAAGAGAAAGTACTATTCAGGAGATACCAAAATAGGATGTGTGCTAGAACTACTCAAATGAGATACTACATGTAAGGAAAACTTCTGGTGCATAGTTGATACTCAGTAAATACTAATTTCCTTCCCCATGATTTCAGGCCATTAGCCAAAAAACATAAACCGTCGGATTTCCACTAATGGGAGATGGGCAGAGAAAAGGAAGTTGTCATCCTCCCGAAATACGTAATAGATAATTTATAATATTATAAAGACAGGAAAAGCTACTCTCTCCCTTCCCCAGTGTCCTCTTTATCGCTTTGCCTTTGCCAGTTCCGTTTCTCCTATCTATAATTTAATATCTTCGGTGCTTGGTTGACAGAAACAGTTGTACTGAACTGTTGTTCTTAATTGAGTCCTAAGGCCTGAAAGTCTTTCTCAAAACAAAGGTTTCCCTAGATACAAATCCAGTGTCCCAGAGAGACTGCTTTGCTTAAATTCAAATTCGCCATTTAGTCCATAGTATGTATAGGAAATTAGACCGCTACACTTGCATGTTGAAATCTCGTTAAAGCAGCTAGCTTGTATCCTACTGTCAGGTTTTAATGTGAAACAGAACCATAATTCATTTTCAGAACCAACATGTTTTCTAAGTTTACAGGATTTGGAACTTGAAAGATTAGAATTCTAAGAATAATTTGGAAGGCTTTCTCAAGAAAATATGTTGTTCAGTCTTCTCATGGAATTTTAATTTTACCAGGGTTTCCCAGACTTGTTTTGTACTTTATAAAGTATTTAAAGAAAGAGCATTGTATAGTTAGTATAATGTGATCTACTAAACTAACAATGGTTTTGATGATGACAATGATAATTTGTGATAATGGCTAATTAGACACTGACTGTGTGCCAGGCACTAAATGTCATATAAATTTTGAGCTACATTATTTGATTCTGAACTGTGCTTACAAGAACCCAATGTGTTCTTTGTTTCTTCACTGATGAGTAAAAAAAAAAAATCAGTCAACATTTTCTAGAAAGCAAATAGGCTGATTTAATATTATTATTAATTCATTTGTATAGCCCAAAGGTTTCTTGTGTTCAGTGCTCAAAAAATAATAAATAGCTGGCAGGTTCATATAATTTAAAAAGCATGAAATGTTGCTTTGGAATGTCGTTCTCCACCTACATTTTAAAATGAGTTAAGTGTTCTGGAAAATCACATGCCAACTAAAATGAGATGTCATGAAAGTTTACTTTGGAACTTAAACTGGAGAACTTTCTAGCCTCCCCTTTGCCTATGGTTCAGGGCAGGTAAGTGTTGTTACCTATAAAGATTTTATATTCCGTGTGTATTAGAATCGACATCATGCTGAGTGCTAAAAAGAGTGTAGAAAAAGATCCCATAGTTTCAAGTCATTTAGCAGATCTCAATGTACCTTAGTTTATGACCCCACAATACAAGTAAATTCATAGACAAGAATTTAGGTGTGTTTTCTTAGAGGTAAAAATCTGTTTCCTTGGATGCCTTAACTTCTCCACAAATAGGACTTCTGCTTCATTCCAGTGGGGAATAGGAACGCTTTCTTGGCATCTCTAATTCTAGTTTGAATTTTTTTTCTACTGTTTTCTTCAAAAATTTTGTGTCATTGCTCAGGAGGATTTATTTATGCCGTCCCGCCTTAAACACATTGAAGCCAGAGTGTGTGGGGCTTGGGGTGGGGAGCATAGGGCACCCAGCGTTCTACACACAAGGGCCTTAAGCAAGTAAGAACTTGGCAGTTTTGAGGAGCTGAAAAAAGATACCTGTGGTCCGAGCATAGGGAGGGCAAGAGTAGTTAAGATGATGACCAATAATGGAGACCTTGGTAAGGAATTTGCCATGACCACCTGGTTCACTTGACCCAAGTGGTGAACATCAAATACTGGGCTGTTAGCACACCCCGGTTCAAATCTCAGTTTACCCGCTTATTAAAGTCTCTAAATGCATTCCCACAACTCTAAACTGGGAGTAGGAAGAACTGCTTCAGAAATGGGCTGGGTGACTAGTAACTAAGTGCAGTACCCAAAATACCATTAAAGCCACACAATAAATGGCAGGGGTTAGCATTTCTACTCCTTTATTCACTGTACCGAAAAAAAAAAAAAAAAAAAAACCCGACTCTAGAATGTCGGATTCCAGGTTCTCCTTTTTGTTTTTAAAATTAATTCAGCTTGGGGCGCCTGGGTGGCGCAGTCGGTTAAGCGTCCGACTTCAGCCAGGTCACGATCTCGCGGTCTGTGAGTTCGAGCCCCGCGTCGGGCTCTGGGCTGATGGCTCGGAGCCTGGAGCCTGTTTCCGATTCTGTGTCTCCCTCTCTCTCTCCCCCTCCCCCATTCGTGCTCTGTCTCTCTCTGTCCCAAAAATAAAAAATAAACGTCGAAAAATAAAAAAAAATAAAAAAAAAATAAAATTAATTCAGCTAATATTTATGAGCACTTAAATTTTACATCCTAGCCACCCCTCTCCCCCACAGTGATGTCTCTCATAGTTTCAAGGTTATGAAATCCTCAAAGGCTTTCATAATAAGTCTTTTGTAATACAGACACCAAGCACACTGTCTGTTTCAGAAAATATTTGAAGAAATGAACAACTAAAAGCAAGTTTATGAAATATGATTACCATAATTTAGCACTGCAGTTGTGTGAATAATTTGTTTTAAATCAGTTCTCTGTAAAAAAAAAAAAAAAACACATTTCTTCCTCATTCCATTTTTCTGTAATGTTTAACAGAAATCCAGAATATACCATTTATAAATCCATAACTCTAGGAAAAAGAAGATATGCTTATCTATTTTAAAATTTATACATTGTCTTAAATTAAGTCACTGATAGACTTACATACTTTTTTCTATATCAAGTAGCTATTTTAATACAGTATTAATTTTTAAAAAGCATTAATTTGTCTTCAAATGCAAATAAGTAAAGACAGACATATAATGCCATATACATTTTTAGCAAGCTGAGTGCTTAGTTTAAAAAAAATATTTTTTTAATGTTTATTTATTTTTGAGAGAGACAGAAACAGAATATGAGTGGGTTAGGGGCAGAGAGGGAGAGAGAGATAGAGAGAGAGAGACAGACAGACAGACAGACAGAGACAGAATCCTAAGCAGCCTTCAGGCTCTGAGCAGTCAGCACAGAGCCTGACGTGGGGCTCGAACTCATGAGCTGTGAGATCATGACCTGAGCCGAAGTCGGACGCTCAACCGACTGAGCCACCCAAGGTGCCCCTGAGTGCTTACTTAAAAAAAAATCTTTTTTTTTGGTTAAATGTTCTTTATTTATTTTTTGTTTTGTTTTGTTTTTTTTCAATATATGAAGTTTATCGTCAAATTGGTTTCCATACAACACCCAGTGCTCATCCCAAAAGGTGCCCTCCTCAATACCCATCACCCACCCCCCAAAAAATCTTATTTTGAGATAATTATAGGTGTGCATGCCCATGTAAGAAATGGTACAGAGGAATCTCATATCCCCTTCACCTGGTTTTCCCTGATGGTAGCATCTCACATAACTGTAGGACGGTTATCACAGCAAAAATGGACTCTGATAAAATCCACCGACTTTATTCAGATTTCTCCAGCTTTACATGCACTCCTTTGTGTGTGTGCGTTTGCGTTTAGTTCTGTGCAGTTTTATCACATGTGCAGATTCATGTGACCACTCACCGCGGTAAGACACAGAACAGTTCCATCACAAGCATCCCTTGTGCTTCCCTTTTATAGACACAGCCACCCCTCCCCCTTCTCTTCCTAAAACCTGGCTACCGCTAATCCGTTCTCCATTCCATAGTTTTGTCATTTCAGGAATATTATGTTAATGGAATTGCACAGTCTGTAACCTTTTGCGGTTGGCTTTATCTACTCAGTATAATTTTCTTGAGATAAATTGAGAGCTTCGGGAAAAAAAACTGATTTGCAAAGAAAGTCTAACATCTCTCCACTGGCCACTTGCTTGCCCTTGAGCAAAAAGGGCAGGAATGAGCACTACAAGGGCTAGGGTTCCTCACTTGAACGTGCAGTACCCCAGTACTCATTTTATTCTTCCAAGACTCAGAGGAGAAGTCGGGAACTCCTTTTCTGGTGAACCTGTTGATCTCTTGGTAGAAAACAGCCCTATTTCTCTTAAAGGACATGTTCCATCTCCATAGTTGTCTGTCTTATTTCTAAAGACCATTCCAATTAATTCCACCTTCCATTCTCTCTCTGTTTACTTCCTCTAAGTTTTTTTCATCCTGACCAATTGAATACAAATTGTTGTGTGAATTAAGTTCTAGATGCGGTTTCTCCAAATTGCTGTAATCTGACAAATAGGAATGACAATTTGACTAAAAACTTTTTTTTAACTTGAAATTACATACATAGAAGAATCCTTATCATTTCCACTGGCCTTAAAGAAAATGATCGTGGTAGCTACCTCACTAATAGTCTTGTTTTGATTTGTTTTGCCTCAAAAATAATTATGAAATGTATCACTCATTTGGATATCTAAACACCATCCTTGGGGATTGTATGACATAATAACTCCATCTCATGAAGTCATTCAGAGTCCTCATTAACAGTTTAATTTTTAGACAAGTATGTACATGTGGTATATCACATTTTAAGCTGTAAATAAGAGTTGTTTTTTTTAATTTTAATGTTTATTTTATTTTTGAGAGAGAGACTGAGCACAAGCAGGGGAGGGACAGAGAGAGAGGGAGACACAGAATCCGAAGCGGGCTCCAGGCTCTGAGCTGTCAGCACAGAGCCCAACATGGGGCTTGAACCCATAAACCATGAGATCATGACCTGAGCTGAAGTTGGACACTTAACCAACTGAGCCACCCATGCACCCCAAGAGTTGTTTTTAATCCATGGTTGATGAGCCAAGAATCCTACTGCTTCACAAGCAAAAGTTCTTTTGAGGTATTGACTTAGCTTTTCAAAGAAGTAAAACGATCTTTCATTAATAAATATTTAATTGGAACATAATCTTTTAAAATTTTTTTTAGGGGCGCCTCTGTGGCCCAGTCATTTGAGCGTCCGATTTCGGCTCAGGTCATGATCTCACAGTTTTGTGAGTTTGAGCCCCTCATCGGGCTCTGTGCTGACAGCTCAGAGCCTGGAGCCTGTTTCAGATTCTGTATCTCCCTCTCTCTCTGTCCCTCCCCCACTCATGCTCGCTCTCTCTCTCTCTCTCCCTCTCTCTCCCTCTCTCTGTCTCTGTCTCTCTGTCAAAAATAAATAAACATTAAAAAAAATTAAAATTTTTTTAATCTTTTTTTTTTTTTTTTTTTTTTTTTTTTGAGAGAGAGAGAGCGAGAGCGAGCATGAGCCGGGGAGAGTCAGAGAGAGAGAGACAGAGGCATAGAATCCGAAGCAGGCTCCAGGCTCTGAGCTGTCAGCACAGAACCTGATGCAGGCCTCCAACCCACAAGCTGTGAGATCATGACCTGAGCCGAAGTCAGACGCTTAACCAACCGAGACACCCCTGGAACATAATCTTTTAAAGGAAACTAGCTCACATTTATAGGAATGCCCTGCATTTACTGAGAGTAGCTATAATTAACATTATTTATCTGAATAAGCTTGAGAAAATTTTTACTATGATAGGAGTAGTTAACTACTGACCCACCTGTGTATCCAGATGTTTATCTGGATGATTGCTTTCAAGACTTTTCCTAAAAAGAGGCTATGGGATTTGCTGTTTTCGTCCATTGGTGTTACAGTCCTAAGATACACTTAACTGTATACCGAGGCAGGTGGAAGCTTCTAGTCTAGAAGCAAGGTCATCACATAGAGAATAAGCGTAAGCACAGATCTAGACTCATCCATTGACTTCTGCGTCAGTAACCCAACCTTCAGCCTCTTTTGAAAATTGGGTACAATATACGTGTTGAATATGGTAGATCAGAAATAATTTTGTTTTTGGAAATGCCTTACTGACTGACAGCATTTGTGTAAACTGTGGCACGTTGCTCACAGTGGCGATCCAGAGCCTGACAGATTGAGCACAGAGGTGGTCGCATGTTGGAAGTATCCGTATGTCCATAGGACTACCAAGAAATGATTATTATCCATTCTCATTCTCCATCCCACACTGGCCATTTGATAAAACGCCCAGAACGCTGAGGCCTGGGTTTGAACCCTCGTGCTTGACTTTTCCAGTATGTTTCCACTTGGATATCGAAACTGAAGAAACGGAACTATTGGTAAACAAATAACGCATTCTGTATGCCAGGCATTGTACCAGGCACTGGAAGCGTGTTGGGCAACGTGTTCCTTTACCCGGCAACTGAATTTTGTGAGTTTATTGCTGTTATTTTTAATTTGGGACATAAACTTCATTCCTGAAGCGGTCTTTAACTGTTATTGTCAGTTTGAGATAGTTTTAACTGTAAGATTTGATAAGTTCTAGATTTATATATTTATACAGACTTAGAGTTTTTCATGTTCTCTTTCTTCCCTACCCACAGAGGGGATCAGGTTCTCTCTGAGGTAGATTTTGAAATCTTACCTTGCTTTTTGTTCTGATTTTGTAGCCCAAAGCCACTTTGAAACTGTACCGTGCGTTACAAACTGAACTGTTTTCCGGGAGCAGGCAGGTATCTTAAGGGCATGAAGCAGGCCAGTGTGAATAACCAGTAGGGCTTAGTAGGCCTGTGTCAAACTGAAAAGTTTATGTCAACCCATAAACATGAAAAAAAATTTTTTTTAACCTGTGACAAACACAGCTAGAGGCCAAAAGTTTCTAACATTCTGAAAACTTAGATGCACACAGATTCTTTAGACCATTGATTATGAAGCAAAAGTGAAACATCAGTTTGCTGGTGACAGTGATTGGTATCAGTTTTAAAAAAAGAAATGCTGAGAACTTTGCTGCGTGAACCCATTTAGTGTTACGTATTTATGCGGGGGTGTGTGTATGTTATTTTGTTTAATCTATTATGGACACCTTTCCTGGTCAAATCATATAGATCTATATGTCATGTTGTTTAACGACTGTGCAGATTTCCATAGTAAGGATGTACTGTCATTTATTTTCCTGTTTCCATATTGATGGATATTAGGGAAAATCTGAAGTACGCTTTGGCGTTGTCTTTACAGATCCTAAGGAGTCTTTTTTCCCTTTTTTCTTCGTTATTTTTAGATATTATAATTTGAATAGAAGCCCAGTAGAAATTAATTTTGAACTTAAAAAGATGATTCTGAGAAAAAGTAGATTCATATCATTTACATTGTCTTTAGGAGGCTTGAATTTAATTATCTTTCTGGTTAAACACATGTGACTGAGCCATTATGAGGGGCATAATTTCTTGGGCATTAATGACTGAAGGGTTCGTATACTATTGTAGAAGTGGGAAGCCATTGAAAGTCTCCATATAATTTCAGAGTATAGTGTATATTTATCAATATTCACATATAAAGAGATTGCTCTGAGTTGGGCATCTCTGGCAACTAAAATTCGTATTATAGGCTTGTTGGTTTTCTTGCCTTAAGAATCACTCATTACTGATTTGTTATAGGAAATAAATATGTGGTGCTTTCTTAAAATGTAATCGTCCTTACAAACTATTATTGAATTATTCAGATGGAACTTAAAGAATTTACTTGTTTGCTGCAGTGTGATTTCATCAGATTTCTTCCTATATTAGGCTCTTTGGTCTAATTCCATTCTGGTTACGAAAGGCGGCAAGAAATTCTTACTGAACATATAGAAAGAGCTTTTCACCCAGAATATAGATTTTTCTCTGATCTTCTAAAAAACTTTTTTATGGAGATACAATGCACATACAGTTAGAATACAATTTCTAATATTGTATCTACCCCACCTAATATGGGATCCAGCCACATCCCAGTGAATGAGGAATTGTTTGTGCAGAGCATTTTTCTAGAGGAGTTATTTTATAACTTTCAATACTTTTTCAAAGTGCTGAGGCACTGGGAAGTGGCATTGGCCATGGTGGTGAGAGATAGTAAATCAGTGACCTGGTATCTTTTTTTTTTTTTTAACGTTTATTTATTTTTGAGACAGAGAGAGACAGAGCATGAACGGGGAAGGGGCAGAGAGAGAGGGAGACACAGAATCGGAAGCAGGCTCCAGGCTCTGAGCCATCAGCCCAGAGCCCGACACGGGGCTCGAACTCACGGACCGCGAGATCGTGACCTGAGCTGAAGTCGGACGCTTAACCGACTGAGCCACCCAGGCGCCCCCTGATATCTTTAATGGTACTGTGTTAGGAGCCAACTTATTCATTGCAGGTGTGGCCATCTTCAAGATGTTCTGGTATTTGTTTTTTGTTTTTTGGGGTTTTTTTTGTTTTTTTTTTAAGAGGAAAAAGTATTGGTAACTGAAGAAGAGAGCTTGGCTAACCTAGGACTGGGTACAATCAAACCAGTACAATGACGTTCTCTGTTCTTTATATATAAAGCAGCTGGGCCGGTCCCAGGACTCCACTCTGGAGTAGGCCCAACTTTGGGGAAGGTCTTATTTGCTCTCTTTAACAGTCCCAGAAGCACAGAAAACCCCACCTGCATTTCCATAACAGAGAAATGAGTGATACCATAGTTTTTAAAAATAACATCAAATTAATTCTGGATAGCGAAAAAATATTTTAAGAAATGAACATTTAGAAATGTGTTACAAAAGGTATAAACAAATATATTTATTTGGAAATGTAAATTCATTGGATCTCAAAAACTTTAATTCCTTTATTTATTTACCTTAGTTTATTCACTGAGCATGAATTTATGGCCTTTGTCACACATAGCTCCTCCTTTACTGTCCCCAAATAAATGATTGCGTTTGGGATTGATACAGCTACTATTATTGATTCCTCGTTTAACCACTGTAAAGTCTTTATTGTTTCTGGTTAGTTTGTTTAGACTTGAGTGATTTTTTTATAGGCTAAAATGCTATGTATAATTTATTGTTCCCTCCTCGTTTTTTCTAAGAAGTAGATTATCAACTAAATTTTTTTCCCATTTAGTGATGTGATCTGCAAGGTCAACACTTTTGTTTTTCAATGGGTAGTATGTATATTACAGTAATAGTGATAACGTATAAAAGTCCAATTCTGAACATTGTTAGAGCAATTAAATATAAAAGTATGATGAATTTTGGTTTTCCTTTGTTCATTTATTAAGGCAAATATATCTGCCCCCATATATAATAAATAAAATAATGGAAATAAAGTCATATGCGAAATTCGCATTCTTTAAAAAAAGAAAGCCTTTATAGAATTTAAATAAGTAAAACCCAGAAAATGGCATTTAGTAATACTTTAGAATGTGATTGAAATGAAAAGCGCCTAGAGTCATATTTTTACTTTAAAAATTTCAAGATTTATATTAAAAGAATCATTGTCTTCTTTCAGATAAATTTGCGCCTCATCTTGGTAAGCGGGAAAACAAAAGAGTTCCTGTTTTCTCCTAATGATTCTGCTTCTGACATCGCGAAGCATGTGTATGACAATTGGCCAATGGGTGAGTGGTGTTTTTCTCTTGAGAATGAATAATGTTAATTCTTGATACCCTACCTTGTTTCACAAACATTTTGAAAAAGTTAGAAAGATCTAAAAGAAGGACAAATAATTGGGGGTATCAGGCTTCAGCGTTAAAGGGGAAGGAACACTGTGTTCATCCTTAGGTTTTGCTCTCCTGCTACCTCATTGCAAAATGGGGAAGGAGCCAGTTTGCAAAACCCCTGTTTTTGCCTCAGAACCATTTTAATGTAAATGAAAATTTGTTTTTAAAAGGAAAACACAACATAGCTAACACGTGTGCACACTTTCATATCAGTAAATCTATTTATACCAGAATACAAAGTAAGAGGAAAGAGAAACAAGGTTTTAAAAAAATTATAATGCATTCTCACTGTTCTATCCTATATGTAACCAGCTTAACATTGAGTTTAACACAGTTTCTAATTCATGTCACTTCATGTGTCCTCTGAGCTACAAGGGGCAAGAAGGTATAAAATCCATTTATGCATTGCATTTTCAAGCCAGTATCCATGACAAAACAAAATTTGAGAGAGGGGAGGATGGTATTCCTTTCTTCTCTGATTCTTTTCCATGTAATAAGACTTTGTCTTGCCATCCTAAAGTGAGTCGTGAGCTTGTGTTTTTCCTTTGAACTTTGCCTCCGTCATCTCGATCCTTTTTAGGGCATGTGTTATAGTGATACGAAGGTTTCAGCTGATTTCACTTAATTTTACTAGTGAAAACGATTTGGACTTTTAAAGGACAAGACTCATTTCAACAAAGAACGCAGTGTATTCAAAATGAATCCATCAGATCAGTATTTCTGAACTTTAAATAATATATGGAACTCCTTTAGAGAGAAGAAAATTCCTGTAGATTCCCTAGTGCGGATTCCAATTATTTTTGTTAGAGTGTTTGTTTTTTTTTTTTAAAGATAGAAACATAAAACCCAGTTAAGATGCTTTATCCTTATTAACTCATATACAACCACAAGCACAAGTATAACTCAAAAACCAATAATGTTCAAATTAACAACATTAATGTGCCAGGTGATGTATATTTGCTAAAACCAACTCCCTGCTTGCACCACAAGTAAAGGACCGTTGAGCTTGGCTTGCCTTAGCTACTGTGTGCTGTATGAGGACCCAGTTATCTGCAGGTTCACCACAAAAGCTTCCTTCACACAGTGTGCCCAATTGTCACTTAGCAAGAATGCATTGTTTACGTATTGAGCCAATCTCCGTTCTTTTCTTATGAGCCTCTTGACAATTAAAGAGGTACTGCTTGGTGCCAGTACGATCATAAAGTGCATATGTGGGCAATAAATCCCAAGGCAGTACAAGGTGATTATTTGAACGATGTGGATAATCTCTTCCAGATTATCATTAAAATGAAAGCATGATTTAAAAATTCTTGAGGAGGACTTTTAGACGCTAGGCGCACGGCTGTGTTGTTCATGAACTCAGGATTCATAGACCTGCACTTGAGAAACACTGGTTTAGACAAATACTTTCAAATGACTGGATCTTTTTTCCATTGGTAACCAAGGGAATGGTTACTTCTAAGGGTAACCGCTAAAGGTTAGAGGTAAGAAGGACTTTCCGAAAAGCGGAAGAAGATTAAACTTGGGGCTCTAAGAATATTAGATTTCCTTCATATCTTCCTGCCAGGCAGGACAGATAACTATAGTAGGAAAAGCATTTAAAATTTGTTTTTCTTTCAATGTTTATTTATTTTTGAGAGAGAGAGACACACACAGCATGAGCAGGGGAGGGCAGAGAGTGAGGGAGACACAGAATCTCAAGCAGGCTCCAGGCTCTGAGCTGTCCACGTAGAGGGTGACATGGGGCGCAAACTCATGAATCATGAGATCATGACCTAAGCCAAAGTTGGACGCTTGACTGAGCCACCCAGGTGCCCTGGAGAAGTATTTTTAAATACCTGTCTAATAGTGATGTTTTACTAAATATGATATAGAAGATTACTTCTGTGATTTGGGGAGGAGAGGGTAAAGGTCAGTTTGGACATCGATGGTATTGTAGAAAATGTTACACAAGACAAAAAAGGGCAGTCCCTCTTAAACAGTAATTTGTGGAGGGCAGCATTGTAACTTGTGGCAAAAAAAAAAAAAATAGCTTTACCATCATAATTGTCAGACTTAGATATTAAAATTGCTTTTAATTCCTTAAAAATCCTGACAGAGTAAACAAAGACAGGACTCAAGTGCAGGTGTTTGCCATAAATGGTGTCCCAAATGAATGAACCGCCATCTACGAGCACTGAAATCGTATCAATCTTACGTTACTTATTTTCACATACAAATTTTTGAGCCCAGCCTTTCCTAAGTTTACCACTTCTGCTCTGCAGTTTTAGACAATGCAGGGAATAGGAATCAGTCGTTTTTATTTTATATAAAATATTTAAATTAAAAACCTAGCTCTACATTTTATCTCCATACACTAAAGGTCAGCACATGTAAATATTTGCTAATATGAAATATTAGTGCTAATAATGAAAGTGTAGTAAACATTAAATGAGTAGAAAAGAAAAACGCTTGGTGCGGTGTATTTTTGGCAACAGTTAGTTGTCCTTGGTCTGCTCTGCCAGTTTAGCGGAATATTGCTAATAGGCGGAGTAATCAGACACCTAGCTCTTACCGGGTTGGGGTGCAAAACAGTAGCCACTAAATACATGTTACTAGTTGCTGAAATTCCTCCTTAAAGCATTGTTCTTCTATAGGTGTTGCTAAATTTTAGATCCTCTGAGAGGGGAGGGTAGATAGCATATTAAACCCATGAAGTGCATGGAAATCACAACAGTCTCTAAAATAATGAAGTGTGTAGCTTTAAGTTTCTGCATCTCAAAACAATAGTTTAAATATTTTTAGAATTTTTTTTTCCAGTGAATTAGACCCTGTCATTTGTCTTTATTTATATGGACACTTCCATCTTGACCAGAAATAGTCTCTTAAACAGTAATTTGGGGTGTGGTGAATTCAGAGTAGTCCATACTAAAATGGTAAAGGCTTAGTTGATCTTTCTTTTAGAAGAAGAGGGACCTGAGAGCACTAGGACCAGAAGGCAACAGAGGCACCTAAGGGCGGGTGGGGGGGTGGGGGGACGGACCAGGAGAAAAGGTACCGGGAGCTGGGGGAGAAATGACTCCAGGTCATGTCTCCTCTCCCATTTCTGTTGTGCTGAGTCAGTGGGGGGCACGCTTTTATCAAGTTCATATTCATCGTTTTGAACACTCAGAAGGAAAGTGCTCTACTTACCTCTTTTCTGTCACTTCTCTTTAGGATATTTTAAACTCATCCTTGTGTTGATAGTTACCTCCTGGTAATAGGAGCTTCTGTAGGAAACGAACACATCATACTAGAATTCTTGAGAAAGATGATAATAGAATTCTCCAACCTTTGTCACCGTAGGAACTTAAATGATTACATCGACCAGCTAGTAAAATTACTAACCCTGGACCCTGTCCGGTACCAGTCCTTATTAAATCATTATTTTAACAGAGTAGTATTCCATATTTCACTATAACATACGTTATACACAAAGTGAAATATTCTGTTACCCTTCCAGTTTGTCTTTTGATTTCCTTTATATACTTCCTTAGCTTTCATATTTGTGTAGTATCTTCTAATGTATGTTATTTTTCGAGTTTCGTCTGAGTATTTGGGCAAAGTGAACTAAAAGTTGTGTCTTCTATAATGTTTATCATTTGGCTTCAGAAGACAATGTAATAAATCAACATCCAGAAGTAAACATCGTTAATTTTTTTTGTTACTTTAAAATTTTTTGTTCTCCAGCCTTATTGAGGTATAATGTTTTTGTTATTCTCTATATGGGTATATTAAAATCTTTGTTAAGTTGTTTCCAGCTTCAGATACATAATTTAACAGGTACGGATATCGGAACATTGTAATATTCTTTGTTAATTACTGGTAATAGCAATTAATTTTCAAATGACATTTCACTTTACCTAGGATTAGATTTTTTTCCCCATCTTGTTTTAAGTTTTAACCTTCAGGACTATATTTTGTTCTTAAGCAAACACTAGTCTTTCTGTAGCTCTTATTAATGAGAAGCACTACCAAGAACCAGGCCTGCAGTGATTGACTGTTGTGAGTGGTGACTGTTTCCATCATTGGGAGGCTCCAGGTGTCTTCTTTGATGTGTTCTCTATCCGATTTGCATCTGAATGTTTTGAACAATGAAATAATACCTTAACTCTGTCTTTAAACACACCTAACAGTTCACTCCTTCTTTTCAGACTGGGAGGAAGAGCAGGTCAGCAGTCCAAATATTCTACGACTTATTTATCAAGGACGATTTCTACATGGAAATGTCACATTAGGAGGTAATAATCACCTTTGTAATGGGATTTAATGTTTACTTCAGGCAGCATTATTCATTTGTCTGTTTAAATGCCTTGTCTCGGGGCACCTGGGCGGCTGCCTTTGGCTCAGGTCATGATCTCACAGTCTGTCGGTTCAAGACCTCCCTCGTGCTCTGTGCTGACAGCTCAGAGCCTGGAGCCTGGTTTGGATTATGTGTCTTCCTCTCTTTCTGCCCCTCCGCCGCTCGTGCTCTGTCTCTCTCTGTCTCTTAAAAATGAATAAATGTTAAAAAACATTTTTTAGGGGCACCTGGGTGGCTCAGTCGGTTAAGCGGCCGACTTCGGCTCAGGTCACGATCTCGCAGTCCGTGAGTTTGAGCCCCGCGTCGGGCTCTGTGCTGACAGCTCAGAGCCTGGAGCCTGTTTCAGATTCTGTGTCTCCCTCTCTCTGACCCTCCCCCGTTCATGCTCTGTCTCTCCCTGTCTCAAAAATAAATAAAACGTTAAAAAAAAAATTTTTTTTAATTTAAAAAAAAACATTTTTTAAATGCTATTGTCTGATTTTACAAAAAAATTATAATTTCAAACTCATAAATTCTGCCTATTCTTTACATTTTGCATTCTCATAAATTTAAGTTTAGCACTGTGATAAGTATTTACTCCCTTATGAAATAAACTCTCATTAGAAGTAGTCTATACCTATTATTTTGTGAATTTAATTTTATTGTACTTTTTAGATAATATAAATCAGATGTAATATTTTTAAGTTAAAGCCAGACACACAAAGTAGGAAAAATTTATGATAATTTGTTTTCAGTTTGACTCTAACTGATACAGTTGCCCGTCGTGCAAGAATGAAGGTAAAGGAGTAACATCAGGGAGACAGTGTAGTACGGGGATTAAAAGCAGATTTAGAACCAGATGGTCTAAGCTGTATCCTAGCGCCACCACTTCCCTCTGTGTACCCTTGGGGTAGCTACCTCACTTTTCTCATCGATAAAATGGGCTAACAACAGTGCCGACCTCCTAGGTTGGGAGGGTCAGATTAGTCTCTGTCTTCAAAGCACTTAGAACAGTGCTTGGCACACAGTAAACACTTCTTTGGTACTACTGCTCTTTACATGTGATTGGAGAAATGTAGCTCAATAGTGCCTCCTAATGGGGTACATTCTCTACCACCAGCAGGGTTTGTAAGTGTATTCTGATAATTAGAGATTGGTAGGCAAATGAGGTGATCTACTTTTATACTTTTGTTTAAATATAGTATGACTTTTTTCTCTAAACCTAACAGTGAAATGTTTACTGTGTTTCCTTAAAGGTAGGCTATTTTCATTCGTTCCTTCAGCATGTATTTATTCCTTACATGCTACACGGAGATAGTGGGTCGAACAAGATAGAATCCTCAGGGTGCATTAGTATCGCGTAGTAGAAACGGATAAAACCCACTCAGCGTAGGGGGTGATAAGGGCTGGCGGAGATGGATGCAAATGATTTATGATGACAGTATCAGGCAGGTGGAACATTTCAGGACAGCATTTCACTCATGACCAGGTTTCAGTGGCAGTGTTAGATAACTAGTCTAAAAAGTGCTGCTGTCTACCGAGCTACTTTCAAAATGTAGCTTTTAAAAATGTTTTCAAAATAGTAAAAAATAGAAGTACCATATGTTCCAGCAACTTCACTTCTGTGTTTTTACCTGAAGAAAATGAAAACCCTGACTCCAAAAAGATAGCCGCACCATGTTCGTTGCAGCATCATTTACATAGTCAAGATGTAGAAGCAACCTGTGTTTGTCAATGACACGCATTTCTGAAGAAAATGGGGGAGACACACACACACACACACACACACACACACACACACACACACAGGAATATTAGCCAGCCATAAAAAAGAATGAAGTCTTGCCATTTACAACATGGAAATAAGTGAAATAAGTCAGAGAAAGACAAACACCACATGCTCTTTGATATGAGGATGATCGATAAATACAGAAATGAACAAACCGAGCTCACAGAACAGATTTGTGGTTGCCAGAGGGGGCAGGTAGGAGAAATCAGTGAACTGTGTATGTGTGTGTGTGTGTGTGTGTGTGTGTGTCTTAGCTGAAATAAATTGAAGAATGAATGAGTGATATAAACTAAACATTAAAATAAAATAAGTTATTAGAGGATATTGATCTCTCGGCAAGTCCATTCATCTCCAGATAGCTGACCCCCCAATCTTTTTTTTTTTTGCCTGTAGATGGTTCTTTTCCAAGTATATATTACACATTTGAAACAAATAAGTAAAACTAAATAAATAAAATACAGGTTTTGTTGTTGTTGTTGTTGTTCTTTTTCTAGATCTTTCACAAAGTTGCATGGACCAACTCCTTCATGAAGGATAGGCTATCTTTAGTCTTTACTTGACTGTCTCTGCTGCACATAAGCTCTTGTGATGTTGATTGAATTTAATATCTTAACTGCATGGATGAATCTTGAGACTCTGTTTCCGTTTGAGTATTGACGTATGTGAGAAATTTCCCTTACGTCTTTCATTATCTTTTTGTTGTGGCCCCAAAGTTTCAACTTTGTATTAAAGGAAGATCATGGGATTTGTGTTAAAATCAAACTCCTGATTCATTCCCATTAAAGTATAAAATTTTACTAGTACTTCTTTGGAATTTGTGTTTGTATAATTAACAGATTGACTTGTTGTTACTATTTTCCTTCTGTATTGCTGTCAATATTTTCAAAAACAAAATAAATGACTTCTGGTCTTAGTGATTTAGACAAATAACATGGAAGCATAAGCCAGACCTTTCAAGTTGATCAGTATACCTGGGTGTTTGATAAAGGTTGAATAATAACATTCAAGTGGTCGTGTTTTGGTCACAATTTTTCTTTTTAGTCTCCGTGTGTTCTCGAGTGTGGATAATGAAGGAGACGGTACACAGGGCCGTAGTAACTGTCTTCCGATGTTTGAATGGCTTGTGTGGAGAAGGGCGTAGGCTAGGTTTGCATGGCTTGAGACTTGCTCTGGTTTAACCTCTGAATTAGACTTAGGACCAACAGCTGGAAATCAAGTGGACAGATTATTCAGTACAAAATCATGTGAACATGTCAGGCTGCCTAAAGAAGGGATGTGTCACTAAGGGAAAAGGGTGAAATCCTTGTTATTGGTTCCGTACAAATAGTAGGTACAGCCATGGGGGGGGGTTCAGGCACTTTGTGGGTGGTTAAACCAGGAGACTTGGTGCTTCTAGTAATTCTTTTGTTACCAAGTTTCCTTAAAACATAGCCCTGAATGTCCTTTTTTGAGATACAACCTTTTAGTTGCATAGAATTTCAGTCTTCCAAAGAAATGGTGTGATAACTGTCTTATTAAGGATAAAGAAGGATAAAAGAAAATAGGATCAGCTACAAGTTTGACATCCAGTACATTCCAGATCATTGTTTCCCAAAATGTGCTGGAGACTCTGGCATAAGAATCAGCTGGAATACTTATTTTGAAAAATGCAGATTTCTGCATGCTCGCTAGTTGGAGGAAGGCTCTCTCTCTCTCTCTCGCAGTCTCTTTCCCTCCCTCCCTCTCTTTCTCTCTCTCTCCCTCTCTTTTTCTCCTCCCCCTCCCCATCTCCCAGTCTACAACTGGAATAATTGAATTCCTGGGTGACTTTTATGTAAGGTTGAAAACTGTTGTGGATATTGTACGGTGTCACAGAAGAAAGCAGAGGCATCTGCAGAGAAGGAAAGACAAAGCCTCTTAAATTCTTGTATCCCTCTTCCCTCTACCTTCTTTGATACTGTTAACATCGATATCTACTATTTCTAGTTAAAATTCAAATGCAGAAGAAAAATAATAATCCCCATCAAATGTGTGGCTTCAGATGGTGAACCTTTACCCAGCAGCTTCCCAGGCCTGTCCCGCGTCTCCATTCACTTACCTGTTTTCTGAGATTCGTTGCCTTCTCAAACTGATGATGACCAGAACAGGGTGGTGTTTACCGCCTGCTTTCTTTGTTCTGAGCCCCGTAAGCACTTTCCTTGGATTACTTCATTTAATCGATACAGCTGGAAGGGGCAGGTGATGGAATTGCCATCTCCAATTTGGGCACGGGAAACTGAGGCCTGGGAGCAGGTGACTGACTGACTTGCCCGTGACTCGTCTCCCGTTGGCAAGTAGCAGAGATGCGATTTTCAACCCAGATCTGGCTTACTAGATAGAGTCCAGAAATGGAAGGGGAGTGATATGCAGCTTTAAGTGCAGTCAGGTTTTCCCAGTACACTTAATGAGACTTTTTATAATAGCAAATCTTATTTGCATTTTATTGTTAAATCAAACCTAGGGGATTCTCCGGAAAAGTCCCTCCTCTTCTTTCATCGTAGTGTGTATTTATGAGCCATCCTACTTCACTTGAACTTGAGAAGTCAAGAGAGTAGACCAAATAATGGCTGACCAACTTTAAGTAAGATGGAAACTCACCTTGGTTACGTTAAATATTAATAGCATTGAAGGTATTTGGTACTGTTCTTTAAATCTGCATGTTAACCATCATCCTATAGAGCAGGATTTCAGAAGCAGGTAACGGGAAGGCCACACTTGCCTGATTATAAAGCTGCCTTAAGTTTGTAGTCAGTGAAGAGAACGTAGTTCTGGATGCCAGACCTGAAACATCCCGCCTGTGGCAATAACTTCCTAAGTTGTTTTATACTGGTTGCTTCTAATTTTATATACAGAATAACAAAGACATTCACCATGAAACTCAATGTTTGTATTTGCTTAAGTGGTTCGTGGACATATGGGTGTGTGTTACATTATTCTACGTCTCAAACTTTTCATAATAAAACCGTTCTATTAGGAATGAGAAAAACCTTTTAAATTAAGACTTAATTAGAAAACAGCGATTATTAAGAATACCAAGACAGCAGTTCTCTTAAAGTAACCTTCGAGAGAAAATTGTTTTCTAACTGAATTCTACAGGGTTGAGAATAAATATTTAAAATTAAATTTGTTGTTTCTTCTATTTCGACACCATGGTGGTATGTTCAAGGCAGTAATTTTCTTAAGTGACTGCATATTTCATAGATAATTAGATTTAGAAACAAGTCTCCCTTAATCTAAACTTTTCCCTAATCTAGAAAAGGTAGTCTCGAAAAATTTTTTTAGTTTCTTTTCTCCTCTTGTCCCCTTTCTTTTTTTTTAAACAGTTTTTTTTTTTTCAACGTTTATTTTATTTTTGGGACAGAGAGAGACAGAGCATGAACGGGGGAGGGGCAGAGAGAGAGGAAGACACAGAATCGGAAACAGGCTCCAGGCTCTGAGCCATCAGCCCAGAGCCCGACGCGGGGCTCGAACTCACGGACCGCGAGATCGTGACCTGGCTGAAGTCGGACGCTTAACCGACTGCGCCACCCAGGCGCCCCTCTTGTCCCCTTTCTTAAGCATTACGGATATCTGTGTCAGACTAATGGCCATAGCTGGGCAGAATAATTTCTGAATTGTTTCTGAGATTATTGACCTAATCTCATTTTGTAAGACGTGCTCTAACTGTTTAGAAGTTCAGTCTGCTGAGGAAGTCCTGCAGAAAGCAATCGATTCTTTAAGTGGTTTCAGTTCCGACTGGTGATTTCAGTCAGTCAGTATGTATGTCACAAACTACCTTCTGCTTTTCCCATAGCATTAAAACTTCCTTTTGGCAAAACAACGGTGATGCATTTGGTGGCCAGAGAGACATTGCCAGAGCCAAACTCTCAAGGTAAGCCGGGTACCGCAGAGGTTGTTACTCACTTGAGCCGCGGAGACAGGCACTCGAAATGGTTCTTGGTTTTTTTCTGAACCTTCTGAGGGAAAGGAAGTTTTCATTGTTTATGGACAGAGCTTGTTAAGCAAATAACCAGACATCCTGGAAACAGGCTATAATGAAGACAGGCTATAATTATAATTACAGCTTTTTAATTAAAAAAAAATTGCAGACATTAAAAACAAATTCTTACTATGTTTGGATGCCACCCCTCCTCCCCAACCCCTGATTTGAGCACTTTTGTAAGCAAGGCTTTTCTGCATTTTCTCTAGGTCAGAGGAATCGCGAAAAGACTGGAGAGAGTAATTGTTGCGTAATCCTGTAACCACCGTGTGCTGCGTGTGCTGTCATGTGGTCTGTGTCTTTCTCGCTGCTGGGACAGAAGAGACCCGACATTGCTTCGGAAACCCTTAGGAAGAGTCTGCCTGTAAATCCATGGACCTGAATGATTCCATGAACACTGTCATCTTTCCTCATCAAAGTAAAAAGAACCAAGAACATTTTTTCACCATGCGTTTTTATTTCTAGTTTCTTCGTTTCTGTTGAGCAGTTTTAAAATCTATTGGTTTTTGGATGCTGTCAATCTCTAGGCGCACAGTTCGCAAGTTACCTTCCTAGCGGAAACCATTTTGCCGCCACAGAAATTTTCATCACCAGAACTAACAAATCAAGTGTTCCGAATACAGTTTGCACTCAAAAAGATTGACATTATTTTCTTCATCAGCAGATTTTACAACATGGTTTATGGTACCTTAAAAGTGCTCGGAAACACAATTCCGCACTGGAAAACACTCAGCAATTAATGAAGTTAATTAGTGGGCCCACTGGAGAGGGGAAAATGGAATAGAAATGGAAACGTGGGGGCAATTCCATCAAAGTCAGCCACGGTGGCTGCACTGGCACAGAGCGCGAAACTGAGCGTGACTATTTTCATGGCAACAAATGGAAAAACAAAACGTGCCTGTTGTTTAAAGCACTCGGCGGAGGGCTGACGAAACGAATTGCTTTTCCTTTCACACCTGCACTCCTCAGTCCCGCGGTCACTGAGTGCTTGTCCACACAGCACAAAAGGGGTGCGAGTGCGCTTCCTAGCCTTAACGTGGGAGGGTCAGTTCCATTCTCGTAGACGTTCATTGCCGCACAGAGATAATAGAAAACCTCATTTACTTATCAATTTTATGTATTTGAAGATCAGCAAATTGGATTTTTCCAAAATTGCTCGTCTGTAACCGTCCAGTGTCACACTCACTCATTGGGGTTCAAATGAATTCTTAAAATTGAAATAATTCTCCATAGTAACCAATTTTGTTTCTTTATGTAGTTTGCATTTGGTATTAGTGCTTGCAATTGTATTAAAATCAAAAGCTGATTTTTAAGGCGTACTACGTGATTAAGGATGACGTTCTTTTGTTTTGTACCAATCATTTAAAAATTGATAATGCTAAAACCAATTTGCACAGCACTAAAGCATGAGCTAGTTTCATCTAAACCTGTAAAAATATAAAAGATTTTATATTTTTTCACTGGGAAGAAATTCTTCCTGGATGAAATTACAAATATGTGTAGAATATATTTAATAAAAAACTTATAAAATACCTAACTATAGAACTTAAATATAGATTGGCGTGTAGTATATAGAACAATATTCCATATAAATAACTTTAGCCTTTATGAGAACGAAGTTGCAGGCTGACATTGTGTTCTGTACTTTAAGTGTCCATGGCCCTTAAGAAAACATTAAGTGTGAATGGTTTCAAATGGTCAGCTTTGTCTAAAGGTAATCAGGTTATTTTACTCATTGTCAGTGCTTTGATGAAAAGGCTTTATATGCAGTAGATCTACGAAAATATTGTTCATACTGATCAGAATTAAATTTGTATAGAGCAGAGTTTTAAAATGAATGTAAATAGCACTAAACATTTTCTTTCTGCAACCTGTACTTAGAGATTCTTTCTGTCAACTAAAAATAAAATATCGTAGTGCATTTATTTCAGTGGTAATTTTAAAGGTCTTGATTAAGTTGATTGTTGTTTAAGCACCGTCTCATCCATGTTAAAATTGTGTTCTACTTTTATTTCCGAGTCTTTAAAAATTTTGTGTAATATTCCATTGTTAGTTTCAGGAGTATTCACAGTGCATCTTTGATATTTAACCTGGTTAATTTGTGCACAGAGCAACAATGGGTAGAATTATGCAGTCTCTGTTATCACTAAAATGTTGTATTCGGATGTTAAATATTTATATGCTTTGTTGACTAGCTCAAATGTGAATTCCGTTAGTGTTTGACTAAAGAAGAATCTGGTAGTTACTAAATGGGGCAATTAAGCCATTTATGGCTCTGTTCTTTTGTAAAGCAAACTACTGGTGATTATTTTTAATACCTGTTTTAATTCTAATTGCTCTTCTGTTTTTCCAAAGTTAAAGACTATCAGTTCATTATGATTGAATTTGTATGATGGTTTAAAAACTATTCTCTATTGGTTTTCAATATATTTTTCTGTGTGTTCTCCTGTTATAAATTTCCCTTCTACAAGACCTCAATTTAAAGTTTGCAAAATGGATAAACTGGTTCATTAGTAGAGAAAGAATTGTGTCACTTAATTCCTAATAACATTGTTGTGCAAAATGAAAAAAAAAAAAAATAGCAGTAAAATTATATACTGAAAACACCAAAAATTTAGATGCCTTAATAGTATATACACGAAAATACTCACCTATCCCTCTTAAAATAGTTCCTTGGACTGCCTGATGATTACAATATGATTTATCATATCCAAGGCTACTATTGAAGATCCCTCTGCCAAAAATAACAGCTCACTTACCGAAAGGTAAAGGCTGCATAGATCTGGTAATGTAAATAAAGCCTGAATTATGGGCCTGTGACCCTGCCCAGTGCTTGGTATCTAACTCACCTCTTTTACCTAAATTATCCTAGACTCTGTTAAGTGTTCTGGACAAGGCGAAGCTTTTCTTCTTTATTAAAACCTCAGCATGTCTCCTTGATCTGAATTATTTGCTTTCTCTTCGAGATAGGTTGTATCTTCTCCTATCATGAAAAATATAGTATCTAACATCGTCAGTCACATTAAATGAGGTTTTCTCATAACAAACATTTATCCTTAGTTTGATGTCATCTTGACCAATGTTGCAGAAATTTCTGTTAGCTGATTGTGGTAAACAATGTTTAATGTGAAAAGAAATTAAAACTTTCTTCATCTGTTGTAGAATATTTCCTTCTTTTAAATGGCTTCTGCTTGTAATTTTGGTGCGTTTTCCTATTTTTCACTGCTTTTCTCTTTTTCTTCCCTTCGATTTATTTCCTTACGTCCTGCAGTAAAATCGCACTGCACCGGCCTTTACCAAAATCAAAGAGAAGTGACTCCTCAAACTTCGGCATGCCCTCACGCCATCCTTATTGGTAACTGTCACAGGCAAGCCTTCGGGTTTTTTCCCGTAACGGCTTTGTAGTAGCCAGACAGCAGACAGGTGAGAGGAGGGCTTGAGGGGGGCGGACAACCTCTCTGCAACCGCGGGCACCCCAGCCTGGTGGAGTGGGCGTCTTGGCCAAGGCAGCCGGTGGCCACTGCGGCCCCCTCGGCTTCTCCCCCCACCCCCCGCCACCTAGTGCGCTTTCTTCCCAAGACCACAAGGCACGCGAAGCTCTTTTAGGGACTCGGCAAGAGGGGCGTGGCTCCTGGAAGAGTTCATGGGCAAAATTAAGTGAGAAACCCGTAATCCTTGGGGAGTAGAGTGTAAACCAGCACTAGAATATGAAAACATTTTCCTTACTGTTTGGTGGTCTTTGACAAGGCTCTCAAATGTTTGTCCTTGAATACTATTTTGTTGTTGTGGTTCTGCCTCTTTCTCAAGATCACAGCTTTCAAGAAATACAGTGTAGACATAGGGCGTCAACACTGGAGAAGAGGGAGTGTCCGTTTCTCCTAGGATTTCCACCAATAAAAAGAGGTAAACACACAGTTCTTAAAATGCCTGTAGAAGGGATTTGTGTTTGAGTTGTGAGAATCTGTCTGGGTTTAAAGAATAGTTACTACATACTCAAACATTACTACCTAATTTTTATTTTTTACATTTCTCGAGCTGTGTTTTGGTGTAAGAGAAGCCTACGGTGTGCTGAGAGCCACTTTATTCAAATAATACACGGAGGGGACAATCTAGAGGGGAGTAGTGGCTGACCGGAAGTGGTCCTGGAACCTCGGGGTTCCGCTGGGGGCTGCTTCTGGACTTTCCAGACACTCCACATGACAATAAAACTTTGGGGGCTGTTTAGTTCACAGCTGTCTGCCCGATAAGATCGTTTTTCCAGTAGTCTGGAACCTGGCCGTCTCGGGTCCCCTGGTTCTCTGGGGGCATCGCTTCCTGGGTTCCACCAATCTGTGTGCCACTTTTTGCCCTCGTGCTTCTCCGAAGCACTTTTTAACAGTCCGTTCGACTGGTCCTCAGTCCTCAGATTTCAGAATGAGAATACCCGGACTTCGGAGTCAGGCCTGGCTTCAAGCTAGTGACTTGGAACAAGTTGTTTCATCTGTGGGCTTCGATCTTTTTTTTTTTTTTTTTTTTTTTTTCCATATAGAATAAGAATAATACCTATTTTGTAGGGTCATAAGGTTATTTTAAAATAAATATTGAGAGCGCTGTTTTGCCTAAGAACTTACCTGGCAAGCTGGCAAAGCTGTCAGAAGTCTTTATGGCAAAAATTAAATGCCAGGCATCGACAGGGACTACAAAAAGTAGCTTGCAAAAATGTCAGAAAGCATATGGAGACTTGTAAAAAGTTTTTTTACCGTTTATTTTTGAGAGAGAGCGTGAGCAGGGGAGGGGCAGAGAGAGAGGGAGACACAGAATCCGAAGGCGGCTCCAGGCTCCGAGCGGCCAGCACGGAGCCCGACGCGGGGCTCAGGCCCGTGAACCGTGAGATCGTGACCTGAGCTGAAGTCGGACGCTCAACCGACTGAGCCACCCGGGCGCCCTTATGTTTAGAGACTTTTAAAATGAAGACAAGAAGTGGGGAGATCTTAAAAATAAGCCTTACGTTAGAGGAAAAGTAGAGGACCCAGTAATTCACCAGTGAGACATGGCTTCAGATACGGATACCAGGTTATAGAGCTTGGACGATAATCCTAGAACTAGACGTATTAACAGAAGAACGCGATTCGAAATTTGAGATGAGATTTATTGACTAAAATGTAAAAACAGACGTGTACGTTGTTCAAAAGAGGCCGAAAGGGGTGGGAAGCAGGGCCGTGTCTAGCCACATACATGGAACTTCACAGATGAGGCAGGTGAGAAGTGTCTGATGATGGGGAGAGGAGGCAAAAATTCGGGCTAATGCTTCAGATTCGGGCTACTGATTTCTGAATCCAGGAACCACTGAGGCAAGGTACTTGTGCCGAAGGAGCAGGACCTCCCTGGAGTTCTTTTTTTTTTAACGTTTATTTTTGAGAGACAGCACGGGTGTGCGTGAGCAGGGGAGGGGCAGAGAGAGGGAAACAGAGGATCCGAGGGGGGCTCTGCCCGTGACCCACGAGCCCGATGCGGGGCTTGAACTCACAAAAAGTGAGATCATGACCTGAGCTGAAGTCAGACGCTCAACCTACTGAGCCGCCCAGGCGCCCCGGGACCTCACTGCAGTTCTTATTCACCAAGACCATCCGTTGGCTCTTGACTCGTGGAAATGCCGTCTCATAGTTGTGTCGTCCTAGATTTCTGTGATGATCAAAGCAATTAAGGCCGGCCCTGCTGAGTGCTTCTCCAACACACTCCCCTCTTCCTCGCTGGCGAGGCTCGGATTTTTTTTTTTTTTTCCCACTCTTCGCCCTCCTCCCCCATGTGGCTCAGGGAAGCGTGGCCTTGTCCCAGCTCCCAGCCTAACTCCCATTCCTTTCGGCGTGATGGTTTAGAGGCGGCCGTGGGACCGATCCTGGCAAACGGAACTGGAAGGGAAGTTGGCTGATGGTGTTTCTAGAGAAAGTTCTCACTCCCAAGGGGACCTTACAGGAGACTGTTTTGCCTCCGGACATTATTATGGATGTCACGATGGAAACCTCTATAGCCACCTTGTGACCCTCAGGTGGGCCGGCCTGGGGCCAGAGCCAGTGCCTTGCATTTGCAGAGCAGAAAGACGGAAAGACTCCCGGCCCCCGAGTGTACTGCAGAACCGCTTTGCCCGCGTGAAGCCCGTGCTCGAGACCTCCCGAGAGCCCATCGCATATATTTATTGGCGACATAAACATCCTTAATGACACCTAGAAGGGACGGCTAGACATCGACGTGCCCTCCAAACCGTATGAAATTAGTGTGCAAAAAGATGAAAGAAAACCACGAAATGATTCTGCGTTCGCATCTCCCAAGAATCGACCTCTGTCGCAAATCGTCCTGATGGTGACGGAAAGAAGAGACATCTGAAGACGATCGTGCCACAGGTCAGCTCTCCGATCTTGTAACGTTTTAGAAGGCATGAGCCGCAAAAGGGAGGGTGGACAGAGAAATCAGAGATGCAGGTACTCAGCGTCCAGCCCCTCTGAGAACAGTGTCAGAAAGACTTGGAATGAGGTGGCGTTGACAAAATAATAAAAAGTACGTGTTTGCTGTGTTCAAAACAAAAGAAAAAGCAGGGATATACCGCTGGTCGTCAACCCTGGCTGTCCCTTAGAGTCACCTAAGGAGTTTTCTTTCTTTCTTTCTTTCTTTCTTTCTTTCTTTCTTTCTTTCTTTCTTCCCTTCCTTCCTTCCTTCCTTCCTTCCTTCCATCTTCTTTCTTTCTTTCTTTCTTTCTTTCCTTCTGTCTCCTTCCTTCCTTCCTTCCTTCCTTCCATCTTCCTTCCTTCCATCTTCCATCCTTCCTGCCTTCCCTCCTTCCTTCCTTCCTTCTTTTCCTTTCTTCCTTTCTTTTTATTTTTTTATTTTTATTTTTAAAAATTTTTTTTTCAACGTTTATTTATTTTTGGGACAGAGAGAGACAGAGCATGAACGGGGGAGGGGCAGAGAGAGAGGGAGACACAGAATCGGAAACAGGTTCCAGGCTCTGAGCCATCAGCCCAGAGCCTGACGCGGGGCTCGAACCCACGGACCGCGAGATCGTGACCTGGCTGAAGTCGGACGCTTAACCGACTGTGCCACCCAGGCGCCCCTCTTCCTTTCTTTTTAATAGTAAAGCTTGGAACTCTCACATCAGCCGGATTAATTCTGCACACTTGTGGCTTGGAGCAGTTGCCTGAGTTTCTGCAGAAAACAGACCCACGTTAAATACCAGGAACACAAAGCAACACAGTGGAGAGGTGGGGATGTAGAAGTGAAAGCGGGATCGGAAACCAAATGGGATGCTGGAGACAGGAACAAGGTGCCAGCTAACGCTGGGCTCAAGCTCCCAGACCCCGGCCAGTTAACGCTTCAGGATTCTTCAAGGATGCATGTGCTGAGTGACCGGGTCATATGGTGGCCGGGGGGTGAAGGGGGAGCCCTAGACCCCCTCCCTCCTGCTGGCCCTCCCACGTGCTCCCCACCGCCCCTGCTGCGGGAGCCCAGGAAGGCCCGGCCAGCCCTCCCAGCATTCTCAGCGCTGTCCCTGATCCCTGTGTGGCCCAGGATGCCCACTTCTGTTCCCCTTGCCTCCCCTCATCCCAGAAACCCTCTCACCGGGCCCTGAGGAATTCAGGACTCGGCAGAAATCCGCCGCGTTGCCTCGACCTGGACGTTTCCTTTCATTTTCTCACTCCCCCTGGAGGGTGCTGCCTCCTGGGCAATCCCGGAAGTACTGTGTTTTCAAAAGCTGTCACTGCCTGAGCGCTTCCATGGAGACAAGCGTCATTCCATGGTCGTGCTGTGGGCTCGCACTACGGGGGAGAAAGCAGGCCCAGAGACGTACAGCTTATTTTTGGACCCAAGAGGTTCATTTTCCTAGGCAGACACTGTTCCTGAAAAGAATCTTCGTTGTTTTCTTTTGTTTTTAAAAGTAATTTTTGCTCATTGTACCACATCTCATGATTACAGAAAAGCATGAGGAAAAAGAAACTAGTTCCATCCTCCAGAACCAACCACTAACATCTGGGTGAATTTCTTCTAGTCCTCTTTGTTAATATGTATACACTAAAAATAAAAACAACAGATAACTACAAGCCCAGTTTATATATTATTTTTCATCTTTAACATAAGTATGCATCCACAGAATATTAAATCTTTGCACACACATTTGTTTGTAGCTATATAATAGTCCATTTTGGAGGCATATCATTTTCATTGATGCATTTAATAAATGTCTAATATAAAAATTGCAATGGAATAGTAGCTCACCGGTATGGCTAAAAAAAAATTTTAATGTTTTTTTTTTTTTTATTTTTGAGAGACAGAGACAGAGCACGAGAGGGGGAGGGGCAGAGAGAGAGGGAGACACAGGATCCGAAGCGGGCTCCAGGCTCCGAGCTGTCGGCACAGAGCCCGACGCGGGGCTTGAACCCACGAACCACAAGATCTGAGCCAAAGTCAGACACTCAACCGACTGAGCCACCCAGGTGCCCCTCGAATGGCTAAAATCAAAAGGACGACAATATCAAGTGTTGGCAAAGATGTGAAGCAACCCGAATGCTTGCGTATTCTTGGTGAGCCTGTAAATTAGAACAACTGTTGTACAAAACGCTCTTGTCGTTATCTACCAAAGCTAAAAATATGTATATCTTGGGACCTAGAAATTCTACTCCTGGATGAATACTCAACAGAGACGGATGTTTGTCCATGAAGGACATGTACAAGGGTCTTCATAGCTACTTGGTTCACAAACAAGAGCCAACCCAAGTGCCCATCAACAGCAGAATGGATTTTTAAATCGCGGTATCGTTCAGACAGTAAAAGATTATAGGGCAGCGTAAAACAATAGCCACTGCTACGTGCGACAACATTATTAAAGGGAGAAGCTAGACATAAAAAAATATATATACTGTATGAGGTCATCTAAATGAAGTTCACAAACAGGCAAACCTGGTGTTTGGTGATGGAATCAGAATAACGTTACCCTTTGCTGGTGAGGGGTGCGATTACCTAGGAGAGAGAATGAGGGGGTTTTCCGCGGTGCTGGAAATATTCTCTATGTTGAAATGTTTACAAGGGAGTGCGCATACACCTCTAACAACCGAGCTGTTCGCTTAAGATTTATGTGCTTTATGTAATCTCTGGATACGAGTTAGAGCTCCATAAAAACAAAGGGCAAAGAAAGAAATTTTTAACGCACACCGGGAAAGACTCAAGGCACTAGGGATTTAATGACAGTAGTCCAGGCCGCCTCCGAGCTTCCTGGATTTCACCTAATTTTGGACATGTAAGCTATTTCAAGCATTTCTACACATAAATCAATATGAGAAATTATTAGGAAAATGTTGAGGCACCTGGGTGGCTCGGTCGGTTAAGCCTCCAGTCATGATCTCACTGTCCTGGGGCTGAGCCCCGTGTGGGGCTCTGCACGGACAGCACAGAGCCTGCTGGGGATTCTCCCCCTCTCCTCTCTCCTCTCTCGGAAGAGAGTTGGGGGGGGGTACCACCCCCATTTGCTTTCTCGGTCTCTCTCAAAATAAATCATCTTAAAAAAAAAATTTCCCCAACTTTGCATCTGGAAAATTCCAAACCCACAGGAAAGTTGCAAACATTGTCTAATGACAACTCACGTAGCCTTCGTCTACATATCTATCATTTGTTACCGTTTTGCCACATTTGCTTTCTCTCTAGACCTGTAAAGACAAATAGGTACATGGAATACAAAGAAACAAAGATTTGGGAGGTGAGTGCTGAATCCTTTGAAAGGATTCGTGCCCCTTTACCCCGAAATCCTGTAGCGTCTATTTACTGACAAGTATTCAGGGAATTCATTTCACAGTCAGGATATTTAACTGATTTGAAGCATGTTATTTAAAATACGGCCAATATTGAAATGTCCCACAATTGTCCCAATAACACTCTCTAAGCTGTCTTCCCCACCCCCAATCTAGGGTCCAATCAAGTTATCACGCGTTTCATTTAAAAAAAAATTTTTTTTAATGTTTATTTATTTTTGAGAGAGACAGAGACAGAACGCGAGTGGATTAGGGGCAGAGAGAGAGGGAGACACAGAACTCGAAGCAGGCTCCAGGCTCCGAGCTGTCCGCACGGAGCCCGACGCGGGGCTTGAACCCACGAGCTGTGAGACCATGACCTGAGCCAAAGTCAGATGCCCAACCAACTGAGCCACCAGGCGCCCCACAGATTTCATTTAATTTCACGTAACCTTAGTCTTCTTCCTCCCAGGGGAATTCCCCTGTTGTTTTCGTCTTTCAAGACATTGATATTCTTGAAGGGTCCAGGCTAGTAGTTGTGTAACCTCTTGAGAGACTTTCGAGTCTTTTTACTCCTGCTTCTCTGTCCTCCTTGCCCCCGAGGGACCATTCTTCCGTCCCGGCTGTGAATCTCCTGCCATCAGACCAGAGAACGCATTCACTTTTTTCCTGTGGTCCTCAACTCCCATGAAGGGAACCGAACTTCCGCCCCCTGGAGGTAGAGAGCTGGGGGGGGGGGGGGGCGGGGGGGGGAGGGGTCCTCAGTCAGCCCTCCTGGCTGGGTGCAAGGGCCACTGTCACACTTAGGTGCTGGGACCAGTGAGCACAGCTGGGTAGGAGAATACATATAAAAATAGGACACAGGCTGCCCCAAACACTATTATGTGGCCTTGAAATCTTATTTTGAGAACATTATATTCTAAAATCGAGTGAAGCAAAACTGGAGAAAAGTGAGAGTACAGGAAAGCCATGGAATGAATGAATATAAGGAGCCCAGCCTCCTGTACGGAACCTGATTCACACTTGTTTTCTTTCCAGATCATTTCCCAGCAGCAGGGTGCAGAGCATCTGTGATATGTGAAAACACCTCAATTAAAACTCCATTCTACTGTCGATGCACAGTTGGGTTGCTTCTTGATTCTGAACGAAGAGGCCATTAAGATTCTTGTGTATTTTAAGGACACAGTCTTCTAATGTTATTTCCCTGCTCACCCCTATGTGGGATCAGAAAATTGGGCACATGTATGGTTTCGGAAGCTATGTGTGATGGCTAAAATTTTGTGTGTCAACATGACTGGGCCATGGGGGGCAACCAGATGTTATTCCGAGTATTTCCGTGAGGCTAGTTTTGCATGAGATTAACCTTCAGATTGGCAGACTGAGTCGTGCAGATTGCACTCTGTGATGTGGTGGGCCTTACCCAATCAGTTGAAGGCCTGACTAGAACAAAAAGTTGCCCCTCCTGGGCGTGAGAGAGGATTCTTCCTGCCTGCTGGCCTTCACACTGGGGACATGGGCTTTTTTCCTGCCTTTGGACTACAACTGAAATATCAGTTCTTCCCGGGTATCAAACCCGCTGGCCCTTAGGCTGGAACTACGCCATCAGCTTCTCTGGATCTCCAGCTTGCCAACTGCGGATCTTAAGACTTGCCAGCCTCCTTGATTGCATGAATCAGTTCCTTATACTAAATCCTGTCTCTAGGTGTACATACATCCTATCGGTCCTGTCTTTCTAGAGAACACCAACACAGTAGGCAACGGATAATTCTTAAGAAATGTTAAAGACTCAGCAATATGGGTGGGGTTTGCTACCATAAAAGCTCCCAGGGATAAAACATCTTCAGGGAATCCCATCTCACTACTTTTTTGTTTAGTCTTTTTTTGTTTGTTTGTTTGTTTTGTTTGCCCCTTTCCCTACCAGCTCTGAACTCTGATGGGTCTGCATATTAGAACGTCTGTGGGATTCTTACGCTCTCTGACATCAGTGGTCCAGCTGTTTTTGTTTTGTTTTTTTTTTTCAGCTGTTTCACTAGACTATGCTGCAACCTTGGCCGATGAATCCCCTTCCTAAATATGATCGAGTGTTGCCTGTGTCCTAAGCATAGGTGAGCCATCAGGGATTCTGAGTCAAATGGAATGATTCCTGCTCTCAAGAAGCCCATAGTCTAGTGGAGGCAGATGGTAAGCAGAACTTACAAGCCAGCAACTGTGATATAACCTGACAGATACGATTGTATATCCACAAGATTTCATGAGAACACAGTGGGCCAGTACCAATCCGAAACAGGGAAACCGGGAAGGGCTTTTGGGAAACGATAATGCCCAAGTATTATCTTTAAACACGAGTAGGATTTTGGGGCACCTGGGTGGCTCAGTCGGTTAAGCGTCCGACTTCGGCTCAGGTCATGATCTTGCGGTTTGTGGGTTCGAGGCCTGTGACGGGCTCTGGGCTGACAGCTCAGAGCCTGGAGCCTGCTTCGGATTCTGTGTCTCCCTCTCTCTCTGCCTCTCCCCTGTTTGTACTCTCTCTCTCTCTCAAAAATAAATAAATAAATAAATAAATAAACATTTTTAAAAAATGAGTAGGATTTAGGGGCACCTCGGTGGCTCAGTCAGTTACGCCCCACCTCTTGATCTCAGCTCGGGTCGTGATTTCAGGGTTGTGAGTTCAAGCCCCACATTGGGCTTCATGCTGGGCACGGAACCTACTCAAAAGAAAAATGAGAAGGATCTGTACATCAGCGTTCAGTGTTCAGCATTATTCGCAAAACCCCAAAGGCGGAAACTATCCAGATGTCCATCAACAGATGAACGGGAATGCAAAATGGGGTATTTCCATTCAATGGAATACTATCCAGCCTTTAAAAGGACATTGTGACACCTGCCGCAACACGGATGAGCCTTGAAGATGCTATTTCACGTGAAATAAGCAGACACAGAAGGACGAACATTGTGGAGGTGAAAAGTAAAATAAAGGTTGCCAGGGGCCGGGAGGAGGAAGGAATGGGGAGTTCGTGTTTAATGGGGACAGCGTTTCAGTTTGGGGAGATGAAAAGAGTCCTGGAGATGGACAGTGGTGAGGGTCGCACAACAGTGTGAATATGCATAATGCCCCTCAATTGCACACTTAAAAAATGGGTAAATGAGGGGCGCCTGGGTGGCGCAGTCGGTTGAGCATCCGACTTCAGCCAGGTCACGATCTCGCGGTCCGTGAGTTCGAGCCCCGCGTCGGGCTCTGGGCTGATGGCTCAGAGCCTGGAGCCTGTTTCCGATTCTGTGTCTCCCTCTCTCTCCGCCCCCGCCCCCCATTCATGCTCTGTCTCTCTCTGTTCCAAAAATAAATAAACGTTAAAAAAAAAATTAAAAAAAAAATGGGTAAATGATAAATGTTATGTTTGCATATATTTTACCACAATAAACAATAATAACATTTTTTCAAAAATATGAGTATTATCCAGGGAAAGGGGCATGGTGGAGTGTCAGAAAGGTGGGGTGGGGGCACCTGGCCAGGAGATTTTGAGATTTTGAAATACATGACCTTGAACAAGTACGTCAGAAAGTTGAGGCTAGAAAGGTGGGCAGGGAGCGTGTCATGAGGAACCCAGGAAGCCCTGCCAGGGACTTTGGACTTTTTCTGAAGACAGCCGCCCGAATAAGTGTCACCCACTTTCACAGCACCCTGGATGGGCTCTGATCATCTGGGCGTAATTCCCACCAGCCTTTCTAGCGTGAGAAATTATAAATTGCTCTTGTCAAAAAATGCTTGTGATCTGGGGGGTGAGCCACCAGGGGGGTGGCAGGGGGAGCCGCCTGGGTGGCTCTGTCAGTGAAGCGTCCAACTCTTGATAATCAGCTCAGGTCAAGATCTCAGAGTTTGTGAGTTCGAGCCCCGCATGGGCCTTTGTACTGGCGGTGCAGAGCTCGCTTGGGATCCTCTCTCTCCCCCTCTCTCTGCCTCTCCCCTACTTGCGCTGTCTCTCTATCAAAAATAAATGAATAAATTTAAAAAATGCATGTTATCAGAGTCAGCCTTATAAATACAGAGAACAAACTGATGGTTGCCAGAGGGGCGTGGGTGTGGGATGGGCAAGATGGGTGAAGGGGAGCGGGAGACACAGGCCTTCAGGGATGGAGTGACTAAGTCTCGGGGACAAAGGCACAGCGTAGGGCAGGCAGTCAGTGGCATTATAGCAGCCTTGTGTGGTGACACATGGTAGCTACATTTGCGGTGAGCCCAGCAGAACACACAGAGTTGTAGAATCACTATGTTTACACCTGCCGCGAACGTTACGCGTCAGCTACACTCAAATTTAGAGAGTTTAAGAGCAAAACAAAAACTGCTTTATCATGAAGAATTCAAATAGTCCTAAAGATGGAGAGATGACCGCAAGCCCCTCACTCCTAAATAAGACCACGATCTGAGTCTTTTCTATTCACACTGTGGGTAGAGACAGTTAATGAGCAAAGTCACTTTTAGAAACTCGGGGTCGTAAAATAGAAGCGGTCTTGAATTCTGTAGGTGCTGCGTTTCAGTTGCACTGGACAAAAGAGACTCAGGGGAGGTGAAAGAGTTACTGAGGTCAAAGGTCACGTAAAAGTTTCTCAGCGCGAGAGGGCCGTTTCCCAAAGATCCCTGTAGGATCAAAGAAAGCAATTATGAAGGGGGGAAAAAAAGAAAAAAGAGGCTGCGTTATTATTTCTGTAACTTTCTGTATCAATGTCAGATAACACCGATCGATTCCTTTCTCCAATGGATGAAAAACGTTTATGCTCCTTCCAACTGAACTCCTCTGAATTTTTTGTCGGTTGTGTGATAACTTTAGCATTTTTCAGATTCCTAACACATACACTGTGCTCCATAATTACGTGTTCCCATGATTATTTAGTTTTGACCCTATATTTAAGTGGATTCCATCTTCCAATCCACTGTCTAAGGCTTTGGTTGCTGTGGTCAGTCTCACTTGTTTCTTTTAGAGCTGATGGCGTTTTACCGGGTGCCTGGAAACTTCTCTGCGGACGCCAAGAGTTCAAAAGCTTCTCCAGGGTGAGCCGCGGAACAGGGCCTTGAGGGTGAAAATCTGCAGGATCGTGGGGTGTACTTTTAATCTGCAGATTCAGTTCCCCCTGGGAAGTTTTTTTGTCTATCTCTTTGAGCACA
The DNA here is from genome assembly GCF_014898765.1 of Herpailurus yagouaroundi. NCBI lineage: Eukaryota > Metazoa > Chordata > Mammalia > Carnivora > Felidae > Herpailurus > Herpailurus yagouaroundi. The sequence continues at coordinate 8,493,126 of NW_024412428.1, read as the reverse complement.
TCTTCTGTTCTGCTTGTCAGTCCTCTGCTGCAGGGACGCCAATTATCCTTATGTTGGATTATCTTCATGTTTGCGCCGTATCTAGTATCTTCCCTGTTTGCCTTAACATTCGTGTCTTTCCCGTCTGCTTTCGCTGAGATTACTTCAAGTCTTCCTTCTGTGTCAGCATTTCGGTTTGCAGCAACAGCTAGTCCTTTGGTTTTTAAGTGTATACCTTAGTGCTCTAATTATGATGCTCTGGGGTGTGCGGAAGGGGGCAGGGGCAGAGGGGAATGGAAGGAAAGGAAGAAGGTTCAGATGCACTGCTGCACAGTCCCTGTGGAGAAGCTCCAGCCTGCCCTCTCTGTCCTGTGGCTGAGCCAGGGTTCCCTCTGCCTGGCCAGGGTGACTTTCACTCCCACATGGGGCCACCCTCAAGGTTCAGGCTGTTCTCCCGGGACCCTCCCTTCTGCTGCAGAATCAGCACCATTTGTTACTGTCTCCCCTTTCTCTACCCCCCAAACTCCTCAGTCCCTCCCTTGACTCTTTGTAAAGTGCTCTTTCTATTCACCTCTCAGGCTACTGGCTACACAGAGGGAATAACATCGCCACCAACGGACTCATTGTTTTAAGTGGTTATTTGATCACCTACCTGCCTTTTGACAACCACTTGCCATGTTTGACTTCCCTTCTCGTTCACTCGTTCTTTGTTTATTGATCACCTACAAGCCATGTATTGGCGGGGGGGGGGGGGGACGCCGAGAGTTCAAGGACAGGTGATACAGCCTCTGCACATAGTTTATGATTCATTTCGTGACCCGTCTCCTCAGTCATCAGATATTCGCAGCTTGCTGTTAGCTATTATTCTGTTCCTCTCTACCCCCGCCGCCCCCACTCTGTGCTGTCGGCATCTCTGACTTTAGAATATTACAACAACCAGCTCCTGAATAGTCCTCTTTGCCCAAGACTTCTGTTCTCAGAGAAATATCTGGTCTGAATAATGTTTTTTTTTTAAATTTTAATTTTATTTTTTAAATTATATTTTAAAAAATATTTTTGAGAGAGAGAGAGAGAGAGCAAGCAGGGGAAGGGCAGAGAGAGTGGGGGGACAGAGGATCTGAAGCAGGCAGCACAGAGCCCGACTGGAGGCCCAAACTCACAAATCGTGAGATAGTGACCTGAGCCGAAGTTTGACACGTAATGGACTGAGCCACCGGGTGCCCCTGAATAATGTTTTTACATAAGTCTTTTCGAAAGCACTGTCTTCCTGACTCTGCCCAAGCACTCATCAGCGACTCCTTTTTTTTTTAATTTTTTTTTACGTTTATTTATTTTTGATACAGAGCACAAGTTGGGGGAGAGGCAGAGAGAGAGGGGGAGACACAGATTCCGAAGCAGGCTCCAGGCTCCGAGCCGTCCGCACAGCGCCCGACGCGGGGCTCGAACCCACAAACCGCGAGATCATGACCGGACGCTTAACTGACTGAACCCCCCCCCCCCCCCGGGCGCCCCATCCTTGCTTCTGACCATAATACCCAAGCTCCCAGGCACGGTCCCCGTCCTGGGGCTCCAGGCCCTGCCTCTGTAGTGAATATTGCGGACTGGCTTGTCCACCATCCATTCCGGACCCTTCCAGCGTTCCAACATCAGCTGTACAAGCGGAGGCTAAAACCCCATTTTCCTGACTCCCACGCAGCTAAGTGAGCGTTCCAGCTTTGATCGTGATCCCCGGGGTCGGATGCGCTCGGGTGCGATTCTGATGCGGACCTGAGGTCCGTGGGAAGAGAAACAGGGCACAGAACATCCAGTCGGCCGGTAGGGGTCGCGGCAGGGGCGGTGGGTTCTGGTTTAGAAGCGGCGACTTCCGGCGCACACACGCAGCACGTCCTAGCCGGCAGCTTTCTGACCTTGACGGAGGCCTCAGCTCCGCGGCAGCCCGGTGTGGCCGCACAGCTGCGGGGGTCATTGTCAGGGGCTCGGCTGGGAAGCCCCGTGCTCGCCCTTTCCTCTCCGCTTCCCTAGCCAGCTCGGTGGCCACTTTCTGCAAGGATGACCTCTGACCCTTACCACTCAGCTTCAATTCTCCCTGCTCCCCAGGCGGGCCTCCCCTCTGGCCCCAGGAGCACACTATTCGCCTTTGCCCCATGGCTTCCTTCTCACTCGCTCTCTCCCCCGTGGGCAGCCCTCCCCCCCGAGGCCTCCGGTTCCAGAATCAGACCCGGCCCCGTCTCCCCGGGAGCCTGCGCCCCGCCCCGTGGTCTCTACTGGGCAGGGGGAGCACCGCACCCGCAGTCAGAGCAGCCCACGGTCTCAGCTCCTCTCTTCCAGGGGTGATCCAGAAAAACTAGTCGCCAGGCTCCGTTGCCATTAAACGCGGAGGCCGCGCCGCGTGAGCCCGGCCTTCTTGTCTAGTTCCAAAGTCGTCGAGACTCCGACCCTCTCAGCGAGGCCGCCTCCCAACTCGAGAGAGCCAGGCTGCTCTTCGCGCCTTTCATTTCAAGTTCCGTGGCATCTTTGGTTCCTGACACCTCCTCCCCAAGGTTAGCTGTGCGCACGTGGGACTGTTTATTTTAATCGCTGGAAAGAAGTCCCTGCAGCCGGCAGAGCCAGGCACGGAATGGCGAGGAGCTGAATTCTTAACAGGGCAATTTCTCCTCGGTGTCGTCACTGTTTTACGGACAGAGTGAACAGCTTGCATATGTTCGGTTACCCGGCTTATCCGCCGGACTCCCGAGGCCCCCCGCTAAGGCCCGACTGGGGAGGGTGCAGGACCAGCTCCCCGAACTTGTGCTGCGGGGGATGCCGGGCTTGGTCGCAGGCGCTGTGAAGGTCGGCCCTGATGAGCGTCCACTTACGGAGCCTGGGGTGACTGACCGGGCAGAGCCACGAGGCCAGTGGGACGCCACACTCGGCCCTTCTGCTTCAGAGGAACGGGCTGCTCTGATTCCCCTCCACTGCAAAGGCCCTGGGGTCACCAGGGGGACGGAGGTGTTTCCCCAGAGGAAACACCCTAGAGCTTCTCTGCAGGCGGGTTCAGCAGGCCGTCCCAAGGCACGGGAACCCCGCAAAAAATGCTCAGCTGCTTTTAGACCCATTTGTGCCAGCTATTCCTTTTGTTTGTTTGTTTGTTTAACATTTATTCATTTTCGAAAGGCAGAAAGAGACAGAGCGCAATTGGAGGAGGGGCAGAGAGAGAGGGAGACACAGAAACAGAAGCAGCCTCCAGGCTCCGAGCTATCAGCACAGAGCCCGACAGAACTCACGGACCGCAAGTTCATGACCTGAGATGAAGTCGGACGCTTAACTGAGCCACCCAGGCGCCCTGCTTTATTTATTTATTTTTGAGAGAGAGAGAGAGAGAGAGAGAGAGGAGGAGGGGCAGAGAGAGAGGGAGACAGAGAATCATAAGCAGGCTCCAGGCTCTGAGCCGTCAGCACAGAGCCCAACTCGGGGCTCGAACTCGCGGACGGCAAGTTCGTGACCTGAGATGAAGTCGGACACTTAACCGACTGAGCCACCCAGGCGCCCCTGTGCTAGCTATTTCTAGACGGCTCTTCATCCAAGGCTGCCATTCTGTTACTTGAACCGCCCACAGGAATGGCTTCCTGGTGCTAGACTGGTGTCACCTTTAATCAAGGGATGATGTAGGGGCGCCTGGGTGGCTCAGTCGGTTAAGCATCTGAGTCTTAATTTCGGCTCAGGTCATGATCTCACGGTTCATGGGATCGAGCCCCACGTCGGGCTCTGTGCGGAGCCGGCTTGGGATTCTCTGTATCACTCTCTCTCTGCCCCCTCCCTGCTCATGCTTGCTCTCTCAAAAATAAACATTTCTTTTTAAAAGCGAGGGATGATGTAAAAAATGGCCAGCTGGAAAATGTTTACGCCTGTTTGTATGTCTTCATATGTGCACCCAAAGGTGCTACTTAAAATAAAGCACGTAAGCAGATTGCTTCTGGGTCGGGGATGAGTCCAGACCTCCCCTATTTCCATCTGCTTTGACCTTTCCAAGCACTGGCTCCTTTATCTGCCTTTGTGTGTACGCCCAGGCACACAGACCCCCCGGGCCCAAACCCATGTGGCCTGGAGACCCTGCCCTGGCCTGTCCATTCTAACTCTGGCCTGGCGTCTCCTTGGCCCCCTGCCTCCAGTAATTGTGACTCACCTCCCCGCGCTGCCTACACCCCCTCCCACGACTGAACCCGCTCCATCGTGGCCCCCGGTTTCCGAGGGAGGGAGCTCAGACAGCTCCTGAGTGGTGGGAGACGTCGGGCATAACTATAGTGATGCCATAACTATAAAAGGCCACTGTAGCAAATTTCTCTGAAAGTCTCTTTTTCCTGAGGAATTGCTCTGACCTACTTATCAGATGAGAGCCCGCAATCTGTTCCTCGGTTGTGTGGAAACTCTCAGCTCTGCTTTGTACCCATTTACAGCAATGATCCCTGGCCTGCTTTTCTGGTTCTTGTCTGCACAGCCGCCCAGCCTTTACATAACCCTGCTGGTAACGTGGACAAGGCACCAGCCCGGCAGTCAGGCAGATGTGGTTTGTGAATCCCCGGCCTACTGTGAGTCGAATGAATGTGGGCATGCAATTTAACTTCTCCAAACGTCAATTTCTCCCCGTGAAAGCAGAGACATAATACCTAGTCTCCAAGTAGGTTTTATCTTTGTTGAGATTCAGTGAGCTAACGTCTGCACAGAAGGCTAGCCCTGCTCCAAGGAGGTGGATTCCCTTTCCTTTTTCTTTTCCAGATGAACCCCTCCTGGCCGTGTTTTGCATAGGGACGCATTTGCAGAACAATCCTGAGCGATACATAGTGAAATAAACAAACAAACAAGTAAACAAACAAGCAAGCAAATTAAAACTGGGACTTTGTGGCGTCTGACCCGCGGCCGCTAGGATACCTGAACTGTAAGCCACAGAACATTCAGGACCTAGCACCCCGCAGGATGGGGGATGTGCATCAGCCACACGTGCAGATTGGTTCTCTATCTCAGTTCCCCAAGCGGCTCTGGGGATCCCCAAGACCCGCTTCCGCGTTAAGACCCGCAGCCAAGGCAGCAAGGCGTTGAGAATGGTCTCCGAGACGATAAACAAGCGTGAGAGGAGGAAGTGGGTGTCACCGCACAGCCCGTGCCTGGCCCGGGAACGCAGGCCGAGCTGTTTACAAATCGGTGCCTGCAAAAAAGTTTGAGCCGCAAAGCTCATTTCTTGCCGTCTGACCCCTCCTCTGGGGTGGGCCTTCCTTTAAACAAAGGACAGCTTCCGCAGCACTCAGAAACAAATGTTTGCTTGCCTGGAGGCAGAAGGAGGCGGGCGCCCTGCGCGATGCCTGAAGTAAGCCTTCCTCCTGTCACTTAGGAGCCTGTGCCGTCTTGTCGGCAGGAGACACCGCAGCAAGGGGACAGGCACCTGGAGAGAATCAGATTCCACAGATAATTACAGGAAGGGCAACCACAGGTCCCAGTGAGGCCAGCTGTCTGCGGGCGGTTTTCATCGGGCTCTTTTTCACTCTATTGACTGATCTGCACGGAATCAGTTTCCCCGAGGTGCCAGAAAGTACCGCACATTGGGCGCCTTGCACACAGAAATCGATCGCCCCACGGTTCCGGAGGCCAGAAGCCCAAGATCGAGGCCTTGGCAGGGCTGGCTTCTTCCGAGGCCACCAGCGAGAATTTATTCCATGCCTGTCTCCTGGCTTCTGGCGTTTGCTGGCAAGATTTGACATTCCAGAAGCAACGTCCCGGTCCCTGTCTTGGTGGCCACGTGGTAGGCTCCCTGTCAGCATGTCTGTGTCCAAATCTGCCCTTTTTATGAGGACGCCGGTCATCCTGAATCACTCCGGGATGGCTTCACCGTAACCAATGGCACCTGTAATGACCCTATTTCCAATATGGCGACCTTCTGAGGCGCTGGGAGTTAGGTCTTGAACGTGTTCGTTTGTGGGGGATACAATTCAACTCCTAACACCTGTTGCGTGGCACACCTTTGCTAGAAGCTGAGGGAGAGAAAGAGGTGGTGACATACAGCCTGTGCTTGGCTCACCCACAAGCCAGCCTGGAACACGACCAGCAGGGCATTCTGCAGCCCGGTTTACGGTTGATGAGCGGGACAGTGGAGATACGAGCCAAGTTCCATGGGAGCAGGAAGGAGGGTACCTTACAGAAATGGCATTTGAGGACTGGGTTGAGAGGTACAATCTTTAAGTTGCTCTTTAGTGTGAAGCTGAGGGGGGCTGTAGTATCTGAGACTTGGTTTACCAGGACACAAGTTCAAAGTCCTCCCTGGTGTATGTCTGGTCTCTCTCTGGTGCAGAACTGCATGGCCGTTGTTAAAGCCAATATGCTGTGGAATATACACAGGCCGGTCTGGAGTATGAAGTGGAAATACTTGAAGTTTCAAATAATCAGTCACGGTGAGCCTATAATTGTAATTTAAATTGTTTGGGAAATGCATTGAAGTAAGTGCGTAACCAATGTTCAGATGTTCATGAAGAATTGTACTCCTCATGTGGTTTATTAAAATGGTTTAGTATTTGGGGCACCTGGGTGGCTCAGTCGGTTAAGCGTCCGACCTTTTTTCTTTTTTTTGGGCAGGGGGGGGGCAGGAGGCACATGCAAACAGGGGAGGAGCAGAGAGAGAGGGAGACAGGGAACCTCAAGCATGGCTGCAAAGCCCCGATGCAAGGCTTGATCCCACGACAGTGAGATCATGACCTGAGCGGAGATCAAGAGTCAGACGCTTAACCAACTGAGCCACCCAGATGCCCCGAGCGTCTGACTCTTGATCTCAGCTCACGTCCTGATCCCAGGGTCGTGAGTTCCAACTGCACATTGGGCTCCACGCTGGGTATGACACCTCCTTAAAAAAATAAAAATCAAAATCGCGTTGCATTTGATAGAAGCAGGCTTAATTCCCATAACAACAAATGAAATAAAACGAACACCCTGTGTTATGGGCCGAATTGCGTCACCCGCCAAAGTCATGTGTTGAAGTCCTCAGCCCCGGTACTTCAGGACGTTGACTGGACACAGGTAGGATCTTCAAAGACGTGATCCAAGCTACTGTGGAGCCTTTAGAGCAGGCCCTGGTCCAATATGGCTGGTGTTCTCAGCAAAGGATATGAGTCCATAGAGGGAGAGTCCCCCGGGGGATGAGCACCCATCTGGAGAAAAGGCCACGGGGGGACACAGGGAGGAAGGGCCACCTGCGAGCCGGGGGAGAGGCCTCCGGAGAAAGCAAGCCTACTGACACCTTGGTCTCGGACTCCCAGCCTCCAGAACTGTGCGAAGCCAGATCTCTGTTGTTTTGGCCCTTCCATCTGTGCTATTTCGTTACGGCCGCACTAGCAAACTAATACACGCTGCGACTCGTTCAGAAGTCTCGGGGTTCTCGGTTATTTGTTGGCCTGTTTGCACCTCGTTTTGCTCTGCTCCTTAATGTCTACCTTCAAAATAAGACCCAGACACGTCCCCTTTGCGCCCCGTTGCGATCTCCTCTTCCCGCGGGGTCCTTGTTACAGTCTGGAGTACGTGGATGCATGCGTCTAGAGGATTCTTTTTCTAGAAATATTGTACGTATCATTCGGCAATTTTGCTTTTACTTAATCAGATGGCGCCGAGGTCTTTTGGACTTTATGAGCATTTCCCTTGTTGATATGCTTTTAAATTTTTTCCGGGGTTTGCCAAGAAAGACTTTATGTCACAAAATAGCTCTTTGGGTCGAGCTGGTAGCTTACATAGTCCAGTTTCTTTAAACTTGTAAGGGAACAGGAGCGGTGATAGCAGCCTGAATAAACTGTCGTGCCTTTGGAAAAAGCAAAAAGAACCAAAGGCCTCAGTTTAAGAAGTCAGCAGAGCCATATTCCTGAATGTCACGGTTTCGACGATGAAAGACCAAAACCCGAAACTCCAATACGGCAGTGCTACTTTTCTTCCATGTGTACAACTTAAACCCAAACCTAAATCGACCTCTGATTTATTGGCACTTAATTCCCTAAAATGTTGACTGAGTGTTGCCAGGAAGGCCTGGTGGGACTCCACTTAAGTCTTTAGCTACAAACCCGGAAACGTACAAGGCCTGACAATCATTTGCATTTTATTGCAGCTTGGTATGGAGCTGAATTGCTTTGCTGAAATCAACTCCTAGATTAAGAAAGGCTGATATCATTTATTGCAGGCATTGAGTGACATCCAAGAGGCGACAGCCTCTCTGATTTGCCATTACCTTGGAGAGATTTAACTGTGTTTTGCAATACTTTTCGGCGCATACTATTGTTTTATTCTATTTCCAAAGGATTTTTTTACTTCAACGAGCCATGAATGTTTTGTCAATTATTACTGGTACGTTTTCGCCATTCAATTTAGCAGCGGCTAACTTCTATTGGAAGTCTACAACAAAAGCGAACACAATAACCTGAAAGAATGCGTGCTGATTGAAACAAACCTGTGAGTTGTATTGAAAAATCAATTTGAGGCAAAGAGCATACAGCATGTCCCAATGCAAGTTGATAGTAAGTTCCTGCTAGGTTAGAACCCACAACTTTAATGAAATACAGTGATCATTTCAATTTAATTATTTTAAATATTCACAGTACCCACTAAAGTGTGACCTCTGGGGTGCCGAACACTGAAAACAGTAAGCTTTCATTTTCAGTTGTCATCAACACTGCCACACCAGAGGTGTCTCGAAAACCCTGCCACGTTCTTGGCAGATCATGAATCCACCAGGAAGCCCCAATCAAGGACGGTTGAGTTAGGTATCTGAAAACCGTACCCCATAGTAGCAATAATTGTGGTAGTATTAGCAGGAATAGCAGGAGTACTTGTTATCCAACTTAATTTTTTTTTTAACGTTTATTTATTTTTTTGAGACAGAGAGAGACAGAGCATGAGTGGGGGGAGGGTCAGAGAGAGAGGGAGACACAGAATCCAAAGCAGGCTCCAGGCTCCGAGCTGTCGGCACAGAGCCCGACACGGGGCTCGAACTCATGGACTGTGAGATCATGACCTGAGCCGAAGTCGGACGCTCAGCCGACTGAGCCACCCAGGCGCCCCACTTGTTATCCAACTTAATAACTGGACCACCTGCAGTTAAAATTTTACAGGAATTTGAACTTGAGGAAAGCCTCCCCAGATGTTCCTATAGACAAGGTTCTCCTCATTCTCCTAGTGGGTTAACCAGCCTTGGAAGCAAGAGTGAAAAAAAGAAGACTGTTCTCCATTTTATTTGTGCTTTGTTATTGTTGTTGTTGTTGGGGGGGGGGCTTTTAAAATACAGTTTATTTATTTCTGAGAGAGAGAGCGTGAGAGAACGCGTGCGTATGAGCCGAGGAGCAGAGAGAGAAGGAGAGAGAGAATCACCGACTGTGAGACCATGATGTAAGCCAAAACCAAGAGTCGGACGCCTAACCGACTGAGCCAGCCCAGTGCCCCACGTCTCCATTCTATATGGGGCTCGAACGCCCTGCAGAAGGTAGGGTACCTCTGAACGGTGGCCAATTCGGTTGTTTCACCCTCTGCAGCTGGGGACTTGGCTCAGAAATTCCATCGCCGTGTTCTGGCACAACACAAAACCACTTCAACCCTTCTCCCTTTTCTCTTAGAAAGGCTGAGGCTGTGTTCTTGCAAAAACACAATTTCGGGTGGTTCCTGCCATGACCTAGGGAGGCAGAGCCGAAAAGGCTTCGGCGTCAGACTGGCGTGGGCTCAGCTCTTGGTTCCCACACTCAGTGGCTTTGGGATCTTGGGGATGCTACTTAACCTCTTGAAGCCCTAGTGTCCTCAGCTGAAACATGGTACCAGTGCCACCCGCACCATAGGGTGACGTAGTGATTGAGAGAGACACTTGCCATATGCCTTGCGAACGTCTGTCCTCTTCCTCTGGGTGAAAAGCCACATGGCCTCAGTTTGGCTCAGGTACACCAGCCCGGTCAAGATCGCAGCAAGTAAGCTAGGAACACTGTGACCAACAAACCCGATAAAGGTCAAACTTTCCAATCGTTGTGAAGCATCACGTAACAGACACAGTGCCCGAGGGCTGGCCTGTCTCCCCCTCTGGCCACTGCTGGTTTCTGGAGCCAGGCGACAATAGTGATTGCAGAACTGAAACAAAACAACAACGTGGGCATGTTGTCCATATCGCTTTGGATTTACAATAAAGTATTGGCACTGACACTAATATTTTTATGACTGCAAAATTTATTAAATAAAAAACCCAGTGAAAACAGAAATTTTATATCTTACACATCAGAGGAAATATGCTTGTAAGCATATTACAAATAGCAAGAAAAGCACTTATAATTGTTATGTTTTGGTTGTTCAGACATTCAATTATTAGGAAACCTCACTAAAAATTGAAGTGTTTGGAAACTGAGCAAAAACGACATGAAATGAAGAACACTTAATCCTCAGTAATGGATCTTTTTTTTCCCCAGGGTTCGGTCCTAAGAAACAAAATGGCCCAATGATATCATTGTTGAATGGTGAACATATTTGTGTGGAAAATTTTGCTGCCACTGGAAAAGTTTATTTTCATCTTACACCAGTTTAGAAGTTGTCGGGAGATAGTAATAAACCAGATGCCATCTTCAAATAATCTTTTCCCCTGTTTGATGACTCCCAGAGTTCTTTCAAAGTAACTTTTTGGGGGTTTGGGGTGGAGAATGGTGGTCAGAAACTTGAAGTTTTCACTGATAGCCAGTTGTAGTTTTATTCCTCAAAAGAGCACTTCAGTCTTATCTTTATCCTTGTTGCTTTGTCGCCAATAGAGATTCAATTCAGTTTCCGTATTACTCTCAAAGATATTCCATTTATATCCTGCTTGCAAGAAAATGTTTTCACTGGGGTAAGAGTCTTCCCATAGAAATTGTCCTGCTCCAACGTCTTCTAAAGGAATGTAGCTTTGTTCTATTTGAAAATTAATGCAGCATGGAATTCTCTGAGTACCTCTTAGGAAAATGCAGGATGTCAATCGCAGATTATTTAAGTATTTCCCAAAAAGGTTTTACCAACAAAAGTATCTATAGGTCAGTAATCAAGACTGGAGCCCTTACTGACAGAGTATTAGTTATTGATGCTATCCTTATGCATTCATGCAAAAACCATTCTTTGAGCACAGGTTATCTGCAGGGGGTTTCGCTAGGCATGAAGGATAAGTGACAGATGTTTATTATCCCCGTCCTTGGGATGCTTATGGTCTAATGGGAGCTGCGATAAACAAATGAATAAATGATTGCAAATGGTGATTTGTGCATGAAAGAAAATAAGGGCTACGGCAGAGAATAGGGTGACCAGCGAAGGTCTTTCTGAGGCGGTGACATTTTGACTGAGTCACAACTCAAAGACAACACCGGGCAATAGAGGAAAGTGATCTAGGCAGAGGGAAAAGTGGGTGCCAAGGCCCCGGGGCAGAAAAGAGTTTTGTGTATTCCAAGAACTTAGGGATGGCCTTTGTGCCTGGGACAAAGTGAGAGACAGGAGACAAACACGGATGAGGTCATAAAGTCAAGAGGGGCTAGAAGAGGCAGTACCTGGGGGACTGGGAGAAGACATTGACCTTTATCTATAGGGCAATGCAACATCATTGAAAGATTTTAAGTAGCGAAGCAGCTTAAATAATTTGCCTTTCAAAGAACACTCTGTGGAAAATTTCTGTTGTGAGAAGAAGAGAGAAAGCAAGAGAGAAAGTAGTGGGACCAGTTAGGAGACCGCTTGGTCAACCACAGGAAACATGACGGTAGCTTTGACCCAGATGGTTGTGGTGGAGGCCGCAGGGAGACAGGCTCATACCAGATGTATCTGAAGGAAAGCAAATAGAACTTACTATTGGGTTAGATAGAGGAGAACAGGAATGCAAGGGGCCAAGGATGGTCCCCAGTAACCCGGGCACATTGCTAATCAGGTGCGTGACGGCGGAGGAGTAGGAGAGGGCCAGAAGAGACTGACAGACGGGCTGGTGCAATAGGACAAACAAGGACAGTGGAGTGTCTTCCATGACGAGGCAACGGAGCTTCAAGATGGAAAAGGTGGTCAAGTGTGTCTGACAAAGCGACGTAAAGACCCAAGAGCCTATTAGACTGGCCAATATGGAGGTTGTCGGTAACCTGGCCACACGGTTTCAGAACAAAGAGGCTGGTGAGGAAGCAGGTAGAGCGTGTGTAAGCGTCTCTTTTGAAAGCTTGTCCTTTTTGCCAGGCAGGGGAGCCCAGGACGGAGCTCGGGACCACTGGGCAAGAGGACAGTCATTTCTCTCAGTTAACCACCCTCAACCCTTTAGCCCAGACACCTTTCCCAGAGAGTAAGAGACTCCTTCCCCACCTCTTTACCTTCATCCCCATCATCCTCATAATTACCCTGGCGAGGGCAGGCGTGTCAAAGAACCATTTGCTTTTGACCTCTTAGGTGGACGTCTGCCCAGTTTTTGGCTCCGGGACCCTTCTCCCCTCCTGTCAATGAGCCCCAGGCCTCCCTCCACACCATTCTCACGTCGGCCAGCTCAAGGTGAGCTTCTGACTCATACACACTTTCCTCTTAAATTTTCTCGGCTTTCTCACTTAGCCAACGATGAGGTAGGACATGAAAATGTCTAAGAAATGTCGGAGGGCAGGAAATTAAGGAGGACTTGTAAGGACGCAGTTGTTCTCACGTTTTTGTTTTTCAAATTGCATTTTGTTAAACTAACCACGCTAGGGGAAATTGCCAATGGAGGAATATTGATTTTTCAAAGCGACACACGCTTTAGGAGGATTTGACATGGCTTTTACTGAAATTGCAGAATGGCTTTACTCTGTACGTGCCCTCTGTGATGGCCTACGGGGAAGGATGTGTGATATGTGTAAGAAAAGGAGTAGAAGGAATTTCATTAAGGGTAGGATGCTAGAACGTGAAGGTTCCAGCTCTTATGTAATTGAGGAAGGGTAGAAGTTGCATTTCAGGGAATAAAGGAAATCAGATGCCACAAATTTAACTGATTCTCATCACCAGCCAGTTAAACTCTCTTTTGCAGATCAGACATCTTTCCTCTATTTGCAGCAAAGCTTCAAAGCTGCAGGCTGGGCATCAGGCCATCAGAGTCACTCAGACCACAATGATGACATTTCCCGGAGTCCAGCATCCAGCCGTCCTCCCTCTCTCCCCTCATCGTCCTCTGTCCTGTCACCAAAACAGAAAAAGATGGGAAAGGAGAATATTGTTTCCTTCCTGCCTCAAAGCTCCCTGGGCCTCCTAAGAATACAATATAACCCCCAACTTTCCCCAAATCTCCACATCCTAACATTTCCAGGAAGTTATAAGCCATGGGAGTCCGGGCAGACCCAGAAGAACATGTGTCTTTTTCTCTAAAAGCCCTTGTGGAAAGTCCCCACTATTCTGTGGGGGAGAAACAGTGTCTGCTTTGTTCATTCTGTTTCTAACGCCTAGTACAGTGCCCGGTCCAGGATCAACAATAGTGTTTCTTTAATGAATAAACAGGCGAAGGAGTGAAGCTTTCCAAGTGGATACATTCAAATGCTAAACACTTGGGCTCTATGTCTATGTGCTTCCATTTACCCCTAAAGAAGTTTCTCCTATTTGTTTTTGTATCTTTATTCCCTGGGAACAAGAAAATCAAAACAGTGAAATGACTTTTTGCTGGGTCACAAAGCATGAAAATAAAAGCATCAGAGCCTGGCAAGTCCGTGAGGCTGATGACAGCTTTGATGTGTTGACTTCTCTTCCAGGGTCCCGTTCACGATCTCTGTGTCCCTCCTCACCTCTCCATTTCTCTTGCTCCCCCTCCCTCTCCCCCTGATTTCCCGGGCTCAGCTGTGAATTCAGCTGCCTACCATAGAGTTCATGAAGACTGGACTCACCTAGGGTTATTTGAATTTTGGTAGAAGATTCTTGAACTCAAAGGAATAACATTGAGTGTTAAAATTTCCAAGGGGTGGAGGCAGGTGGTTTAGAGGGACTTAATTTTCCCATCTCAAATTATTCCAAATAGGCAGTTATATATTCTGGCCATTCATAAGGCCAGGTCTGCTCATTGTTCACTCTGCTGGACCAAACTGGATTAGGACCCAGACTAGGGTTGCAAGATCATCTTTAAAGAGTAACCACAATCCCTGTTGTCCATCCATTCATCCATCTACTTCATTCATTCGTTTGTTCACTGGAGACCAATGGTGAGAAAGGCAAGGACATGTGAGTTCTCTAGCAACTTACAGACTCAGGGAGAGAGATAGTGATCTCCTAATCCTGCAACTGAAAGGAACACCTTGGATAAAAGGAGTCAAGCTCAGGGAGTTTACAGAGGAGCCACAGAGGCTGGGCTGGTCTAGAGGTGCTTCCCAGAGGAAGGAGGAGTGGGAGTCAAGGGTGGATAGACAGAAGACCCAATGGGAGAGGGAGCTCCCTGAAGGTATAGAAAGCAGGCTGGAGTGGCTGGTGTTCAAACCTCCAGGTGGACAATCGGCTGGGGAGGAAGGCAAAAGCCAGAGCATTTAGTCTCTTTGGGATCAGATTTAAGGTCGTATTCTTTATCTTAAGGTGGATAGGGAGCTCTTGAATAGTTTTAAGTGGGAGAGGAGCCTGGGAGGAGCCTGGGCATTATCCTGCCTTGAGCTACTCGCAAATATATTCGTGTATCGCTCTACTTTTCTTCTTGTGCATGTCTAACTCCGCACATCTCTTCCTGGGGAGAATTAAGACTGGTGCTTTCCTGGGTAGCAGAAACAAAGACAGGGTCAAGGTTCAACCATTGACTTTCACTCCAGAGATAACAGTTGTAAAAGCCCAAGCTTTGTTTTGTAAGAGCAGAGCTCTCAGTGAATCAAAAGGCAATGGCCAGAAGAGATCCAGGGGATAAAGTTCCCCTAAAATGAGTAGATAATAAACTGGCCCCTGTGTGGGGAGGAGGGAAGTGATGAGAAGCAGGAGGGCTGAGGCCAGAGAGACTTCTTGGCTGGTGGAAACCACGTAGAGGGAAGCGTCCTCGGCATGGAGACACTGCCCCACCTCTGCCCCAGCAGGCATCAGAGAGCCAGCTGGGAACCTCGCAGTCCCTGCAGACTGCATCTGTTGGGGAACGTGCTGTGTGAAGCATGAAGGTGGCCGGGGCTGAGGAGCCGGTCTTTCTCACTGCACTTCACCCATCGTTTACTCAGCAGGAGTGAGAATCACCTTTGAACACACACAAACTATCCCCCCACCCTCCCTCCTCAAAGGCTCAGGACCCGCTTTCTCCCCTGAGAGCTAACAGTGAAATAGTTAACCTGGATACAGTCAAAGGCGGTACAGTGACGCTGTGGATGGGCAGGCCCCCTCGTTATCTGTACCGAGGTGAGAATAATAGAGTCACTCGGGTCAAGATCGCGGTGAAACCCAGCCCAGTTGTAAAATGAGGTTGGCCATTTTCAAAGGTTAATCTGGCTGCGGGGTGGAGAGCTGAATGCCAAGGGGCCAGAGCTGAGGTTTCGTGACCAGACAGGAGCTTATGTCAGTGGTCCGGGCAAAAAGTCGCCATGGCTTGGGCTAACATGGTGGCCCTGGGGATGGAGAGTAGTGACTGGATTCGAGAGATGTAACTGAGGTAAACAGACAGGACTTGAAGGAGCAGGTAAGGCAGTATAAGAGAGCTTCGTTAATTGGGTTTCTATAATAGATCAGCAAATAGCTTCGATGGTTTCCACCATAATGTTGAAAGCAAACAACCCCAAGTTCTCAGTGGCTTACGGTCATCTTTTTGTCTTTCTTGTTATATAGGTCTGCAGATTGGTTGGACATTTCTGTGTCAGGTCATAGTCGGTCCATGTGTCTCTTACTCTAGGACCTATGGTTACACGGGGGTGAGCTCTTCCATGGTGGGTGGCAGGAGGTCAAGGGCCCAAGCCAAAACACACAAGTATGTTGCAATCCTCTAGCTGGACAGGGCCTAGGAAATGTCTACTCATATACCATCGGTTGAAGGATACTAGGAGACAAAGCCCAGAGACAGCGGGGCAGCGAACTAAACTGCCCCAGAGAAGCCATGGCAAGACTGAATTGTAAACAAATAATGCTCTCTGTCTTAAGAATCAAGGGTGGCCCCTAGGTTTCTGGCTTACCTAGCTGGATATATTGGGGTGCCCTTCCCTGAGAAAGGAAACCTAAGAAATGAATCAGGCTTGGGAGACCCCCTGGGCTCAGTCTTGGATATTTGGTTTGGGATGTCTTTGGATAGCAAAGTGGCAGGAGCTACGGAGAAGCGTGGCCTGGAGGTATGTACTGGGGAGATTATGGCAAAGACTGCCAGTTGTACCCAAATATCCATCCACTTACCCCTTCTTCTTCAGTCGAACCTTGAGTTTTTCTTTTCTTTTCCAACCTCTCTTGAATGGAGTAGTTGCCTGACTACATTTAAACCAATGAAATACAGGAAGGGTCAATTATGACTTCTAAAAACTATCCTAAAAGGAAAGAGTATGTCCTTCCTCCTGTTTTATCGGTCCCTGCTGGCAGAAATGTGGTTGTGATGGTTTAAGCCCAAGGGGTCAACCTGGGCCGCGAGGTAAAAGTCCGATGTTGAGAACGGCAGAGCAACGGCAGAGAAAGAAGACTAGTTCCCTGAAAAGAAAAATCACTTTTATAGTATTTAAGTTACTGCCACTTGTAGTCAAACCCAGTCCTAACTGTCACAAGAGTCATGGGAGCGAGGAAGTGCGAGACACCGCTGAATTTAACACCAGGTTTTCAAGAAGAGAATGTGGAACGAGAGGTGAGGAGGGCCCAGGACTGAGCTTCCGGGAGCTCTAAGGTGTAAGCGCCAAGTAGAGGAGGGGACCACCCACAAACAGAGACAGACGCAGCTGAGGGGTAGAAGGAAAGTGAGACTTGGTTGTTCTGGACAGGAAAGGAGGAGAGCATGTCAAGGAAGAGGAAGTGGCCAAAAGTGGGAGACCATCCAACAAGTGAACAGCAGAGGAGATGAACTAGGTTCAGAAGATGACAAGGACGCGGGGGAACACGGCCTTTGATTCGCAAGAGTATCCTCTGAAAGATATTAGGAACAAAATAAGGCTGTATTGGGGCTATTAAAACATGATTCCTAAAAAAAAAAAAAAAATTACCCATAATTCCAAATATTTCTAAACCACCAACGGCCCAGAGTACCATCCAGGATGCTTTAAGAGGAAAACGACTCTGTTCTAGACTCTATTAGAAGGTGAGCGGAAGTGATGGAGAAGACAGATGGGCCTCAACATGACTTTCTGTCCTTACACGTCAGGTTTTCCTCTCCATTCCTCTCCTTTGCCCCCACCTCTGCCTTCTGCACAGCTTCCGGCAAAAGCCTCCACCTCTCTGGCCTGTCCTTTGTCCTGTCCCCACACTGCTTCTCATTGTTTTCTTAGGAAAACATGGTAACTTCACTCTCTTGCCCCAAATCCTTTCAGGACTTTCCACTGACTACATTTTCAAGTTTCAATTCCTTAGTCAGGCATATTAATCTTTCAAGATACAACCCTGACTTTTCTCTCTCATCTATCCATATATTCTGCCTCGACGATATCAAAGGACAATCTCCAGTCAAAATCTAACTGTAGTCACGTGGGAAACCCCAAGGAGTATCACTCGTCTGTGACCAGTCAGAACGAGAAAACACTAAATATTGCTGTTTCAAGACACTAAGTTTGGGGGGGGGGTGCTACACAGCAATAGATAAGCAGAACAGAAGTGGGTACCAGGAGGGGGGGGTCCGGCATTAAAAACTTAAACCATACGGCATTGGCTTTGGAACAGGCCGTGGCCTACAGAGTCTCGGGAAGATGGTTATTGGGGCCTATAAGAACAGTGAGAAAATTGACAGCGAGAGAAATCATTATTGGAAGCAGGAGTAAAGTGACTAGCAAGGCCGTCACCTGCAGTAAGGCGGAAAAGAAAAAAAATGTAACTAGTGGATAGTGAGACCGGCTAAGGAGATTTCAAGCGGGATGTTGAAAGTGTCACCTGAGTCCTGTTAGCCATGGATGGTAAGGGGCAGAGAGAAATGAACAAGAAGAAGAAATTGTTAGGTTTCAGATGTAATTTAGAGAAAATGAAGAGAATCCAGGATTGCCTAGGTTCAAAATTAAGCTCCTTGGTATCCGCCGCCCCCCACCCCCCGCCAGAGAGTAAATTATTTATTTTCTTATTTATTTTAGTTTTTTTTAGTGTTTATTTTTGAGAGAGAGAGAGAGACAGACAGAACATGAGTGGGGGAGGGGCAGAGAGAGAGGGAGACGCAGAATCCGAGGCAGGCTCCAGGCTCTGAGCTGTCAGCACGGAATCCGACGTGGGGCTCGAACTCACAGACCGCAAGATCATGACCTGAGCCGAAGTCAGACGCTCAACCCACTGAGCCACCCGGGCGCCCGGAGAGTAAATTTTTTATAAAGTAGGATGACCAAAGAGCCTCTCAAGGATGTGGCTCTACTTTAAGACTTCAGAAATACTTAGGGGTGTGCCTCCTACCTAGAACCCTCAGCTAGGCAAAAGATTTCTAAGAGTTTTAACAGCATTGCCCCACAGAATCCTAACCTTAAGCCCAAAACCAGACAGGGTCCTATCTCAAAAACACTTGTGAGTGTGGCTTTTGTAAACTGCAAGATTCCTAGGAACCCCACAATGTGTTTATGAGTTTGAGTGGATGGGTGCACCATCAGCCAGCGTGAACTAAAAGGGGCAGAGTGACTCAAAACTGAAAAGAAGCCTCTAGACCTTCGAACTTCTATGGGCAGGAAGCCGGCTAAGGGAGCTATTCAGTGGCAAATGTAAGCCATCTCTCACAGCAAAGAAAGGGTGATTCAGAGGACAGAACCAGGGACCATGGAGAGTGACGCCCTGAGGGCAGGACTGTGACCCAGGATAGAACTGGAGGCAATACCTAGCCAGATTGCAGAAATGCTACGGACAAGTGACTGCTCTACGTGCCTCCCATTCTTCCTGCCCCCTCTGAGCCGGAGCGTCTCCTACAGGTATTTGTACACCCCAGTGTATATTGGGTGCTTGTGTGTAGGGGTGCAGGTAGCCTGTCTTTTTAGTTCACAGGTAGTCCTATTGACAGGAAACTGTTTAAGGAACACCACCAGAAGAGGAAGCCATTTGTGCCTGGACTGTATTTAGATGACAAGTTCCAGGTTTTTCCATCTGATTCTTATGCGCTTTGGGGGCAGGTGCAAAAGGGTGTGAACATTTTTGCTTGAGGGAAGGATGTGAATTATCGTGCCTGGAGGGCAGACGGGATTTTCTGAAGACAGCCACCACAGAGTCTCCATCCCCCAAGCTCTTCCGCACTGGTGGGAACTCGCCACTTCCTCATCAAGAGGTGAAGATTATTTCTCTCTGCCTGCTTCTACTGGGAAGGGCCTGTGTCTGCCGTGACCAGTAGAATATGGCAGCATCACTGCTGGGCCCACCGTGTCCACTGTGTCCACACAGTGTTTCACTGGCCTGGCAGTTTTCACTTCCTGCCTTTTAGAACACTCCCTCTGGAGCCCAGACTCCATGCTGTGAGGGCCCCAAGCTACACAGAGGGGCCACAGCCAACAGCCCACATAAGCTGTCAGCGCCATCTTGAATGTCCAGGTCCAGCTGTGGCCAACATCTGACCAAGACCACGTAAGGGACTCCAGGTGAGAACTAGTCACCGAACCCAGTCAACCCTCAGAGCCACAAGAGGTAATAATACGTTGTGATTTTTATGTTACTAGGTTTCAGAGTGGTTTGTAAGGTCCTCAATACTTGTTCGTTGAATTTGTGACCCAATTCACTGCACCTTGGAATTTTTAAAGCAAGTAATACCACAGAGGACAAAGACAAATATTTACATCACATGCTAACTTGCAAGGTTATCAATTTTTTGGTGTGAGGTGATAGATGACCCACCTGTGAATGGCTTAAATTGGGGATTGGCAAACATTTTTATAATGGGCTAGATAGAAAATATTTTAGGTTTTGCCTCTGTCACAACTCTACAACTCTGCCATTGTAGCTGTAGTCAGTAAGTAAAGGAATAAGCGTGCCTGTTTCCTAATAAACGATTTTGCTTACAAAAGCAGGCTGCAGGGTGCTTTGGCCCACGGGCCATAGTTCGCGGACTCCTGCCTTTAAACATAGGGACTCATTATTTTGTAACAAGAACTGAGAGTTAATTCAAATAGATCAACCATATAAGCATGAACGTGGGGTCTCTCCACCTTTCTGCTCTGTCATCCTCAATTCTGTGAATTTTGTTCTCAGGCTGGTCCCTTCACGCGGTTGTAAAATGGCTGCCACTTCCTCGCGCCTCCAGGCATCACATCCTGACACCCACGTCCCCAGTGGAGAGAGAGGACTGCTTCTCTGCATCCTGTTTAAGAGCTAAGAGAACTTTTCCAGAGGTCCTCCAGCAGACTTTCACGCCCCATGGGCTATAAGTGCATCTCACATCCATTCGTAAACCATGAGTTACCATTATCTTGACCTCAGACTACTCCAGCTTCCCTCCATCGGAAGCTTTGCCCAATACGGGAACAAAATGGGGTTCCGTTAGCAAGGAGTCTAGCTACTGGGTGGGCGATAACCCAGAAAACCAAGCAGAAGCCCAGAGGCATTGGCGATAGGGTGCGCAGAAGATTCGAGGGCCAGATCCTGATGCCCAGCTTGGTCGGTTAGGGGAACAACAAGGAAACAAAGCACGTGTCGTCCAGTGGCTTCCGGAAGTTCCTAGTCCACAGCGTCAAGGAGCTTGAAGTGCTGCCGATGCCCGACAGATCTTACTGTGCAGAGATTTCTCACGATGTCTCCTCCAAGAACCACAAAGCCCGTCTACAGATTGCAGGTGGCAAGAGGTGTGAGGCTCTCTGCAAACTCCAGGTGGCCAGGCCCAGCCGAGGCCACGGAAACAAAAAGCCCCAGCCTTTCGGCGTGTACTGCTTGAGGTCACTTTCTCCATGGAGGTTTTCCTGAGCCCTCCCTCAGGAGACACTGCCAGCTCCCTCCTTCGGTCCTCAACCCACACATCATGCCTTCGGCCCCCTACTTGTCTATGCCCCCCCTGAACTGGGACTTCCTTACTTTGACATCAAAGTGGCTGCTGCCATTCCTGGCCCACAGAAGGCCATCACCCATGTGTGATGGCGGGTGGAGGAGGGTGCAGAGGAAGTCAGCTCCCCAGTTCCCTGGGTCATTAACGTTAACACTGTGGAATTATCTCTGCCTTGCTCTTCTTTTCGGAGCGGTGGCCTCAAGCTTGCAGACTTGTGCCCTTGAGCCAGGATCCCGTCAAGCTGAGAAACCCAGTTTGCTTGTTTTCCTTTTAGTTGGGGCCGGATAGGAACCCCGTGGGCAGTGTTGGGCCACAGGCTTTTGGCAAGTGGTGCCATGGGCTTGACTCCTAACTTTTCCCACATTCCTTCAAACGGACCCCCTGCCCTGCAGGATGGCTTTTAGTGGAATGTCACATGTCCTCGGCACTCATCTGTGGTCCCTGGGACGGCACCTACCACACTATCTAAGCTGTGTGTCTTTGGTCTGTCTCTCCTGCACGATGACCAGCTTTGTGAGGACAGACGTGCTCTTAGGATCATTTCTGAACCCAGTGCCTGGAAGATGCAGAAGAGATGTTTAACGAATGGATGAATGTCAGTGATGTTTCTGTAAACACACACACACACACACCCCTTTCTTTTTTCTTTTCTTTTCTTAATGTTTATTTATTTTGAGAGAGAGAGAGACACAGCATGAGCAGGGGAGGTGCAGAGAGAGAGAGGGAGAGAGAGAATCCCGAGCAGGCTTCCCGCTCAGTGCAGAGCCCGACTCGGGGCTTAATCCTTGGAACCATGACCTGAGCAGAAATCAAGAGTCCGATGCTTAACCGGCTGAGCCACCCAGGTGCCCCTCGCGCACACACCTTCCAACGGCCCCAGAATCAGATGTGTTGGCGAATGCTGTTGCCTTCATCCTTTAACCTGGCTACCTCCCAAGCACCTCTGCTCAAAGCCATGGAACCGCCACTGCCACAGGGAAGCTCTGAACTGAGAGTCCTTGCCAGTGATGGCCTGTTGATCTACCCCAGTGCCCCTGCATCCCCTGCAGCCCCAGCCAATGCTCGCCTGGCCAGCACTGCCCGGATGTGTGCTGACCTGGGGATGCGCTGCGGGTCGAGGGAGGCGCTCACGCAGAGCTCACTCGGGGGTGGCCGCCCTCCTTTCATCCTGCAACACGGGCAGAATCGGGAGCCCCAGCAACCTGAAATTCACAGAAATCCTGGAGTGGACCGAGGAAGGGTGGGAACAGGAGGCACACGTGGCAGCTTGTCCTGAAGGCGACAAGATGCCTATTTGCATATAATAATTACCGGGCTCCTAGCTGCACCAGCCGCTGCCGAGCCCGCGGCTTGCACCGGTGCACTTAATGCCGCAGCTGTGATGGGAGAATTTCAGCTGAGTCACATCCCTGTCTTAGGAGGCGAGGGGGAGAGTTGAGCCTGGGGGAAGGTAGCTGACTTGTCAAAAGTCACACGCAGCTAGGAAGCGGGGGGTGGGGGTCAAGATCAGAGCCAGGCCGGCTTGCCCCAAAGTCCATCTTCCTGATCACTGGAGCACACTGCTCGCGAAGAAGCAATCGATCAGCAGCTTTGACCGTTTCCGTCTGTGGACACAGTCTGGTTGACGCACTGCCTCTCTCAGGAGGGGGCTGGAAATGTGTCCCCAGTGGAGCAGGATATCCCTCCCTCGGGTTGCGGGGCCAGCGAGGTCGATGAGTGGGGCGCAGGTGGGCCCCAGGTCCTGGCGTCCTGGGCCTGGGGTGGAATGTTCCATCCCTTCTAGCCTTGGAAGGCCTTGCTCCACGTGCTGCTCAGATCTCACCCTCCCTGAAGGGGCTGGGCTCCCTGGCAGCTTGTGCTGAGGACTGGGTATCCCGCCCCTCCCCCCTTCCCTTACTTTGTCACTGACAAGGGCAACTTCGTCTGGAAAAGGGGCCAGGCCAGAGTCACCAGGCTCTTAATGGAGCTGTGCAAGATACTGTCGTGGCCACTTTCTCGTCCACCCGGGGGGGGGGGGGGGGGGGGGGGGGGGACAGCGCTTGTGATGTCAGGAAGTTCACAGAAGCGAGTCCAGGCATGGCGGGTGTCCGGGGCCTGATCCTTGTCGTGCCCCACGTCATGAGAAGGGGGAGGCCCAAGGCCACAGGCAGACCCCTGCCAACATCGTTATGTCCCCCTGTGTCTTTATGTGGGAGGAGAATGAGCCTCCCCTCCCGCATCCATCTGGTCCCCCCATCCTCAAATACACCCAATCTGAGCCCCACACCCCCGTCACCTCCGTGGCGCAGCTGGGTGACTCAGCGCCAGGCCCTTTATGGCCCCGAAGTCACACACAGTGCCGGCCCGGACCAGCCAAGCACCTTCAGCCCCACACCCACTCTTCCCTCTCTCTTCGGGTATCTGTGAAGGAAGGTTCCCGAATCCCAGGTCGTAGGCTCCCCCGACGGTGCAGCTGTACTCCTCACGTCCAAGTAGTCGCGGACAAGCTCCCTAACCATCTGTGGGCCTCCATTTTTCTCAGCTGAACCAGGAGGACGAAAACAGCTTCTCTTCACGAGACTGTGGCAAAGACCGGATGACGGAACACACGAGAGCCCTCTGCACACTGCCTGGCACGCCGTACCTTCCCCACCACGAGGGCACGGTCGGGGCGGCCGGCCCTCAGGACCGTGTGCACGAGCCGGCTCCTAAGCCACGCAGCTGAGAAACAGCAGGGCTTGTTTCCTCTGCTGGCCTAGGACTTCCCTCAGGGTCCCTGCGTCAACGGTGTCTGAGTCCCCGTCTCCTAGGCGAGTGTGACCTCCCTCCCTCTTTCTGCAGAGGCTCCCTTGGGAAAGTGGTATTTCTCAGAGTCTCAGGACACTGAGCTCTGCTTATCTCCGGGACTTGAGTAGTCGCAGAAATGAGACTTGTGCTTCCAGCCTGCATCGGTCCCAGCCCATGACCTTCAGGGAAGGTCATGCTTAAGCAGAAAATTTCAGCAGGTTTCCTATCCAGCCGTGCTCACCTGCAATTGCCTTTAACTGTGTTAACATCTGTCTCCACGCAGCCACCCTCCCCCCTCCTCCCCACGGCCACCGCATACAGGGACCTCACTAGGCTGCCCGAAACGCATATTCAAACACAGCTTCTCTGTTTCCCGTTGGGCAAGTCCGTTTTCTCAACTATAAAATGAGACTGTGATGCCCTGTCGATCTTGCAAAGCTATTGAGTGGAACAGATGAGATCCATGAGAGGGTTTTTCCCTAAACCACGAAGTCTGCCTAAATGTGCATTATGGTAATAGTAAAACTCTGGAAACTTGGCTCACCTGGGTGGCTCAGTTGGTTGAACGGCCGACTCTTGATTTCCGCTCAGGTCATGATCCCAGGGTCAGGGGATCGGGTCTTACAACGGGCCTCGTACCAAGCTGCGTGGAGCCTCCTTGAGATTCTCTCTCTCCTCGCCTTCTCTCTTTCTGCACCTCCCCCGCTCTCTCTCTCTCTCTCTCTCTGAAATAAACTTAAAAACAATACATAAAAATTAAAAAGTCAATCTCAAAAGGTAACTACCTTCGGCTGGCATTGATTTAACACTATTGACATTACAAATCAGAAGTTGGGGAGTGAGTGAGGGCAACATGGGGGACCCCCGTGGGGGCAGAAGTCTTCTGGGTCTTGATTATATCAGTGCTAATAGTCTGGTTGTGATCTGGTTTTTTAGAATATCACTGGGGAAAACTAAGTCATCTCTCCGGATTACTTCTTGCAGCTGCATGTGAATCTATAATTATCTCAAAATTAAAACTTTAATTTAAAAATGTGCTGCAGAGTTATCTAGTTGGATCCAAAGTTTATAAAATAGCGACTGTATTTACTGATCTTGCATCATGCTACTTTATCTGTTTGGCTCACTTACTTGTGCAATGTACCGTTGTTGGCCTACTTTGCAGATAATAAAACTGGGCGCTGGAAATACTAAGGCCATAAAAATAGTGCGTCACATTGTTGGGGTTCGGAGCCCTGAGCCACTCTGCACTACAGTCAATTCTAATAAGACATTAGGCACACTCAGGATTTGAACCACGCGGGGCTGAATCCTCAAACCAATTCTGGGTATATTTACTTAAGTGCAAGAATCACCAGCAATGGGAAGACTAAATTCAAAGGTCATTCTTTAGGATTCCTTTGGGGGATGATGACAGTGTTCTGGCTTAGATCCTGGTTGTGGTTGTACATGTCTGAGGATATATTAAAAACCACACACAGAATTACACACTTTAAAAGAGTAAATTTCACGGTATGTGAATTATCTCTCAATTTTTAAAATCAACCCCACTCCCCACTCTCCACCCCCCCGGCAGAAAAAGTTCTTGTGGTCTGGAAGTAAAAAAAGTTGACCTCTAGTGATAGTGGTGGTAGTAAGGAAATCTCCAAGGAAGAATTAACTTCTGAAATACAGTGGGGATAGGGGCGCCTGGGTGGCTCAGTCGGTTGAGCGTCCGACTTCGGTCCAGGTCATGATCTCACGGTTTGCGAGTTCGAGCCCCACGTCGGGCTCTGTGTTGACAGCTCAGAGCCTGCAGCCTGCTTTGGATTCTGTGTCTCCCCGTCTCTCTGGCCCTCCCCAGCTCATGCTCACACTCTATCCCTGTCAAAAATAAACTTAAAAAAAAATAAATTGGGGACCATGGCAAAGACATAGAAAGTGTCTAAGATCCTGCCTCTGGTGACAAGAAGGAGAAGGGGGCACAGGAGGTCACAGAGGTGTGTTGAACTTGAGATGGCTTGAGCAGCCTCTCCTAGGGACCTCTAGTGGACTGATTAGGGGTGGAAGCAAAGACGCAGAGGTTTGGGATCCGGAAGTAGATGAGATATCTCAGGGAGACAGGATGAACCTGGATGATCATTTATTAGGAGGAGTCAAAGTGGAAGGCATTCATTTCCAACAGAAAAATAGAGCTCAGCATGCAAAATCTGCCGTCTCTAATCACACGCCAAATTCACAATTTTTCTTTCCTCCTTCAAAGGGCAAAACCAGATCCAGTGACAGAACATGACTCATAAAAGCAGAGTAAGAAAAATCATGTTCCCCTGGGAAAGCACATCACCTGGTGCCTCTCATTTGTCCTGGTTATTGTAAGGTTTCTGTTGTTCCAGAGGAGACTCTGAGCACAGAGAAGACGGCTTCGGTGTTGAAAATTAATATTCAACCTTTTTAGGGTAACATATTCTAAAATCCAGGTTTCCACAAGCTTTCAAGTTAAATTTAACAAAGCTTATTATTTTACTTCTAAGTCTATTCAAAGTCCCGTGACTGTTTTCGAGAAGACTTGGGAACTTAGTTAATTAAATTCCCTTGACCAGTTCAGAGTCCATTTATAGTCTAAATATGCTTAATTTTCTTGTAAAGCACTCACTTTAGGCATCAAATAAACAAAACTCTCCCAAATACTTAAATAACGCTCGCAAATTGAATAAGCCAACCCTTACACATATGGTGAGAATGAAATGCTCTCAAACGGGGCCACTGGCTGCATTGGATGATGCCCCAGACCCTAGCGGCCTAGGAGCGGCCTGGCATGGACCACTTTTAGGAGAAGGTAGGCCCGAGAGGACAGCTGTTCCCTACAAAGAGCAGGAGAACTGGTCTGGAGGACCAAGGATGTGGTACAAACCCGCCCCTGGAAAAATCTAAAGTTGTCCATGCCTTCCAACAGGAAGACTTTCTTGTGCCCAATCCACATGTCAAATTTGGAGCTTCATCCCTCTCTCACCCTCTATCTGTCCAGATTCTACCCACCACTCAAGACATATTCAAGGCCTCTGTCCTTTGACTACCCAGGTCTCCAGGAATGGCCCCATCTCCTCAACTCTGGTTTGTATATTCTTTCTCTCACTCTTCTCTAAGTGTTCCAGCTGTAAGCATCTTTTCAACGTATTCACACATTTCTTCAAGCAATTCTTACCAGTTTTTAAAGCCCCAAGGGGCTTATCACAAAGCCTGCCACATGGTAGAAATGGTACTCGATACCCACTGATTAACTGATGGACCCATAGTAACTCTTCGGTAGAGAATCTGTAATTCACTTTAAAACAGTTCAGTTGAAACTGTATGGTATTATGTGGTCACTGGTTAGTTCAAGCTACAATGCTAGAGAAGTCAGTTGCCAGTTTTGAGGATTCACACTCCAGAAACATTGGATTGATAACCAACCATTGAGACCCAAAGCTCTGATACCCAAATCCTTAGCAATATTAAGACTTTATGAGTGTGTACAGTAAATGTCTGAAAGGGTATTGATTAGCAATTAGTCACTAATAAATTAATATAATGAATATTGGAATGGATCTCATTGATAAAAATAAAGGTGTTCAAAAATACGAGTTGGCTAAAATATTTAAAGGACACACTCCCACCCTGAACAGAGAGTCTAAGTCTAGGGGTATCTGTGGCCTGTATTCTTCAGGACGACACTCAGGCCTTGATCTGTGAACAGCCCTGTGTCCAGCCACGGCTTTAGGAGCGTCCCTGTACCTAATGCTGACCATGAAAGTGACAGAGCCTGAGTCAGAACACTGTTCTATGTACCTTGGGATCCTTCACAAGGTGGGGGGGGGGGGCGGTCAGAACACTTAAAATATGGGGATCTGGGACATCTGCAAATTTACAAAACAGATTGGGGGTACTATTTTGGCCTTTTTTTTTAGTGGAAATACGTCTGTCTTTATTAGCAAACAAAGTAAAGGGAAAATACATAAATTCACAGGTTAGAGTCACAATATTTCTCTCAATCTAGGAGTATAGAAAGCACATAACAACAATTTATATGCCATCCTGCTATTCATAAATTATATTTTTAAAAATAGAGAAAAAAACAAGTGACAAAATACTTTAAAATGGGTTCAGTGGATCTGATTCACTGGCAAAATGTTTCAGATTCACAGAAGCATTTCAAGTATTTTACCACTGTGTAGTTACTCTAAGTCAATACCTGATCTTTATAATCTGTAAGTTCCTGAGGAGTCCAGATTGCCATTTATTTTTCCCTATTTCAAAATAAAAGTTCACATAAGAATTTAATTTCTAATTGTTTTCAATAATAAAGTATGGTAACACACTCATTTTACATAAGGCATTTACTTTATGTTCATCTCTTTTTATGTGAACTTTAGAAGTTGAATTATAAATTAACTAGAATCCTAGTTTGCTACAGAAAAAAAATGGGACTCCAACTGGGAATTTGGCTTGGTTTTGTCGCTCAAGCTTATGTTCGTTGTATGTTCGTATTAATTTTAAATTTTAGGAAACTTAACTGAACAATTAATTTCATCATTACTAGTTTAAGTACCCTACCCCAAGGATCCTATCCTTATCCTATCCTTTTAAAAAATTTTTTTAAACTTTATTTAAATCAAATTTAGTTAACATATAGTGTAATAATGATTTTGGGGGCAGAATTTAGTGACTCATCACTTATATACAACACCCAGTGCTCATCCCAACAAATGCCTTCCTTAATTCCCATCATCCATTTAGCCCATCCCCCACTGAACACCCCTCCAGCAACCCTCAGTTTGTTCTCTGGATTCAGAGTCTCTTACAGTTTGTCGCCTCTCGGTTTTTATATTTTCCTTCCCTTCCCTTCTGTTCACCTGTTTTGTGCTTTCTTATTAATAAGTGTCTGTTTGTTTCCTTAAATGAATGTGACAGAATTTGATTTGAGACTTCTTTTAATTACAACCTGGTTAGGAAGGTTGTGGAGAGGACTAACTCTCTCCCATCAACATCTTCCAAAAAGGCCCTAAGAGCTGTGTGTGGTCAACAGGCTGCCCTCTAGTGTTTCTGTGAGCCCACTGTTGGGAGGGTCAGACTGATGAAGGGAGTTCTGTGTTCACAAAAAGCTTGGCAGGAAAGAATTCATATTGTTCCCCTTGGGTTTCCACAAGTGTCCTGATGTATCTCTGAGGTAGCTTGGGAGCTGTCTTGCATTATGATCCCCTGTAAATATAGCCAAACTCCACCTCCGTGAACATGAATGCCTTTTGGGCCAAATTGCCTTCAAATGGTACCCATGCAGCATTCTAGGAAACCAACTCTGGGGATTGACTTCAAAATGGGTTTTCCATTTTCCTTATTCTAAAATTTGTTTTAATGTTCATTTAGTTTTGAGAGAGAGAGAGACCAAGCGTGAGCAGGGAAGGGACAGAGAGAGTGGGAGACACAGAGAGAGTGGGAGACACAGAATCAATCCAAAGCAGGCTCCAGACTCTGAGCTGTCAGCATAGAGCTCAAACTCATGAACCATGAGATCATGACCTGAGCTGAAGTAGGACACGTAACCAACTGAGCCACCTCGGGGCCCGTCCATATTCTAGTCAGTAGTAAATAGGAAGAGTCCAGATCCTAAGAACATTTACCGAACACCTAATATGCGTAAAGCAGTTTCATTTATGGTTTCTCATTTGTTCCTCAAGAAATCTTGCGAGAGAGTTCACATTGTCATCAGTTTGCAGCTGAGCGAACAGAGGACTGAACAAAGAATTTTTCTTTGCAGCGATTTCTGCAGCTGATGCTGATTTGTCGACAAGCCTCCTTCCTCCCTGTCACCTCTTAGCAATAACTTATAATATTGATTTGTCCAGCCACCAAAGGAAACCCAGACGGCATCTCTTAGAACTTACGAATTTGGCCCAAGCCATGGGGAACTCTGAAATCCAGTCCATAGGGTTCTGTATTCTTTGGGAGAACAGCTGGAAGGTCAGGAAGATGCCACCAGTGTGGACAGATGGTTAAGGCCCAATAGCACCAGCTCTGAGGCCAACACGGAAGCCGTCTCCCTGCCAGCTCGTGACTCGCACTCCAACTAATTGGTCACACTTAATTTGACTGTTACTCAAGGAGGTGGTGAAAACTCATGCCTGCTTTATTCTGGATGAAATGTTGGACCAGAAGTCTGGGAGACCGGAACCGTGTCACCGCTCAGCGGATGGCTCCATCCTGGGTGCTCGTCCCATGCCAGCCTTCAACACTCCAGCGGAAAGAAGCAGGCGTGTGGAGCAGTGCACACGGCTGGGTTGCTGAGCGCCCACGTTGTCCCTGGCTCTCCGGATGAGGCCCCGCCCACAGTCTCAGCAAACACAGGCCCTGTGGCTCTATGGCTGGGGTTTGGGAACATCCATTTAACAAGGGGGTAGACTTGGCCATTTAGAAAATGTATCTCTAAGACTGTGCTTCATTGGATTCCTGCCATGGAGCGGGGGGAGGAAATGAGCCAAGTCTAGTCCCTGCTGCCAATGGGCTTACTGCACGGGGGAGGACAGAGGCAAAAAGAGTCACGGCCTCCTCCCACGGTGATTCTGGGGGACGCAAGGAGCTGAGAACAAAAAGACCCAGGCACACAGAACTGGAGAGGCTGCTTCCAGTTGGGCCAGTGAGGGAGGTGGCAGGAGGCCCTCGGGTCGGTGTAGGAACTCCAGTCCTGAGAAAAGGCCCCGCGAATTGCCCTTGAACTCCCTGAGCCCTCATTCCCACTTCAGCCAAGTCCAGGCAGTGGGGGCAGAACCATCTTCCGCCTTTGACTCCTCCTCCACCGTGGCCAAAGCCTGAAAACACAGTGGCCGCTCTCAAGTGGCTCTTGCTACGGAGCAGAGAGGCCTGTGTGGCGAAGGCTGACGTACCTGAGACGAATATACTCTCACGAGTGGTGGAGCTCAGAGGGAAGCCAAATGCTTGTGCCCCAAGACTGCGTTAGGAAACGCGGGCCATGACTCTTGGTGTGGTCCAGGTATTAACGTTGATCAGTGAGTAGCTCAGGTCTTAAAGCCGTTTTATTAACATGGACCCGGGTTGAGTATGAGGGGTGAGAGGTGTGAGAAGTGTGTCTATCATCTTTAAAGCCTCCCCTTGAGGAGTCAGGGTGGCTGGGCTAACAGGACACGGGGGCAATCCCTTCTGACCTGCTGGGGGAGTCAGCACAATTGGTATAGCTCCCCTCTCCCATCGGAGCACAGAGATGCCTGGTCAGCTCTGCCTTCAGAAATCACTTATTTGGAGTCCATTTATTATTAGGAACCTGCACTCATGCCTTTGAAAGAGAAAAAAAAAAAGGCACGGGCTGAGGCACATTGATTTGTTAAGACAAAAACCATAAGGCTGTTACTCATGGCGAGATAGAGGCAAGTTATTTAAGTCTTTGGCGCCTCTGTGAATCCTCGCTTGCAGGGGTTTGATTGGGGCAGAACAGTGCCTCTCAATTTTCAATGCACTTACAAGTCACCTGCAGATCTGGTTAAAATGCAGATTCTGTTTCGGGGAGTCTGGGGCGGGGGCAGGGGTTCCTGAGAGTCTGTATTTCTGACACATTCCCCAGTGTCGTTGCTGCTGCCAGTCCGTGGACCACACTTTGAGGAGGCAGCGACCAGACCACGGTCTTATGCGGGGTCTTCACAAATGCTGTTCCCTCCCACAGGAAGGATCCCTACCTTGGGCAGAGTAAATGTTCATTAAGTAATATCAAATGGATCATATGTATACCACCCAAATGAGCTATATCGTAGTTCGTGGTCATGTTGACAATTGATACAAGAGAGCTAGTTTTATGTTAGAAGGCTTGACCTTCAGGGGTAATCTATAGCGCTGGGACAGGCGCTGGTGATATCCGATCCCTCTCTTTTCCTTAGACCCGTGGACCAGTGGCTCCTCTGGTGACTTGGGTCAGGGTGAGACTGCCTTTCGCTGCCTTCAGATTTGCACAGGGGCTTTTCAGGCCGCCTGCATGTTGCATACAGAGTTCTCTATCTGGTTCCCTCGGCCCCAATACCCCGGACTCTGACTGGATTTGTCACACCTGGGCGGCAGGTGGAACATTCTACATGCGGCCTATGAGGAAGCATGAAGTGCACCTGTGTTGGGAGCTCAGCGTTCTGGGACATAAAGGGAGGTCATGCCTTTTGCGGTTGCTGACTCCTGCACCAAATTCACCTAGACGCTCATTTAAAATACAGATTTGGGGCGCCTGGGTGGCACAGTCGGTTGAGCGTCCGACTTCAGCCAGGTCACGATCTCGCGGTCCGTGAGTTCGAGCCCCGCGTCAGGTTCTGGGCTGATGGCTCGGAGCCTGGAGCCTGTTTCCGATTCTGTGTCTCCCTCTCTCTCTGCGCCTCGCCCGTTCATGCTCTGTCTCTCTCTGTCCCAAAAATAAATAAAAAACGTTGAAAAAAAAATTTTAAAATACAGATTCCTGGGGCACCTGGGTGGCTTAGTTAAGTGTCTGACTCCATTTCAGTTCAGGTCATGACCTCCTGGTTCATGAGTTCAAGTCCCACATCAGGATTCTCTCTCTCTCCCCCTCCCCTGCTCGTGCTGTCTCTCTCTCAAAAATAAATTAAAAAAAAAATAATAATAAAACAAAATGCAGGTTCCTGGGCCTCACCTCAGATCCACCTAATTGAGGTCCCTGGGAGTAGACTGGAGTCCTTTTTCGTGTTGGATTCTGAGACTCGCTTCACCGCCCAAGGCCGACGCGGAGCAGGCCGGGGGTGGGGGGAGCATTTGTGTGAGTGTGAGAGCTGTAGGCAGCTCTCCTCGGAGCAAGGAATTCTGGAGCATCTGTAGGTTTCCCCCAGGGACACGAACACCCGTTCCGCAAGCACTCCCCTGAGCCCAGTTAAGGAAGTGGTTTCCTTCCCTGGTGATAGGGTGACAGAACCTTTTTCTCCTTGGAATGCCACCATACCAATTTCACGGGCAACCCCTTTCCTGGAGCTTCAGGGTGAGGCCGGAGATGTTGGTCTTAACTTACACACACAACAACGTACCTCGAGAATATGGAGAAATCGGTACAAACACACCCGAATAATCCACGGAGCGGGGAACTGGCGCTCACAAGAAAGCCCCGGCTTCCCAGGCTTGAGGAATCAGGTGGGCAAATGCGAAGCGACCCCCTCCGCACTGGCTTAGCTTTCCCAGAAGGTGTGTGACAGAGCTGGCGAGGAATATCGTACCAGGAAAGAACTGCTCCGCTTCGTCTAGGCCAGGTCTCCTGGCTGGGTGAGAGGCCAGGCGCTCGGACCGACATTTAAGCTGTTTTCCACACTTCGTAGAAATCAATGCCTGTCTCCCGCCCCCCGGATGAATGAATTTGGAGATGGTGCCAGACTCAGAAACGTTTCTGTGGATTTCTCCTAGAATTTTAAGGGTCTGTAAATCCTACGGCTGGCTGGGAGCCTACTTTGATTATTTTTAATGCAAAAGAGGATGTATTTGAGCATCTGGCCTAGAAATCGACTAAATCTGTCTATAGCATAATTGGTTCGGAAAGAGCTGGAAGACAAATGGAGACTGGTGGTTGTAAATAGGAGAAGAGGTGGCAGAAGGGGAGCCAGATGGATGGGCTCAGACATAAAACACACACAAACAAAAGCTGCCTGAGAGACCGGGGGAGCACATTTGCATCTGGGGTCTGGAACTGGACTGGCAGGAGGGGGCCTCGCGGGCTTGCAAGTGTTCAGACCCAAAGCCTGGCTCCCAGGACAGAGCCTGGGCTTGGCTAGCGGGACTCAAAGTCGGTGTCGCTGAGACGGGTGGTCCCAGATCGGCCTCGGTGGGGAATTCGGAACACAAGTCACAGAGAAACCACTCGGTTCTTTAGAGCATGGAGGCTCAAGGCTGAGGCAGGGGTATGATCAGAGCCGAAGATGAGGGGAGATGACTTTTTGGTTACTTTGTGTAGCTTTCCCTTTTAGGTGGCATCTTTCCGAGGCGGCCCGGAGCAGAGCGTCTTGCACGTGGTGGGCCATCAGTGCTCGTTTGAAGACGGCGATGACTTCCGTTTGGTGATAAGGAGAGGTCCTGGTTTGATAAAGCCTTGTCGCGGCAAGGAGGGAGCCGAGAGTTCAAAACATCTATCTGCCGAGCGCCATCCCCGGCTCGTTCGCCAGTGGCGACGGTGAGAGCATCCTGTTCAACGGGCACAACGTGCACCTCTACCCAACAGATACGTGTAATTTAAAAATAATACAGGTTTTGTTTGCTGGCAAACACTGAAAACCCTTTCCAAGGGGACCAGGAAGAGCCTGGCAGGGACGGTAGCTGCATCACTGTAGTTAACGAACACATAAAATAACGAGCAAAAGCTTGTTTTGAGCAAGACGCCAGACGCAAAAGGCCGCACGTCCCATGGTTCCATGTATGCATTTATACATTCCATGATCCGTGAATTGTTAGAACAGGCAAATCGGTAGAGACAGAAAGTCGATGAGCGGTGGCCAGGGGCTGGGGGAGGGGGTGGGGGTGCGGGGAGAAATGGGGAGTGACTGCTAATGGGTGAGGGGTTTCTTTCTGGGGTGAGGAAAACCTTCTCCAGCTGATCGTGATGCTGGTTGGGAGACTCTGGCAATATACTAAAAACCACCGAGTTGTACACTTTAAATGGGCGAATTGTGCCCTATATGAGTTATGTAGCTCAGTAAAGCTGCTCTATTAAAACAAAAGTTAATAAAGAGTTAACCCACAGAAATGCTAGAAGGGAAAAACAAAAAAGTTCGTGCTCGGTCTTTCTGCCCGCGAGCACCCTCTGTACTTTCAGGGCCCGCGCCTTCACAAGAGGCCCGTTATTCATTCTGGAAGGATGTGGTAACTCCTGTTGGCCTCTGGAGGGCCCCTTGCACACAACTCCTGCATTTTCACGAGGCTTGTAGGATGAAGAGAAGGAGTATGAGGTTCCTCACAGTCATTGCTGAGAATCAAGGTGTGTGGGTTGGCCTTTAAATGGTGGGAGGCGTCCGTGGGGGACCCGCATCCTGAAGGCAGAGATGAGCCTAGTAACATTTAAGCCCAGTAACAATGCTTGTCGGCTGGAGGGAATATGGCAGAAGATTCTGAGTGGGACTTGCCCTTCTTCAGTCGTGCCCCTTGCTAGTGGCTTCCCAATTAGGAAGGGGGAGGGAAGAGTTACAGGTGATGGTGGAGACAGGTATGGGGACAGGAGTTATTGTCCCCGTAGGAATTCAGTTTATTATTCCTCATGCAGCACAGGGTCAGTGCTCAATTTAGGCACCTCTAGGACGCAAAGGACAATGATGAAGGGTCCACTTGACAGGAGGACTCCTCAGCCCCAGGTCCTTTGAAAGAGATTATGGCACCTATAACATACCATGCTCCCAATCCACCTATCGCAATTGGGTCCCTCATTCAAGGGAAGGGAGTTGAGCTTGAAATCTATGAGAAGATTGAAAATTCACATCGTGCATTTTTATATCCTCAACCCCTGCCACAGGGCTTGGCACTTAGCAGTGGTTGTTTGGGTGGACGGGTGGACAACAGGGTTCACGTGAGCAGAAAAGGCTACAGATACGGCCTGGTGTCTTGGCCCAAGGCTAGGGTGCTGGGTCCAGGCCTCCAACAGAGGGCGCTATACGCCTGAGAGAGCAAGCGTGGGTCCAGCGCCAGAAGCCTGATTGGCATGTTAGGGCGACGGAGCTGTTGGCTGAGTGCAGACCAGAGGCGGAGATGGGGCGTTGAGCATAGGAGCTGGGGAAGGCAGTGAACCCAGTGACCACACGCTCAGGGCAGGGAGGAGACAGACCCGTTCTCCTGCCTGGGCATTTCCTCAGCATTAGGGAAGGAAAGCCAATCGCTCCGGGGGAGGACAGGATCCATGTCAGTCTTGTTCATCAGTCAATCCACAAGTGTCCAGCCTGGTACAAAGGAAGGCTCACAAAACACTTCTCAAATGGAATGAATGAACACATGAGTCTAGGGAAACGAATTCATGCTGGACCGTATTATTCTTGGACTAGATCTAAATGCATATGTTCTTAGGCTACATCTCTGGCCTTTGCCTCGTCTGTCTCAGAAACCAGAGTTATACGTAAATTCCTGTAAACTGCCCAGTGGGGTCAGTACCTGGCTGGTCTTCGCGCTGCATAGAGCTGAGTGCTGGCAAGACCAATGGTGAGCCTAATTAATTTTGCAAGATCAATCCCTATTCCCCCACCTTTCCTACTCCCCAAACCATGCGTGTAATGGAAACTAGGACAAAGCCCTCCCACTGGGGCTACAACGTCTTCAGGTGAGAGTGTTTGAGAGTCTGAGACACAGCTGTTGGGTGAATCCAGGAATGAACACGGTGGAGTTGAATATGCCTGCTGCGGAGAGCCCCGGCATATTAATTCCTGCTCTTCCACACTAGCGTCCATTTCTTCCTCAATTTTCCTGTCTGTCTTTATCATGGTCAAGGAAATCTGCAAAGAGCGCAGTCAGGAATGGATGGGAGGGCCACAGAATGAAGAAACGGAAGGCCCCTCTTCTCCAACCCAGGGCCAGTGGCAAAGCACATCCATCCCAGGCAAATCCTCTGGGCGGCAGTCTTGTCTCTGGGAAGGTCGCTCAAAGGCAAAGTTCATGAAAACAGGAACAAGGAGTCCCTCATAGCCAGCACCTTCTACCTGAAAAGGTGGGTTATTGCAGACTGTGAAATTCTTGTGGATTTGGAGTTCTCTGTAAGCTTGAGTGGTTGAAAGCATCTGTGAACTCGTTATTTCTTCTCTTAAATTCTCCTGGGACAAATTCCACTGAATCTTAAGATGTTAGAGCTAAAGAGGAAAAAGAGTAAGACTTTCAAAGCTTTTCCCTTTATTTATAGTTAGAGGAAGACAAGAACTTTGGTGGCCAGTGACTGACTCCCACCTCAATGCACACACATTCGGTCTCTCTCTCTCTCTCTCTCTCTCTCTCTCTCTGTCACACACACACACACACACACACACACACACACACACACACACAGAAGGGGGGTGGGAAAGAATAGCAAGAAAGACTCTGCCATATGTTACACACCAACTAAAGATCATCACTTTGGTTCCTTGCTTATGGCTACCCAGCTCACATCAGGAGGGCCAGTTGTGTCCCATGGTTGTAGACCCCAGTACAGCCCCATTAGCCATCTTGCCAATGAGTGTGGAGTCCCAACCACACAGTGCCTCCCTTACTTCTGGAGAACATGCAAATTGTCCTTAAGTGAAACTGGATGAAATAAAGGAGATTTTCCACAAGTGTGGAAACCGTTGGTAAACATGACTAAAGAAATTGGAACCATCCAAACGCAAGGTGACCCAGGGAGGAAAACTGGCCTCCGGTCATAATGTAGTAAGTGGGGTCCTGCTCATGCCTTGTTCAGGGGAAGGCAGTGAGAACCCCCGGGGTGAGTCTGTGGGCCTCAGGGCAGCACGAAGAGAGGAGGTTAGCGAAGCCATACTGGCCACGTGACCTCAGGAGAGAGAGAGGGTTAGTGCCTGGCAAGGTGGCCCCCAGAGCCGGACTGGACCTGAGCTGGGAGGCTTTTCTTTCTAAAGATGGAGAGCAGCCAACGTTTGATATTCTGGCCTGGGGCTCTGCCCACACAGGGAGAAGGCACTGGGCAGACGGTGACCTCCCTTTCTCCATTGTGTTTCTCTGTAAATAGGTGACCCCTTATTCTGGGGATGGACAGGATGGCGTGTAACTAGTGAATCAAGCCCCAAGAGCAGGAGTGGCGGTCGCCTGTGTTAGTTTCTCGTGGCTGTCTTCCCAAACGAACACAAACTTCGTGGCTTACAACAACAGAAATTTCTCCTCTTGCACTTCTGGAGGCCAAGAGTCCAAAATCAAGGGGTCGGCAGGGCCAACACATGCTCTGAAGGCTCTGGAGGACCATCCTTGCTTTCTTCTTCCAGCTTCTGGTGGCCCCAGGTGTTCCTTGGCTCATGGCGGCACCACTGTGTTTCTGGGTCCGTCATCATGTGGCCTTCTCCCCTGCGTCTGTGTCTCAAACCTTCCTCTGCTTTTTTGTCTAAGGACAACTGTCGTTGGATTTATGACCCACCTGAGATTCAACGTGATTTCATCTCAAGATCCTAAAACTAATTACATCTGCAAAGACGCCTCTCCAAATAAGTCACGCTCACAGGTTCTGGGAGTTAGGACTTGGGCATGTCTTTTGGAGGGGGCACAGTTGAACCAACTGTATACCTCAGGGCCCTGGGCCTGCCATGTAGTGACAGCCTCTGAAGGGCGCAGACTTTCACAGGGAGAGCCAACCTACGGGACCATCTGGGGGCGGACTGCTTTCACTGAAGATGCCCCTTCAAAATGCTGTTGCATTTTGTGCCCTTATGTTAAGCCGACTTCACCACCGGGTCTGAAAAAGCACCTGTGAGGACCTGGCTGGCCCAGGGCCTCCCCTTGGACCAAACGCTCAGCCTTGAGGGTCATATCACCTGAGACCAAAGGGTGTGGGGAATTCTTCCCTCTGCAGTTAATGTCTCAGCAACTACCCAGAAAGGAGCTTCTAAAGAGGGTTGCGTGTGCTTGGGTGTGCAGTCAACAAGAAGCCAGGCTAAGCCCGTCCATAAAGCACACAATTTCCTCATCTCTCCCCCTGCGGGATCATAAAGAGAATTTGGCCTGGCTCTGCCAGTCCTAGACCGTCCCTGTGCTTTGGCCCCTCAGTCCTGAATGTGCAGGCCAGCTCCTCAGGGAGGGTGGCTCTGAGAGTCTGACAGACGGTGATGGGGCACAGCCTAAACTTACAGGCCGTGGGTAAGTCCCTAGACTCCACAATCAGTCTGGATTTGAAGCCTAGACCTGCCACTGACCAGCTATGTGACTCTGGGCAAATTCCTCAACGTCTCCCAGCTTCATCTAAAGAACGGGTGGTTGTGCAAATTGTTACTTTTCTGGGTAGACGGCTCACCAGGTGCCTGGCTCACAGTGTGTGTGCTCAGCAAGTGCCCGTTGTTATGGTTATTACTCAGAGGAAGGAAACTGGTCGCACCCCTTTATCTGAACCCCCCAAAGCTGGTCACACCCCTTTATCTGAACCCCCCCCAAAGCTCAGGGCTGATGGATTGGAAACAGAACTGCCAACCAGTGCCCTCCACCCTGTGAATTCCTCCACTTTCTAGCCTAATTGCCATTACAGATGGTTTTATTTTTCAATCATTGACACACCAAGACTTTCTTTTCATGATCTAATTTATGTAAAATGCAAGGTTGATTCTAGAAACAGGGAACCAAGGGGAAGGAAGTTATTAGAAACTGCTCTGCCTTGTCTCCTGACCATTTGTCCTGAATATCTGGAAGAATTTCTATCTATCGCCTCCTCAATCTGTAGCTCTCTCGTTGTGTCCTCGGAACAGGAACTAATTTCTCTCCAACAAAAGAGCCCGGTGAGGCATGCGGAATAGTTGACAGAAGGCCTGGCAAGTAGAACGCAGCTCTAAGGTCTGTGAAAGAAAGGACCAAATGCCTCCCATATGTGGGGTCCTGACTACATGGCATGACAGGGCCCGGGACACACAGCATTCAGTCCTATTCCTGGTCCCAAAGTGA
Organism: Herpailurus yagouaroundi; assembly: GCF_014898765.1. Lineage (NCBI taxonomy): Eukaryota > Metazoa > Chordata > Mammalia > Carnivora > Felidae > Herpailurus > Herpailurus yagouaroundi. Next base: position 8,453,777 of record NW_024412428.1, on the reverse strand, counting down.
GAAGAAATCAGGATGAAATCTGCCTCCCCTCACCTCCTACACAGTCCTGTAGGAGTTAACCTAGCCCACTCACTACCCCCTAATCATCCTGCTTTTCTTTCCCTCAAATGCCCAAGTTGTTCCCACCTCAGGGCCTTTGCACAGGTCGTGCCTCTTGCCAAATACATTCTTCCTGGGGTCTTTGCAAGGCTGGCCCCGCTGCATCACTCAGGTCTCAACTCAGATGTCACTTCCTCAGGGGTGATGCCATCTAAACACTCCCCACCCTTCATTTGCAAGTCACGTAGCTAGTTTTATTTTCTTCCATCAGGGAGCAAGAATTTCCTGTCCCTTTCAGGGTCCTTCTCATAGGACCAACTATCAAGTTGACATGAGCCAGATTAACAGGAGGAAAGAAAATTTAATTTTGTATGTACAGGGAATCCACACAGACATGGGGATTCCAAAGAGTCAAGGAAAAATGAGGTATCTATGTCATCCTGAACAAGGAGAAGGGGCTAGAGGGGTTCAAAGGGAAGGAACGCAATTCACAGGGAGATGAAAAAGAGCAAATGTTTGGTCAACAAACGTTTCCTGGGCCACTAAGAAACAACGGGACAAAGAGGACTTTGGTCAAACAGGCCTTGCTGGATTCCTCCCTGTTCACTGTATGTAGTTCATAGTATAAAGTCGTTATCTGCGGAGATAGCGCTCTTCCTGGAGTGAGTCCTCTAAATTCTTTTTAGGTAGCTGTAGGGGAGGGTCCTGAATCTGCTGGGTTTTGATTGCTTTTTAACTTCAAATAATCTTCATGACAAAGTAGTCCATCTTGGGGAAGCCTGACCTTGGCCCCTACACTTCACGGTGCTCTGTATTTTGTCTTTTTTTTCTATGTTTGCCAATTTATTGTCTGCCTTCTCCTCTGCGGAGGGCAAGGGCATCTGTCCTGGCAAGAGGTATGCACCGCGAAGTTTCCTGAGCGCTGAGGGTAAAGAAGAGGGGAAACGCGGGGAAGACTTCCTGGGTGTGGTGGTTACTGAACAGCGAATACTGCTTGGAGAGCTGAAGAATGGAACAGCATTCCAAGGGAGGGCCCAGCAGAAACGAAGGCTCTGGGGCCAGGATGATGGTGCAAGTTCTGTAAGCACAGTGGGTTCATCCTGAGGTTGAGCAAATGACATCTACTATTATCACTCTAGCCTCATCAAATGCTGCCCAGGACCGGGATGGGAAGAGCGGAGAGGAATGTACCCAGGAGGGGTACAGGAGGGGCTGGAGCCCTGGAAGCCAGGGAGAGGTCGGGACCAGTAGGGGCTGAGAAGCAGAGCATGAAACACAGGACCCCGGGGTCCTCGCTCTGTGTGCTAGAGCAAGCCTGGGAGCAGGAAATGAGTCACCAGAGGCCCCCAGGGCAGACGGCAAGGTGCACCTCTGAAGTGAGAGGCCACAGTCAAGCTACAAGCCCTGACTCTCACAGAGAGGGAGGCATTCTTTAATAGCTATCTGCTGAGTGAGCGGTGGGTGAGTCAATTTAGAAAGGGTGGGAGAGGCAAGCGCTTGCGGTGCTGATCGCTGCTCCCTGGCTCATCTCACGGAGCGCATCTGTCCGTCTGCCAGGCACCCAGGTCGCTGCGTCTCAGAAACAGGCTGTCCGTGGCTCTCTCTTTGTGGGAGTAGGCTGAACTGTCCACTCCCTACCTGTCTCTTAAGGAAGCTGGGAGGATCATCTGGTTAATCTTTCCAAAGCTCTTTGTAGACCTTTTGTGCAGAATGTCCCAAAGATTTCTGGAATAGTGATGCTGTACTTTGAATTCATGTGGCTATTTTCTCTTGAAAACCTTGGACGGCCTTATTGGCGGTGGAGTGGATTTTCTTACAGTATGGTTCGGCTTCTGTTTCTTCACCTCTAGAGACATATAAGGTGAACTTTGCCTTCAGGATCTTAATCAGGACCACGTACTTACTCGTTTATTGGATGGTTAACCCGTTTATTATTGAGTTATAAGAGTTCTCGCTATATTCTAAATACAAATCCTGTGTCAGTTATATAGTATCAATATACAGTATAGATATTGTAAAATTTTTCCCAATCTGTGATTTATCTATTAACTTTCTTTCTTGTCTTTTTTTTTAAGAGAGAGAGAGAGAGAAAGAGAGAGAGCACGAGTGGAGGAGAGGGGCAGAGGGAGAGAGAGAGAATCTTAAAGGCTCCACACTCAGCACAGAGCCCGACGTGGGGCTTGATCCCAAGACCTAGGATCATGACCTGAGCCAAAATCAAGAGTCAGACACTCAGCTGATTAAGCCACCCAGATGCCCTAATCTACTAACTTTTTGATGGTGTTTTTTGATGGGCAGAACTTTTTAATACTGTGGAGTCCAATTTGTCAACATTTTCTTTTATGCTTGGTGTTCTCTGTGTCTTAGGTAAGTAATTTTTGCCTCCTATATGCTTGCAAATGTAATCTCCTATGTATTCTAGAAGCTTGATAGTTTTGGCTGTTACATTTAGGTTTATAATCTATCCAGAATTAATTTGGAGGCAGGGTGTAAGGTAAGGTCAAGATCGATTCTTTCTACATGGACATCCAGTTGCTCTGGTATCAGATGTTGAAAAGATTTTCCTTTACTCCATCGAATTGCTTTGGCAGTTGTAGTAAATACAAATGGACAATTTAACTGTGGGTCCGTTTCTGGACTCCATTGATGTACAGGTATATCCTTATGCCAATACCATATTTTCTTGATTAATGTACCCTTGAAATTTTGTTTAAAAATTATTTCATCATTTATAGTTATTTTACGGTAACTTTTGGAGCTTGTTCAAAATTAAGTATTCTAAGTCCTTTGTACTTCTTTATAAATTTTAGAATCTGCTTGCAAGTTTCTATAATAAAAGCCTTCTTGGACTTGATTGGGATTGCATTGAATCTATATATCAATATGGGGGAAAATGACATCAGGTAACGATATTGCTTTCCAGTCTATGGACATGGTATACCTTCCTATTTATTTGGATCTTCTTTAATTTCTCAACATATAGGTCTTGATCATATTTGTTAAATTAATCTCTAAATATTTCCTGATTTTGATGCAACTGTAGTGTTTTATTAAATTTCATTTACAACTCATTGTTAATATATACAAATACATCTAATTTTTGTATATTAACTTTCTATCTTGCAACCTTACTAAATTTGCTTATTATTCCTAAGATTTTGGGGGAGGGGGCTGGAGGGTTAGATTCCTTGGGATTTTCTGCGTATGCAACCATGTCAACTGTGAATAAAGACATTTTTACTTCTTTCTTAAATTTTTTTTTTAATGTTTATTTATTTTTGAGAGAGAGAGACAGAGTGCAAGCAGGGAGGGGCAGAGAGAGAGGGAGACACAGAAACTGAAGCAGGCTCCGGGCTCTGAGCTGTCAGCACAGAGCCCAACGCGGGGCTCGAACCCACAAGCTGTGAGATCATGACCAGGCCGAAGTCGGCCACTGAACGAATGAGCCCCTTCGCTTCTTTCTTTACACTCTTTATGTTTTTCTTTATTGCACTAAGCCCTTCAGTACTATGATGGAAAGAAGTGGTAAGGGTGGAAATCCTTGCCTTACCCTCAATTTTAAGGGGACGCACTCAGTTTTGCATCAGTTGTTATGAGCTGAACGGTGTTCCCCCACCTGATTCACCTGATTGCAGTCCCAATCCACAGTACCTCAGATGGAACCGTATCTGGAGACAGGGTCTGTACAGAAGTGACACAGCTGACATGAGGTCATCGGAGTACACTCTATAATAATTGGACTGGGATAGAAAGATGGATAAAGACCATGTAAGAACATAGAGAGAAGACAGCCATCTACCAACTGAAGAGAGAGGCCTCTGAAGAGACCAGACACCTTCATCTTGGACTTCTGGCTCTCAAAATTGTGAGAGAATAAGTCTCTATTGATTAAGCCACCCAGTCTATGACAGCCCGAGCAAACTGACACAGACATTGAGGAAGTGCTTCTTACTCCAAGTTGGCTGAGAATTTTTTTTTTTTTAATTATAAACAAAGCGCTGAATTTCTCAATGCTTTTTCTTTTTTGTTTTGGCTTCAACTGAAATGATTTTTTTTTTAAGTTTATTTATTTTGAGAGAGACAGAAACAGCACAAGTTGGGGAGGGGCAGAGACGGAGAGAGAGAGAATCCCAAGCAGGTTCAGAGCCCAATGCTGGGCTTGAACTCATGAACTGTGAGATCATGACCTGAGCTGAAACCAAGATTCAGATGCTCAACTGACTGAGCCATGCAGGTGCCCCTGAAATGAGTTTTTAAAAATTTTGTTAATGAGGCAAATTACATTGATTCATTAAATTAACTAAAATAACTCTAATTTGCATTCCTGGGATAAATTCTTTAAAAAAAATTTTTTTTAATGTTTATTTTTGAGAGAGAGAGAGAGAGAGAGAGAGAGTGAGCAGGGGAGGGGCAGAGAGAGAGGGAGACACAGAATCCGCAGCAGGCTCCAGGCTCTGAGTTGTCAGCACAGAGCCTGATGCGGGGCTCGAATTCACGAACCACAAGACCATGACCTGAGCCGAAGTCGGATGCTTAACCGACTGAGCCACCCAGGCACCCTTTGGGATAAATTCTAATTGGTCATAGTATGTTGTACCTTGTATATATTGCTGAGTTTGACTGGCTAACATTGTCTCAAGGATTTTTGTGTCTACGTTTATGAGGAATATTAGTCCGTTTTTTATTTTTGGTCGTACATATTCTTTTCTGGTTTTGCTATCAGTCTCACTCAAGGCTGAATCAGAGAAATAGAACCAGGAGGAGATGCATTAAGGGACTTATTGTGAGGAATATGTGATTGTGGGGGCAGATGAGGCAAGTCTGAAATCCCTAAGGCCATCAGGAGGGGCAGGCCAGGACTCCCAGGCATGAGCTGAAGCTGCTGTCCACAGGCAGAATTTCTTCCAGGAAGCACAAACTCTGCTCTGGATTAGCCTCACCCAGAGCTTCTGGGATAATCCCCCTTGAGTAAAGTCAACTGATGATGGACTTTAATCACATCTGCAAAACACCTGCACAGCAATCTCAGCGTTCCGTAACCGGGGCGGTGGTACAGCCAAGTTGATGTGTCAAGAAGACCATCACGGTGTGATGCTGGCCTCATGAAATGAGTCGGAAAGCATTTCCTCTTTCTATACTTATTTTTTTTGAGATATAATTCATATACCATAAATTCACCATTTTAAAGGGTACAGTTCTGTGGTTTACTAAAGATTTACATGATACTGTGCAACCATCACCACCATCTAATTCCAGAAAAGAAACCCTGTCATTCATGAGCATTTTCCATTTACTCCTTCCCTCAGCCCTTGGCAACCACTAAGCTACTTTCCGTCTCTACGGATGTGCCTGTTTGGGACATTTCGTGTTAATGGAATCATACAACAGGGGGTCTTTCATGTTGGGCTTCTTAAACCACTGAGCTGACATTTACCAGGTTCATTCCTGCCGCGGCAAGTACAAGGACTTCATTCCTTTTTAAGGCTGAACAATATTCCATTGTATGGATGTATTGCTTTTGTTTATTCATTCAACAGGTGACGGACATTTGGACTGTTGCCACTTTTTGACTATTAAGAAGAACGCTGCTGTAAATATTTGCATACAAGTTTACGTGTGAATACGTATCTTCAGATCTCTGGGGCACATACCTAGGAGTGGAATTAGTGGGTCACATGCTAATTCCATGTTTAACATTTTGAAAAAAATACCAACCTGTTTCCTGACAGCGATGTTCCAATTTCACCACATCCTCACCAAACTTCTCCTTTTCTGTTTTTTTTATAATAGCTGTGCTGGTGGGTGTGAATTCACATCTCATTTTGATTTTGACTTGCGTTTCCCTAATGACTAATGTTGTTGAACATCTTTGCTTGTGCTTAATGGTCATTTTTATATCTACTTTGGAGACACGTCTACTAAAATCCTTGGCCCCTTTTTAAAAAATGTCCTTTCTAATGCTGAGTTGTAATAGTTTTTTTTCCCCTAGTTCTAGCAGAGACATGATTCGCCAAGTTTTTCTCTTATTTTCTCTTCACTTCTCACTTTCACTTTCTTGATAGTATACTTTGAAGCGCAAAGCTTTACATTTTGCTGAAGTCTAATTTACACAATTTTTCTTTTGTTACTTGTACTTCTGGTATCATATCTAAGAAATTACTACCTAATCTCAGGTCCCAAACCTAAGAGTTTTACATTTAGCTCTTTGATCCGCTTTAAGTTCGTTTCTGTATATGCTGTGAGGGATATACTTACTGTATATGCTGTGAGGGATATAAAACTTACTGTTTTGCATGTAGACATCTAGTTGCCCCGGTGCCATTTGTTGAAAACCCTGTTCTTTTTTCTCTATTGGTGGTCTTGGCATTCTTGTCAACAATTGGTTGGCTGTGTGCATATGGGTTTGTTTCTGGCCACTCTGTTCTATTTATGGACTTTTTAACTCCCCATTCCATTGATTAATATGTCTGTCCTTAGGCTAGCACCACACTGTCTTGATTACTGTAGCTTTGTAATAAATTTTGAATACAGTAAATGTTCTCTCAATTTGATCTTCCTTTTTAAAATTCAATGTATTTAGGGGCGCCTGGGTGGCTCAGTTGGTTAAGCGTCTGACTTCGGCTCAGGTCATGATCTCGCAGTCCGTGAGTTCGAGCCCCATGTCGGGCTCTGTGCTGACAGCTCAGAGCCTGGAGCCTGTTTCAGATTCTGTGGTCTCCCTCTCTCTCTGACCCTCCCCCATTCATGCTCTGTCTCTCTTTGTCTCAAAAATAAATAAACGTTAAAAAAAAATAAAATTCAATGTATTTAAACCAAAAACAAAAGCAGTTCATTCATTTCTCCCACCCTTCCCCCCACCCCATCTCTGGTAACCATCCATCTGTTCTCCGTATCTATGAGCTTCACTTTTTTTATTCATTTTTAAGATTCCACTTATAACAGAGATCATATGGTATTCGTCTTTCTCTGACTTATTTAGCATATTGCCCTTGACATCAATCTATGTTGTCACAGATGGCAAAATTTCATTCTCGGTCTTATTTAATATCTCTCTCTTTTTTTTTTTCTTGCCTTTCCTGACTTCTTGTGATTACCTCAACGTTTCTTAGTACTCAGTTTTTCTTCCTTTATTTAACTGTACCTCTTTGTTTCATTTTATTCATTTATTTATAATATATTAATTGAATACCTGACATCTTCATTTCTTTGATTTCTTGAATCTCCACACCAGCCATTAGCTTCCTTGAGGTGGCAAGAGTGAAATTAATACAGGGAAGGTCAAAGACCTAACTTGAAAGAACTCTACCGCAATAAGATGAGAAGCTTAGAGGAAGAAGAAAAAAAGTAGAAGGTGAGCAGAGGGATGGAGGGGAGAGCTAGAGGAAGTAAAGGCAGACAAGAATTTCAAGAAAGAAGTGATGGTCGAGAGGGGAATTGAATAGAAAATTCCCCCCAAAAGATATGCAAATGGCCAATAAGTACATGAAAAAGATGCTCAACAACATTGATCATCAAAATCAAGATCACAGTAAGATACCACCTCACACTAATTAGAACTGCTATTATCAAACTCCTCTCTACTGCCCCCCTCCAAGCCCCAGAAAATAAATACTGGCACGAATGTGGAGACATTGGAACCCATGTGCATTGCTGATAGGAATGTAAAATGGTCCAACCACTGTTGAAGACATACGTATGGCCGTTCTCCCAAAAATTCATAAAATTGCCATACGATCCAACAATTCCACTTCTAGGTATGTACCCCAAAGAACTGAAAGCAGAGATTCAAACAGATATTTATACACCGATGTTCATAGCAGCATTATTCACAATAGCCAAAAGGTGGAAACAACTCAAAAGGCTATCATCAGAAGACTGAATAAATAAAATGTGGTATATACATACAAGAGAATATTATTTAGCCTTAAGAAAGAATGAAATTTGGATATGTGCTACAACATAGTTGGACCTTGAAGACATACTAAGTAAAATAAGCCAGACACAAAACGACAAATATTGTACCTAGAATAGCCAAATCCACAGAGACACAAAGTGGAACGGAGGCTAAGTGTAGGAGAGAATGTGGAGTTAGTGTTTAGCTGATGCAGAGTTTCAGTTTAGGATAATGAACAAGTTCTAGAGATGGATGGTCGTGATGGTCACACAACAATGTGAATGTACTCAATGCCACTGAACTTAAAAATGCTTAAAATGGGGGGCGCCTGGGTGGCTCAGTCGGTTAAGCATCCGACTTCGGCTCAGGTCACGATCTCACGGTCCGTGAGTTCGAGCCCCGCGTCGGGCTCTGTGCTGACAGCTCAGAGCCTGCAGCCTGTTTCAGATTCTGTGTCTCCCTCTCTCTCTGCTCCTCCCCCGTTCATGCTCTGTCTCTCTCTGTCTTAAAAATAAATAAAAACGTTAAAAAAATGCTTAAAATGGTAACTTATGTATATTTTAGTTCAATAAAAAGGTAAGAAGAAGTGCCCGCAAAAGCACTGCATTTCTTATTTTATAGATCAAGGAAACACAGCACAGACTAAGGAACTTATTCAAAGTTGCACTAGGGAAGGGCAGAACTAGAATTTGCATACAGAGAATTCAAAGGCTGTGGTCTTGACAATTCGCCACATTGTCTCTTTCCAAAGTGGTTACTGTGTTAGTGTTTATAATAGCAGAAATATGGAAACAACTTAAATGTCCAAAAATAAAGCTCCATTGTGAACTGTTATAATAAAGCCATTAAACTTATGTTTCAAAAGACTTTTCTACTGACATGGATATCTATTTACGCATTAAGTGGGGAAATGGCAGTATACAAAAATGAACGTACGTTATGAACCAAGTTATATTTTTTTAAAACGACATGCATTTAGCTTAAGTATGTTTGAGCATAAAAAGAAGGAATTCTAGGGCTCCTGAGTGGCTCAGTCGGTTGAGCATCCAACCAGTTCAGGTCATGATCTCACAGTTGTGAGTTTGAGCCCCACGTGGAGCTCACTGCTGTCAGCGCAGAGCCCATTTTGGATTCTCTGTCCCCTTCTCTTTCTGCTCCTCCCCTACTTACACTTTCTCAAAAGTAAATAAAACATTAAAAAAATTTTAATTGGAATCTTACAATCAGAATTGTAAGATTCGAAGTGATTTCTTTTTCACACTTTTCTGAGTGTTTTCTGTACTAGTTATCCAATTGCTGTGTAACAAATTGTCCCCAGACTTAGCAACTTGAATACACAACGAATATGTATTTTCTCTCACAGTTACCATGGGTCAAGAATTTTGTAGCAGCTTCATTGGGTAGTTTGGGCTTGCAATTTCTTATTCGGATCAGTCAGATGTCAGCAGAGGCCGTGCTCACTTAAAGCTTAATTGGGTTTGGAGCTTTTGCTTCCAATGTGCCTCATTTACATGGCTGCCAGGTGGGTTCCTTCTCCACAATTATCCTTGAGTGTCTACACAGCATAGCGCTGACCTCCCCCAGAGTCAGTGCTACCCTCGAGACCCAGGGGCATCGCTGCAATGCCTTCTGTGACCTAGCCTCAGATGTCACACACGGTCACTTCCACGATGTTCTATCAGACACGCAGACTAATCCTGATTCGTGGAAGGGGACCACACAAGGGGATGAATTCCAGGAGGTGAGTACCATTTTGGAGCTGACTTCCACAGTCTCACACTTTGCAAATGAATTCATGGGGCACAGCTGTAGTGTCATGATTAGAGGTGTGGGTTCTGAAGCGACACAATCTAGTTCAAATCCTAGTTCATCCACATAAAGTGTTTTTATCAAATAGCAAAATGCATATAATCCTGAGAAAGATACGTGACTAATTTGTGCCTCACTTTCTTCATCTGTAAAACAAGAATGAATACGGTAACCAGCTTACGGGATTGTTGTGAGAATTTAACGAGTTAGTATATGTAAAGCCCTAGAATACCACCTGGCCCATAGTAAGTGCTACATTGACTACTATTGACTAATATTATTTACCATTTTTAAAATCATAAAACTGATTAATGGAACAATCATTTAAAAAAATGTACAGTATGGGGGCGCCTAGGTGGCTTAGTCGGTCAAATAGCCGACTTCGGTTCAGGTTATGATCTCGTGGTTCAGGAGTTCCAGCCCCCCCCATCGGGCTCTGTGCTGACAGCTCAGAGCCTGGAGCCTGTTCAGCTTCTGTGTCTCCCTCTCTCTTTCTGCCCCTTCCCTGCTTGCCCTCTCCCTCTCTCTCTCTCAGAAATAAACATTAAAAAAAAAAAATACAAGTTTCCCTCCTCTTGCACTTAAAATAAAGGCCCCAAAGCCAACATCAGCAGAAAGAGCTCAGTTTCATATCCACTTTGGAGTTGGTTTTTTTGTTGTTGTTGTTTCTCCCCACCCCCCCCCCCCCCATCAGAGTAAGTGGGCAACTCTGAACTGGGCCATGGTAACATAAAGCCAGCAAATATTTCCGATATACCAATAGTGTGCCAAGTCCTGCGGGAGGCACTTGAGGGAGTAGGTCTTGATGCTTAATACTCATGAGAAGACAGGAATGTGACGCTGTGATGTTTGTGATTCTCTATGCCTTTAGCTTTGCAGACGCAGCCCTGAAGAGGTTTATTCCACTTCTCCCAAAGTCGATCGTACATGATAGCCAGCCATCTATCCTTAACAAAGCCATGCAGATTAACCAAGTGGAAGCAAGATTCTAACTGAAAAGCTGGTAGGACCTCGGTGGCGAGTGGTCAGGATCAGGCCCAGCCTAGAAGGTGGCTCTTCCTGGAATCCATGACTTGCCTTTAAATGTTCGACTTCATTAGTGTCAAAAGCTAGATTCCTCTTTTTTCTACAATTGTCATTCAAATATTTACCTTATTTTAAAACTTCTTTTTTAAATGACCTTTTTATCTTAGAATAATGATAGTTGCACCGAAAAGTGATGAATACAGTTTCCAGATATCCTTCATGCAGTTTCCACTAATATTAACATCTGTCATTACCTATGGTACATTTGTCAAAACTAAGAAATTAACATTGGTACAGTGCCATCAGTTAAACTCCAGACATATCTGGATTTTATCCATTTTCCCACTAATGTCTTTTTTTCTGTTCTGAGATGTCATCCGGGATCCTACACTGTACTTAGGATTTCTCTTTATAGGCTCCTTTGATCTTGACAGTTTCTCAGTCTTCCCTTGTTTATCATGAACTTGACAGTTTTGAAGAGTGCTGGCCAGACATTTTGTAAAATGTTGCTTAATTTGGGTTAGAGTGATGTTTTCTCTTGATTGGACTAAGGCCTCAGGTTTGAGGAAGAATACCCAGAGGTAAAGTGCCTGAGGAGGATTTACTTTTTTAGAACACTCTTCAACACCTTTAATGTGAAGGTGATGCTATGTATCATGAATTCTCAAGAGGGAAAGCGGTTTCTTAGAGAATTTCAAGGAAGGTATATCAAAGTGTTCCTTTCTCGTGTATCCTTCGTTTTTTTCTGTGTTTTCACCCTGATCATATTGGCTAATTGGATGTCTGATTCTGTCTCAACGTTTTCAAGCTGGCTCTACAATAAGGGTCTTTCAAGGGTCCTGTCACCCCTTCCATACTGAGCACCTCCTGCTGGGCCAGCTGCAGGGGGAGGGGCTGGAGTGAAACACTACTAACACAGGTCCCGACTCTCGAGCTCACCTTCGGTTGGAGAGACACAGCGTTGCAAACTGAACTAAACCAATTTGGTTTCGTGATCATCGAGTCCCTTTTGGTGGATGACAGTGGCCTCCAACACGTAGGGTACAAGAAAAGATACAGATGTCCCTTGTCCCACCCCCTCCCTACCAGGTGGTATAGCATGATGAGGGCACATCTTAGCCCACTTTCCACACGGTGAACCAACTTTTATTAGCAAGCAAGTGAAAAAAAAAAAAAAAACAGCTCTCAATCTGTTCTGTAATTCTGGTGAAGTCCTTGCTCTCTGTTCTTTCAGACTCTCCAACACCTTGCACTGAAAGTTTCACTAGAGGCAAATGCATCTGTATCCTGACAATAGATGAAATCAATCAAATCAGATGGGAGAAGCCTCCAGTAAGTGCAACACCCAGGGCTGTGTGCGGTTTAGATCTTGGCTTTCCTCTGTTCTGCCCACGACAGGACAAGGTGAAGTCCTTCTGCTCTACTGTATATTTTGAATACCACCCATTCTATAAGTGAGAAATTACTTCCACACCCCTTACTCAAAGAGCAAGTCCTCTGGTGCAGACTTAAATAAGAATATTTGAAGTCGGGCAGCTTTTTAAATGTTCACCTATCACCCTTGGTATAGGAGTTCCTGATTAAGAGACTTCAGATAGTAACGAAAAGCACCAGATCGTGGATTAACATTAATTCACACACACACATTATACTGTTAAAGAAAATATAACACAAAGAGTGAAACAAGTTTACTACAGTGAGACAGGGACAGATAAAGGTCTGTATAAAGCGCTGTGAAGGGGCTCACGAGGTGAGGCTCACAGCGGTGGAGCACAGAAGTCCACAGAGGGGCAGTCTTAAGTACAGCTACCCTGGACTAGTGGCTTCTCTTCAGGGCGCTCAGGAGAAAGGGATTCTGGGTAGAGGCAGCTGCCAAGCACGGGAGCAGAGGCAGGACCTGGTTTGGTATAGGCTCGGCATGGAATCACAGAGGGGAGGGGCAGTGGTAATGGAGACTGGGAAGACAAGGGGGGAGGTGCAAGTCTTGAAAGTCCCCCCCCTCCCCCCACGACTGAGGAATGTGGATTTGATCCTATGGGTAACACGCTCTGAGCCAGGTCCCATGCTAAGTCCTCTCCGCATATTCAATTATTTCTGCCTCACAACCTGATGAGATCGGTACCATTAGCACCTCATTTTAGAAACAAAGCAGGCGAGTCCCAGATAATTTTGCCGATTCAAATACTGCGTGCCCAATTACAAACTGAATTTCAGACAAACAAGGACTATATCTTCAGTATATGTCCACGTGGTATTCGGTTGAAAGCTGGCGCTCCTAGGTCCGGAAAGGCGAAGTAAGTTGCTCAGGGAGTCACAGCCGCTAAGCGGGAGGGCCAGAGTTGGGACGGGTGGGCAGGTGGGGGCACGTGCTGGGCTGCACCCTCCCTGCACCCGCCAGCCTCCGCAGGTACATGCACAGGGTGCAACAGGGCCACGGAGAAGATTCCCAGCGGGCAGGAACCCTGGCCAGGCTGTTAGTCATCAGCCAGCCCTGCGTTTGCCCTTTCAATCTTTCTCAGAGGGCCTATGTTCTCACAACAGGTCTACAAACCTCCCATTAACCATCTTAATGCTTAGAACAAAATCCATGCCCTGTGACTAAGTAACGAAAATCCCCTGGATCTCCAAAGCTCTCTCTGCCCTAAGGGTTCTGAAACTTTTTAAGGGTTTCCAGTTCCCCTCTCCAGTTGAGCACCGTAATTAGGAACCTATTCAGACCGGATCTGCACACACTATGCATTTACCGCTCTGCCTACCTGTTGCTACTGGCCTGGGATATAAAACACAGAAACGTTTGAACAGATTTAATGAGGTTTCACCAGAGGTGCAACAGGCAATTGTATTTTTAACACTGGAACGTTTCAAATATTTCAGCGAGGGAATGCTAGGTGCTGGCCACGCAGTGAGGCCCCGGGCAGGATTACTACCCTTACGAGATAACTACTTTTCAGAGTGTCATGAAAAAGGTTGGATATAAAAAACAGACCAAGAACAATGCAATGGATATTATAATAAGGGATGTAGAGGAGGCTGTGGAAATCTGGAGCCGGGAGCTTCTAACTACCCAAGAAGAAGGGTCTGGCTACTATAGTGTGATTCCGACCTGTGCCACCATTGGCATTCCCTGAGAGCTTATCAGCAAGGCAGAATGGGGGCCCCCACCCAAACCCGCAGAACCTGCATTTTAACAAGATCTAAGGCTGACTCCTATGCACGTTGAAGTTTGAGAAGCATTTCCTTGGAGAACACCAGAGATAGATGAATAGAAAATGAATCTGGAAGGATGGAGTTTTCCACGTGGGGTCTAGAATGGAAGACCTTGGCTGGCGGGCCGGGGGGGGAAGAGCATAAGCAAAAGCATGCAGCTGTGAAAAGGAATATATTCAGGAAACAGGAATCTTTGGTATCTCTGGAGCCCAGTAGTACACAGGAGTGATGGACGGGGAGACTGGAAGGATCCGCAAAGACAACCTCAGAGGGGGCAAGATCGTGGGTGACTTTGTTGCCATGGTGAAGGGCTTGAGTTTTTAAATATAATTATTCAAGCATATAAAGCCGTGTAAATAAAAGCATAAAATAGGATAATGAGTGTAAGATAGAAACAAGACATTACAGATACAGCCTTCTGTGTATTCCCACCCTCCTCCATTCCATTCACCTCCCTCCTTTTTTTCTTTTTTTTTTCAGAGAGAGAGAGGGACAAAGAGAGGAGACAGAGAAGGAGAATCCCAAGCAGGCTCTGTGCTGTCAGCGCAGAGCCTGATGCAGGGCTCAATCCCACAAATTGTGAGATTATGACCTGAGCTGAAACCAAGACTTGGATGCTTAACCAACTGAGCCCCCCAGGTGCCCCTCCACCTTTCTTAAACCTAACTACTATTCTGAGTTTGGTGCTTACCATTTTGATATTTGTTTTATAATTTTCATACGTATGTTTGTACACACAAAAAATAGTGTTTTTCATGCTATGTTCCTACACTTATTTTACTACAACTTGATTTTCTGCTTCAACATTAGGTTGTCGGGATTTATCTGTGGAGATATACAAGGCTCCGGTTAATTCATTCTTAGCTATCATACAGTACCTCCTTGGGTGACTAAGTCACTATTTATTTGTCCGGTCTCCTAATGATGGATATTTTGTTTCCAGTATAAATGATGCTTGAATGATGCTTGGGTCCTGTGTCCATGCCTTAGTTTCTCCAGGAAACATTGCTAGGAATGGGGTTTCAGGTCGTCAACTTTGCACCTCTTCTTCAAGGTCACTAGATACCATCAGAGTGTTCTCTAAAATGCTTGTACCAGGCGGTGCCCCGGTGGCTCAGCCGGTTGAGCCTCTGGCTTCGGCTCAGGTCATGATCTCGTGGTTTGTGATTTCAATCCCCGTGTCAAAATGCTTTGGATTCTCTGTCCCTTTCTCTCTGCCTCTCCCTCACTTGCACTCAATCTCTCAAAAATAAATGTAAGAAAGAAAGAAAGAAAGAAAGAAAGAAAGAAAGAAAGAAAGAAAGAAA
>NW_024412428.1:8394595-8438485 GCF_014898765.1 Herpailurus yagouaroundi | reverse complement strand
AAAGAAAGAAAGAAAGAAAGAAAGAAAGAAAGAAAGAAAGAAAGAAATTACTTGTACCAGTTTATTCTCTTACCAGGAAAGTATGAAGGTGCTTTTTTTTTCTCTACATCCTCTCCAACACCTGATAGGGCCACATTTTAAAACTGTTGCCACTTTGGCGAGAGTGGGAATCTCATTTTTGTTTTCATTCCCTCACTGACGAGTGAAGTGGAACATGCCATTGCATATTCACTGGTGGTTCAGGTTTTCTCTTTTGTGAATTGCCAATTACTGTCCATTGCCTGCTTACCTACTGGGTTGGCTGACTCCTACTGATGTGTAGCATTATTAACATGTCCTGGATTCTGCTCCTTTACTAGTTACCTGTATACACCATTTTCCTCCCAGGCTCCGTTTACATTTTCACGTTGCTTACGGTGTCTTCGGTTGTCCTCAAAGGTTTTAAATTTTAGCGTAATCGAATGAATCTGTGTTTTCCTTTTTGCTGTGTGTATGTGTGTGCCTTCGACTTTATTTCCTTCCTCGATGTGAAAAGATGCTTCTACTCTATCTTCCTTTTAAAAGTTTTAAGTTTTGCTTTCTCTATCCGAGTCCAGTGTTTATGTTTTCTCCTATAATCATTTGTCTCATGGCCGTTTATCGAAGAGTCCATCCCTTCCCTCTGAGTTGTGGTGTCCTTCTGTCATTGGCCGTGGTTGCGTGGGTACACGATCTGTTGCTGCTCTGTCCCAGTAGCCTGTGTGTCTTTTCTTGCTCCTGTACCGCACGCTCCTATTGGACACAGCCTAACAACAAGGAATGACATCTGGGAGGGCGAAACTGCCAACAGCCCCAGAGATTCTTGAACAAATTCTTACGCCTGCACTTTAGGGTTATCATGTTAAATTCCCCACACGTGTGCATGGACACGTGCGCGTAGTCAACTGAAGTATGACTTTTCTTGCACCGTGCTTCTAGAATAATTTGGGAGATCTTGCATCTTTAAGACCGTCCTGCCATCCACAAACATGGAATAGCTTTTCATGTATTAGAGCTTGTTATGTCTTTCTATAATGTTTTATCATTTATATGTAAAAGTATTGCTCATATTTAGATTTTTAGACACCTTATTTTATGTTTTCTATTGCTACTGTAAATGACTTATTTTAAAGTATGCTTTCTAGTTTTTGTTAGATTTTTTTCAGACGCTTTGTGTGTTCACAAGTAACTTATAAATGCAAATCGATTGTTTATATAAGCTGATCATTACCAGATCCTGTTGCTGACTTTCCTGCCCTGCGTCCAACTATTGATACAAGCACCTTGCACAAACTCATGTGGTGATCTGCCCATTTACAAATCATTCACCTTCAAGCCCCACTGTGTCTTCCATACTGTAGCACTTTCTTCTTTCGATTTCTAGAAAAATCAACATTATTTGCTTGGCTTTGTGAGTTCTACATACATCTAAGAGTCATCTGTGAGAGCGAAGCTAGTCAGTTAAAAAGACACCATCCAGGTGGCTCTTTCCACCTTCCAGATCAGCTCACAGGTTGACAGCACAATGTCTTGAGCTGCCCTGAATCCCTACACTCACACCAC
Source organism: Herpailurus yagouaroundi (assembly GCF_014898765.1). Classification (NCBI taxonomy): domain Eukaryota; kingdom Metazoa; phylum Chordata; class Mammalia; order Carnivora; family Felidae; genus Herpailurus; species Herpailurus yagouaroundi. The sequence continues at coordinate 8,436,904 of NW_024412428.1, read as the reverse complement.
GAAAACAGAGTTTTAAAACAGATTTTTTTTGCCCGGCTAAGTCTTTGACACTCATTTGAATCTTCCTGCAAATGTAAAACGCTAGAGGAAGAAAAACTGTGATTTGTCCTGTGGCCCTCCACCCTAAGAGAGAACCTGGACTCCACATTTAAAGGTCCTACTAGAATATCCAGCCCTCTCCTCTCCATCCATCCCCCTGACACTGCCTCATTCCGACTCTCACCATCTGCCCCTGGGTACTAGTTTCTCATCGTCGCTGTAATGAATCGCCACAAACTCTATAGCTTAAGACACCACACAGCGGTGAGAGACCTACGGATGTCACTGTGGAAAATCAAGGCGTCATTCTTTGAAGCCTTGGGGGGAAAATCCTACTCCTTATCTTTCCTACCTTCTAGAGGAATACACTCCTTGGCTCATGGCCAAGGATCTTCAAAACCAGCAATGGGCAGCTGTACCACCCTGATGCTGCTTCCTTCAACAACACTTTCTCCTTCCTTGTTCCTTTATAAGGACCTTGTAATTACCCTGGACCCACCTGGATAATCCAGGATAGCCTCCCATCTCAAAGTCCTCAATGAAATAAATTCTGCTAAATCCCTCTTGCTATGTAAGCTCGCATATTCCCAGGGTCTGGGGAATTAGGATACGAACACCTTTGCGGGCTATTATTTTACTTTTGTACTCTCAGACCTAGGTTTTTCAAGCTAAAAGCTGTGGCTCTTAATCAACATGGTGGCTTGGAAGCAATATTTTTTCCACCTTTATTGAAAAATAATTGACATATATCACATAAAAGTTAAAGGCGTACAATATGATGGTTTGATTTTCATACACTGTGAAAGGATTATTGTAATATGAAACCAGCATTTTTTAATGAAATCAGAGTACTTTGCTTCTAGTAAAGTGAAGCATTGTTTCACTAAGGCTTTGTGTTTTGTGGACTCTGGGTTTCATATAGATATATGCACACGTATACATGTGTTTGTGTGTGTTATTTGGCCGGCGTTATAAATATAAAATCTGTTCCTTCCTGGGAGTTTGATATTTAAAAGAAAAAAAGAGAAGGCAACTCTGGAACTTACATAATAGCCTTCTAATTGGTCTTTCTGCCTCCAGGCTCTCCAATCCATCCTCCACACTGCTGCCAAAAAGTTGTTCCTAAAAACTAATTGGACACGTCACTCTGCTGAAAAATCTCTAATGGCCCTCCAGAGCTGAGCTGGATATTCTCTGCTTGTTTCCGGATTCACGCTATCCATTTTCTCCCCCAGGGCCGACCGCCACGGACTGCCTCACCCCAACACTTTTGCTTCGACTTCCATTTGGGTATGGACAGTGAGAGGCACTGGAAAAGGTCAGAGGGCTGGAAGAGAGAGAAGTCTGGGGGGCACTCGTCCTTGGCTGTTTCTCCGCCGGGCAAATCCAGCTTCACAGATGTTTGACCTGTACAGATGCACAGGGCCCTGTGCTCGGAAGGGCACCAGGCTTGCTTCAATGCCCTGCTGGCATCATCTTGGAGTTCTCAGCAGTGTCTGAACAAGTGGCCCTTTTGTTTCATGTTGCACCGGGCCTGGCAAATTATATCGCCAGTTCCACTTTCGGGCTTCGTGTTGTGGTGGCGATGTCCCTCTACCGAAAGCACAGCTCTTGTCTGAGACCCCTTTCCTACGACTACAGCTGCAGGGTTCCAGTACCTGTTTCTCCACTTGCCTCAGCAGTGCTAGAAGTGATGGTAGCTTCCTGCAGTTGCTGGCCCTGGGGTGCTTCGCCAGCCCACGTTAGTCTTCTTTGGCCCTGCCCACCTCTCATAGAGTCCCTTCGTTGAACTCACGTCACCCTTTCAAGAGTGCTGTCTGTTTCCTCTCAGGACCCTCGCTAATAAAGAGTCTATAGGATTGTATCCACGGTCTTGGCTGTCTAAGACTTCACGTTTTAGGCCCTCCTTTTCTCGTAGCCCATCTACCACGCTACTTCGTTCACGCTACGGCCCAGCTCCCATCTTCTTGAGATTTCCGCAAGTAGCCTATTCCTTCTCAGGTCTTCAGTGTTCTTCCATAGAATACAATTTTAGTTGGACACGCAGCTACCCAGATGAGCACATCTCAGCTTCTCTTGCAGGAAGAATGGCCGTGTGACTAAATTCCGGCTAGTGCCATGCAAGCAGAAGGATTTGTGTGCACGGAAGATTCCAGGAACCTTTCGGAACAGACTCCTGGAACACTCCTCCGGCTGGTTCTTCTTTGTTCTTTCTTCCATCTTGGGGTCTGAAATGTGGACTCTCTTGGACTACGAGGATAAGGAACACACTCTAGAAATGGCAGAACAGTGATTTAGAAGGAACTGGGAAATTCTGTGGAACAAAACCTTCTTACCAGCTCTGCATTAAATGCCTAAAGGCTTAAGAATTTTACATAAGGGAGAGATACTCATTTTTAAGGCACTGATATTTGGGTTTTATTACCAATGAACCTGACCCTAACTAATGCTATACTTATCATCACTCACTAAACATTTATCGAAGAGCCTCCAGGGTTCTGGGCACGGTTGCCGGCTCTGGGGACGCAATTTTGAATTAGCAGGTGGCAGTGGGGCCACGTGCAGGTGAAAGTAGTGTAGTTTCAAGTGGGCAGAGAGAGAGTATTCTTGGGAGCACTAGTGAAGAAGATGTGGAAGAGAACAGATAAGACTTCAGGCAGAGCAGGGATAGTGACATGGGTGCTAAAGTCCCAGGAAACACAAGAAGTCACAACCTGCAAAAACCAAAATTCAACCATATGCTGCCCCAAAGGAACAGTACTAGACCAAGTGACCAGGAAAGGTAAAAAGGAAAACAAGGAATAAATAAGTTGTGCAAATACAAGCAAAATCAGAGTAGGAACTGAGTTATTAATATCAAATGGAGGCTTCTAAGGGGAAGTATTAAAAGGACACGGCGAGTGACCTTTTCTTGAAGGAGAATACAAAAGACAAAGAAAATTGCCAGCATAAATAATTATGCGCCCGATTACTGACACAAAAATGCAGAAACCCAAAACTATTACATGTATAAAATTTCAGAAAAGCAATAATATTGAGAAAATGTTAATAACCCTCTTACTTAGTCCTTTAAAGGTTAGGCAGATAAAAAAATATTTTGGGTATAAAAGACGTGAACACCGTATTTGTAAAATGACTTACTCTATACCATTTGTAAAATGCCAACTCTATACCATAAAACAGATATTAAATCTTTGTAAATGCTATGTATGTGAGGAGACAGAGGGTATATGGGAAATCTCTGTACCTTCCCCTCAATTTTGCTGTGAACCTAAAACTGTTCTAAAAAAGTCTTGATTTTTTAAAAAAAAAACATTTATTTTGAATCTTTTTCAAATTTTAAACACAAGAAAGGCCTTAATAAGTGTACAAAAAACAGGTACAAATAACACAATCTAATCAAGATAAAACTAGAAATCAGTACCACAAAAAATCTCTACTTCTCTTAAATAATACACACACACGCACACACACACACACACACACACACACACACATACACTGTACATATTTCTGGGGTTAAAGAGGAAACCAAAACTGCATCAATGTAACATTAAAAAAATAATCACAGGGTGCCTGGGTGGCTCAGTCGGTTAAGCATCCGACTTTGGCTCAGGTCGTAATCTCAACATTCGTGGGTTTGAACCCTGCATTGGGCTCTGTGCTGACAGTTCTGGGCCTGGAGCCTGCTTCACATTTTGTGTCTTCCCCTCTCTCTCTGCCCCTCCCTGCTCATGCTCTGTGTCTCTCTGTCTCTCAAAAATAAGTTAAAAATGTTAAAAAAATTTTTTAAAAAGTTTTCTTTTTAATGTTTATTTATTTTGAGAGAGAGAGAGAGTGGGGGAGGGGCAGAGAGAGAGGGAGAGAGACAATCCCAAGCAGTCTCCGTGCTGTCAGCGCAGAGCCCAACGTGGGGCTCAAACCCACAAACCATGCGATCGTGACCTGAGCTGAAAGAAAGAGTTGGACACTTAACTGACTGAGCCACCCAGGCATCCCTAGAGAAGCCTTAAATTGACAGTATAAGCTTCCACCTTAAGAAATTAAGAAATAAAGATCAAATTAAACCCAATCCAAGCAGAAGAAAGGAAATAACAAAAAAGAGATTAACGTAATCGAAAACAGAAAAATTCCAGGGAAAATCAGTGAAATAAAAAACAGATTCCCTGAAAATATCGGTAAAGTTGATAACCTCCTAGACATACTAAGAAAAAAAAAAGAAGGTATTGATATTAGGAATGAAAGAGGTGATATCACTCTATATCTTGCAGATACTAAAAGAATAATAACAAAATTAGGAACAATGCTATCCCAATTCATTTCATGACTTACATGAAATGGACAAACTCCTTGAAAGACATAAACTCTCAAAACTCACTTAAGGAGAAATAGCTCATTGATTAGCCCTATGTTTATTAAATAAATTAAATTTATAGTTCACATCCTTCCTACAACCACCATTTGGTCCCGGATAACTTCCCTGATGACTTCCACCAAATATTTAAGGAAGAAATAATACCAATTCTACTCAAGTTCCTTCATAAAGATGGAGGAGGAGGGATCACTTCTCAATTCATATTGTAAGGACACTATTCTGATACCAAAACATGACAAGAATATTGCAAGGAAACTGCAGACCAATATCCCTCATGAACACTGATGCAAAAATCTTTTTTTTAAGTTTATTTATTTGAAAGAGAGAGAGAGCCAGAGTGTGTGAGCAGGGAAGGGACAGAGAGAAGGAAAGAGAGAGGGTTCCAAGCAGGCTCTGCACTGTCAGCACAGAGCCCAATGCAGGGCTCAAACCCGCGAGCCTTGAGATCATGACCTGAGCAGAAAGCAAGAGCTGGCCGCTTAACAGACTGAGCCACTCAGATGCCCCAATGCAAAAATCTTTAACAAAATACTAGTCAATGCGATCCAGCAAGAGAGAATGCCTTACGCTGCTAAAGACAAAGAAATGCTTTAAGACAAAAGAGGGTGCCACGGAGCTCAGTCAGTTAAGTCACTGGATGTTCACATGGTCTTGAAGTATCATTCTGCAGATTACTTATAGTTACAAAGATTAAAAAGAACTTTGAGGGGCGCCTGGGTGGCGCAGTCGGTTAAGCGTCCGACTTCAGCTCAGGTCATAATCTCGCGGTCCGGGAGTTCGAGCCCCGCGTCAGGCTCTGGGCTGATGGCTCAGAGCCTGGAGCCTGTTTCCGATTCTGTGTCTCCCTCTCTCTCTGCCCCTCGCCCGTTCATGCTCTGTCTCTCTCTGTCCCAAAAATAAATAAACGTTGAAAAAAAAAAAAAAGAACTTTGACCATGGAGAGATAATAGAAAACAACACCAAACAAGTGGCCAAACTTATCAGCTATTGCTTCCAAAATACTGTGTCATGCATCATCCCCAAACTCAATGACTTCCAAATGACGGTCATTTATCTTTATAATTCACCTATCTGTGAGTTGGCCGAGGTTTGGCTGATCTAGGCTGGGCTTGGCTAGGTGGTTCTGCTGATCTTGGCTGGGCTCACTCAATTACCTGCAGAGCGGTTGAGGAGCTCTGCTCTAGGCTTGGCTGAGGAAGATTAGCTGAGGCAATTCAGATCACACGTCTTTTCCTCCTCCTGGACCCAGAGGGCTGGTCCAGACATATTATTCTCATGGCAAGAGCAGAAGTAGAAGACAGCGGGTCCAACTGCATAAGCACTTTTCAAGGTTGTTGTGTCATATCTGTTAACATCCCACTGGCCAGAGGAAATCACATGGCTGAGCCCAGGAGCAGGAAATTAATTACACCTTTGTCTCAGTGGGACAGTGCCGGAAAATTATGTTTGACTTTGCTTTAATTAAAAGCCGAGGAAAACAGAGGGGATTGAATTCAGAGATGCTAAGATCTCTTTGGGATCTGACATTTTAGAATTAAACCGTACAGCTCCCATTCCCAGAAATGGGGCAAAGAGGAGGGAGATGGGCAAAGAGCATGGGCCATTTTGACTGATTCGGGTCACTGGAGTGGCCAGGGCCTGTCGACAACGCATCAGAAGTGCCCCTAACTGGAGGCTTAATTCCACCTAAGTTACCAAAGAAAAAAATATTCATTGCATTTTATAAGTACATAACCATTCCCAGCCTTCTTCATTCAGTTTGTCATTTACAATTCAGAGTAATCGTAGTGGCGCATTTTAAATCAAGCTGAGGAAGATATTTAATAAATGCATGTATTTTTAGAAGCCTGCTTCAGTTTCACGGAAAAAAATATACAGCCAAGGAACATAATCGGAAAAGAGATAAAATTCATAGTCTAGGCCAGAACATTTAATTCGTTGTAATATGCATAAGAGAACAATGTGGCAGCGGGAGATTTCTAACTTCATCTTGAGTGATTCATAGACTGACTCATTTCAGTGCGTTGCCAGTTACATCAGGGATGGGTTCTGAGGCAGCGAGGTGCACCCTGTAACATCAGAATGAATAGAATTCACATCACAGATTCTATTATGAGGCTGCTGGCCTCTACGGAGCTTTGTAGGTGACCACGAAGGAGACATCTGGGCAGTAGGGGAGGGGGAAGCCGCCTGCTTAGAATGAAGCCTCACATGTCTGAAATGGAATATTATGGACTCTAAAAATAGGTGCTAAGTAACCACTCTGTCAGGAAATAATAGATCACACAGTTGAGCTTTCCACTTAGGAAATGTGAAAGGACTTTTCTTCTTCTCTGCTGTGATCTGTCATAGTGGGGAAGAAGAAAGCACCCTTCAGAAACAGAACTCAGAATCTGGACACAGGGGTATTCTGTACCTTCTCCGTCTAGGTCACTTTTTTTTATTTTCTTCATGTAATGTTGAGTGGTGAGAGTTTTTCCGGATCCTTTTGCTAAGAGTAGAGTCTCTGTTACATTCTTGGACCAGGGTTCTGGGGACTGGACGGCTAGGAAGCTGCTGCCTTCAGCAAAATACCCACACCCTGTCCTCACTCTCACCTTCAACCAGTGCTTTTATCAAATGAGTATTGTAAACTTATTCCTTTGAGTTACAGATAGTTCAAACACAAGCCATGGCTGACGGTGACAGGAAAGGGAAGGAGTGTAGGGAAAAAGGATTGGGTGAAGGGAAGTGTTATGAATCAGACTGCGTCCCCCCAAAATGCATACGTGACGCCTTCACCCCCCATGTGACTGTTTTTAGAGATGGGGCCTTTAAAGAGGTAGTTAAGGTTAAAGGAGGTTGCAAGGGTGGGGCCCTAACCCAACAGAGCTGACGTCCTTACATGAAGAGGAAGAGACACCAGGACGCTGGTGCAGACGAGAAGCCATGTGAGGACACAGCAAGACGGCGCCATCTGTGAGCCAAGGAGAGTGGCCTCCGGAGAACCGGGCCTACCAACAGCTTGATCTGGGACTTCCAAGAACTGGGAGAAAATGAATGCCTCTTGTTTAAGCCCCCCAGTCTGTGCTGTTTTGCTATGGCTTCCAGGGCTGACTAATACAAGGAGTAACATGTATTAATCATGCGCTGGGTGGCCAGCATTGGGATCAACACTCAGCACGTGCCATTAACTTAATCCTCCCTACGGCCCCGCAAGCGAGGTAAACGCGCAGACGGCGTTAGCCTGCTCAAGGTCACAGAATGGTGGCCTCTTAGTCTGAACTCATGTCTGCTGGGTTTCAAAGCTCAAACCGTTTTCACCGTATTAGAGGTTCTCAAATATTGATGCGCTTCAGAATCGTCGAGGGAGCTTGTTAAAATTTCAGAGGCCTCTATCCCACCCAAGATCTACTGAATGAGCTCAAGGCAGGGGACCCAGGCCTCTGTATTTTTAATAAGCTCCCCCGGGTATGCCGATTCACACCCCTGCCTAGTTCATGAGGGTGTGGGAGGAAAAGTTTGCTGTCTGGTGGTTTTTCAATGCTGCATGGGTAGACAAGCAGCAAAGACCAGGAAAGCTAATTTAGTATCTTTCTCAACCTCTCAACTTCACAGGAACTCCGGAGGCTATAATTTTCATGAGCTTTTATAGAGGGAAGCGTCCGGCAACGTCAATTTAAAATGTAAAAATCGACTCTGCGCTGGCACATGATCTTGGGTAATCATGTAGTCCCCACGGCCCTCGGTTTGGTGAGACGCTCTCTTACTCTACAGTCTGGGCTATTCACGTGATGACGCTGAGAATTTTTAGCATGGAAATTTCTGTGTTCTCTGACCTATGTTGCCGTCAGCCATATCCAATGCAACAAAGTTTCAAGCAGGACAAAAAAGCCAAATTGTTTTGGAAAGCTAGTGACTACTCCTTAAGTCTTAATGTTTTGTGAATTCAGAATTGCTATTGCATTCTCACACAATTATGAGCACCCATGGTTATTTCTGACCACTGGATTATTAATTTGCGTGGGCAACCAGACAAATATCACCTATTCCTTCCCTGACAAGGTTCCCTGAACTGTCTAATTAGTTTCAAGGAGAAAGATACTCACTTGTACAAGCCAGCCCATTATTTTCCTAACATCAAGGAGTATCCTGTCTCGGCAAATGTCATCCCTGAAGCTATGGATTTGCTGGGCTGCCTCGCAATCAGACAGTAACATAATTTGCTTCTACGTGATATTTTTGAGGCTCCATTTTTTTTTATTTCTTTCCCCCTATTTTAAGAATGCAATGAATTCAGGAGCTCAGTTTGGCTTCAAGGATCGTTAGCTACTTCCTAACTGCCCCTCTAGGGAAAGAGGGAGGAAGGGGGGACCAAGGAGATAGCAAAAATCAATAGAGTCTGCTTGAATTCTCTGTCTCCCTCCATCTGACGCCAAGAACCTAAGTGAAGTGTGCTCTCAGCGTAGGGGAAGCCAGCCTGAGTGCCAATCAACCACAGGCAGGAGGCTATGTTAGCCTGGACAGAGGCAGCTGTAAGGGAGAGCAGACTTCCTATTTTCTTGCAGCTCTTTTTTTTTTTTTTTTTTTTTTTTTGGCAGGGGGAAACAAATATAGGAAGAACGTTGCTTCTCAAAAGAGCCTCTACAGAGAACAACCTGCAAGCACCTGGAAGAAAAACAGGCTCCAGTGAAAAAGTCTCTGCTAAGGTCACAGAATTGTGCACCTTAAAAGGGGTGAATGTTATGGTATGCAGATTATTATACCCAGCTAAAAAAAAAAAAAAAAAAAAAAAAAAGGTTGTACGAGAAAATAAAATACGCCAAGGGATTCTGTTTTACATCCCGAAAGGAGGAAGAGAAAGGTGTGAGGAAGAGTGAGGAAACACACACATGCACAAAGAACCTGGAAGTCCCAACAGACAGGGCACCTGGCTCTGTGCTCACCATGTGCACACGGTATGTGTTTACAGGTCTCCTGTCACGGGGGGCAAGTCTCACTTTATGTCAGAAGAGTCCCATGCCCGTGGAGTCAAAGGGAAAAGAGTTTGGGGGCACCTGGGTGGCTCAGTCGGTTAAGCGTCCGACTTCGGCTCAGGTCGTGATCTCGCGGTTTGTGAGTTCGAGCCCCGTGTCGGGCACTGTGCTGACAGCTCGGAGCCTGGAGCCTGCTTCGGATTCTGTGTCTCCCTCTCTGTCTCTGTCTCTGCCCCTCCCCTGCTCATACTCTGTCTCTCTCTCAAAAATAAACATTAAAAAATTTTTTTTTAAAAAAAGGGAAAAGAGGTTTTCCCCCAAAGTAGCAACAAAATGGCAGAGGCCCCAAGATTATATACTTATTTATTTGACTTAGATTTATCACTTAGTTGACTTATATCTCCCAGTACTACCCATGAGATGAAAGGAGACCCCTCTTTAGGCTGGACGATAGGACCATGGCCTTGTTCTTCCTCTGTGACCCACGCTTTCCCTCAACAGTGACTCACCCCACTCTTGACTCTTACGAGAAGCTACTTCATCTCAATTATAAACTATTCACAAGCATAGCATCTCTGGAGGCAGCTTCGGTCATAAAACTGGCTTCTTTGCTCAGCTTTGACCTATGTGTGCTAGGTCATTCAGGGTCCACCTCTCAGCCACCAGCCCGTGAGCCAAGGGACATCCTGGTTCTCCAGGCACAACTGACTGAAAAGGTTCTAATGACCCCAGCTTGGGACCGTTGCTCCTCTGTTCCCTCACTTTGAGTGTCCCGGACAAGTGTCTGGGCACACAGTCTAGGGCAAGTTTAACCACTAAGATCATAGCTGTCCTTCTCTTATTCAAGTTTTCCTTTCAGTCATTCCTTGGCCTTGTAACCCAGGCCAAGAGTTCTTTCTTCTTGCTGACCTTAAATGATCAATGCCCAAGAAAGATGCATAGGTGAAAACTGACAGTATATTTACATTATGTTATATTCATATATGTGTAAATACATGTATATATAGATATAGAGTATGGTCTGGAAGGATATACACTGAACCAGAGAGGGCGGGTATCTTTGGAGAGGGGAGTGAAGCTAGAACAGGGGCCCAAGAGGAACCACCGCTTTGTCTTTGCTATTTGTTTCTGTGTATGTCTTTACAATTTTTAAAATAGCAAGAAATGTTTGATGAGTGGAGAAAATTTTAATTGCATGAAATAACTCTTGCTGGAACAATCAAAGGGTACACAGACATAGATTACGTAAGAGGATCGAATTAGTTCCCCAAGTCCTCGTGTGTGAGTGCACTTTTCTTAAAAATAACATACTAGGCAGGTGCACCTGGGTTGGCTCAGTCGGTTAAGAATCCGACTTCGGCTCAGGTTGTGATCTCGCGGTTTGTGAGTTCGAGCCCCGCGTCGGGCACTGTGCTGACAGCTCGGAGCCTGGAGCCTGCTTCGGACTCTGTGTCTCCTATTCTCTTTTCCCCTCTCTGGCTCGCGCTCTGTCTCTCTCTCTCCTTCAAAAATGAATAAATGGTTAATAAAAAATAAAAAAGTTTCAAATTAAATAAACTTAAAAAATATATACTATGTGATAGTTGGGATATGTTAAAAAAAAAAAGGGGATAAAGAATAATACAAGGACACTCATGTCCTCCTCACCTACGAAATCAAACATTGCTGATACAATACAGTGCCCCCCCACCCGCCCCTCCCTTGTCATTTCTACTCAACAATTCCAAGAGAATCGAGAACTACTCATCATTCTGTGACCAACACAGTAACTGATGTTGGAGTTGCCCTAAGTTTTCCAGATGGGAATTCCAGAAAATGCCTCTCAGGAAACAGAGAGAAGGGATTTGAGGAAAGCCTTGGGCTTTTTTTTTTTTTTTAAACCGTTTTGTGTTATCTGCATAATGCTCTCTTCCTTTGGCAAGAAGGTATTCGTTGAGAGGATGCCTGAATCAAAGTCAGCAACAAACTCTGGGGGCAGCAGCCCCTTGTACAATGACCGGCCGGCTCCCTGTGAACATGTTCTCCACGACCCTGTGTCCGCTGTGCCCCCTGGTAATGAAGAATTGGCTGTCAGCCACTCATTTTGCGTGTACGTCGGGGCAGGCCATCAGATCAGCATTCTACCGGAAGGCGGCTCTGTGACCCTGCAGCCGAACGACACTGTTGCTTTCTGAAAACTGTAAATCAGAGGAAATAGAGATTGCTGGTGAATGAAACCTTTTGTGTCCTCTTTTTATTAGCACTTGAAATTGGGTTTTCTCCAATACATTTATTTTCCATTCTGCAAGCTCAAGTGTGATGGATATGCCTTTGGAAATTAATGACGCAATTAAAGAATCTGTCCCCTCTGGATCACTTGCTGGTGGTTACAGGTGTTTTTCATCTTGTTCTTTCAGCAGATCCGATGAAGCCCAAGTTGATTTTACATAAATAGACGAAAGAATGCTTGCAAAGATTGCCTATAAATAGGAACCACGAACTGAACTTTTCCTAACGGCAAAGATTCTGTTTTTGATCATTCTAACCCCCTGCTTTTGGGGGAGGGGCACGTTATTATTTCCAGTTATTGTTGTTATTTGTTTTCCTGAAAGAAATACAATTTAAATAATGCTAACTATATTGATTTACCTGTGTGTTAGTGCCTGGTGATAAGGCTTGGAGTCCCCCTCGATATTATAATTGTACCCAGGACGTGACACATACATTGTCTCTGAAAATACCTAGTGCTCTGCCAATTAGCAGCATCGGCTTTCATGTCAATTTGAAAAGGTCTAGATGTGAAGGGATGGCATACCCCTACCAGAATGATCCCTCTTAGGTTCCCATAATTAAAGAGAGGTGCTCACTGGGTCTGCCTCATGCATCCGTCATGGAGCCAGAATAGGGAATGGAAATGGTTCACTGATCAAAATACCAGAATTAGCTCCATCTGATTTGAATCTCTTTCCTTAACACCATCCAGAGTTCCTCTAACTTGGAAAATTAAAAAGACAAAAAAAAAAAAAATCAATTGAGAGTAACTGAAACATCAAGTTTCTCTCTCTCTTCCTTTCTTGGGATCATAATATAGAGCATATATAAGCATTTACACCATAATGTGTTATGTATTATAACTTAGTAAAAGTTAACTTAAATAGAGCCAAATATACTACAATGTCAAATAGCCGTTACGAAGGGTGGTCCTGCCCCCAGTCTCTGCCCCTGCCCCCCTGCACGCTGGGGAAGCCCTTCCAGAGACGGCAGTGAGGTCCTGCTGTGATCACCCTCTCCCTTCACCTTCCTGATGAAGTGTATCTGATCCTGATCTTGATTCTGATTAAGTGTACCTTCTTAGTGTCGGTCTCATCCACATTTTATGCTGATGTGGTCATGACATTTGTCCTAACAAATCAGATAATATGAATGAGCCATAATTATTTTACCCTCATTTTATAGACAAAAAGCGAGGCCAGAGATGCTCTGACTTGCCCAAGATCCTGTTAGTCAGTGGTGAAGTCAGAGGTAGAATTCTGAATTCCTAGCCCCCAGTGTACCATGCTTCAGCCCGCATGCTCTTGACTTATAAGACTGAAGGATACTAATTAAGAAAAAGCTAATTAATGCTGCACCTTGGGAAACTTGCAACATTGCATACAGGAAGGTCAAGAGAAAACATTCGTTTGAGTAGGCCTCATCTTTGACATCATGTGTCTTCTTAGAGACAGTAAAATTCTTAGGATACTTTTACTGAGGTTTGAGGATTGACACGTGCTTAAAAAGACTGTTTCAAAGAATGTCAGAAACCCTGACGTTCTGTGGATTTGTACTATGTTTGGATTTGCCATCAATTTCTCAGTGATTGTGTTAGCATTTCAAGCCAACTGGGGATAGGCCAGAGAATGAGAAAATTAGCTGGAAGAATCCAATGCCCTTGATTTAATAGCTACTTTCATGGAGTTAACATCAGGCTCTTTTTTGGCCAGTAATGATTAATTCTTGTAATGATTCAGTTTTCTTCTGCCATGGCTTGTCTAAAATACTTGTCTTACATAACCATCTGTCAGAACTTTTTTTGTTAAAAAAGACACTTGAGGCAACTAACCGATCTAAAGGACATTTTTTAGCTATCTCCACAGAACGAAGTTAAGCTCAGGACCCGGTGTCACCTTCAACTTGAGTTGGACTAGTGCCAGCGAGGCACAACCCTGCCAGCAAAGCAGGGAAGTGTGATCCCATCAGAAGGAAGCGGACTGTCCTTTCCCAGTTGAGACACGGTACTCAGCACGCAGTTACAATATCCTACACTTGCCATCGCTCCAAAGGCAATGGGTTGATGGATCCCCATGACCAGCAGATTCATGGCTCACGCTTTGGTAAAGTCTCTCAAAGCTGCACTTGGCAAGATAACTCATGAGACGGACGTGTTACTCCTCTACTTCAACATAATAGGGTTTTCGATGGAATGGAGTGGGTGCACCCTCTTTTGGTTTATTCGCACTGCATCTAAACCTAGTCCTAATTATATCTGGGCTCCAGGCAGTGATCAGGGCTATACCTTCCATCTCTTGCGGGCGAACAGGGCTCTGCATGATCTGTGAGGTCCCGCATCCTGGGCTGCATGGCCGCTTCCCTGAAATACAACGTGGGTACTTGGTGTTGGCATTTTCCACGGCACTGCAGCAGTGCCCGCGTATCTTCAGAAGAGGACCAAAGGCTGCCGGAGAAGAGGCCTCAAGTTTACAGACTCCCACTCGGAGTCCACAGCGCTCACGGAGATGAAGGGGTTTACATAAACATCTTGCATGAGACAGACGGGCCACACTGTCCTGTGGCCTCAAGAATAAATCTAGTCATTTTCAACCCCCAAGATTTATCTGTCACTCATGCTTCATGTGCATCAAAGGTTGGCTGTCGCTCTCCTGCATACGTCCTCCCTTTGGGATCCCAACTGCCATTGCAACCTCTTCTTGGGACATTGCTAGTTATCACAGCAGAGGGCAAACAGGACATGGAATACCATGCATTGGCTCTCTGCACTTTTGCTCATGTTTCATTGGCCAGACCAAGCCAGATGGCCATGCCAGCATAAGCCTCCCCAAGGCAAGCTAGTGGATATTTATGAACAATAAAACAATCCGTAATGCTAATTAAATGCTAGATTCATAGTTTTCAACATCTTTCATTCACAGGCCTTTTGGTAGGCTGGGGACTGCCAAGTCCACCCATGCCTAGCCGTCATCAAAACCACTATTTACTTGGTGCATGATGTCCTTTTTTTTTTTTTAATGTTTATTTTTATTTTTTTAACGTTTATTTATTTTTGAAACAGAGAGAGACAGAGCATGAATGGGGGAGGGTCAGAGAGAGGGAGACACAGAATCTGAAACAGGCTCCAGGCTCTGAGCTGTCAGCACAGAGCCCGATGCGGGGCTCGAACTCACGGACCGCGAGATCATGACCTGACCCGAAGTCAGCCGCTTAACCAACTGAGCCACCCAGGCGCCCCATTTAATGTATATTTTTGAGCGAGTGAGACACAAAGCACAAGCAGGGAGGGGTAGAGACAGAGGGAGACACAGAATCGGAACCAGGCTCCAGCTCTGAGCTGTCAGCAACGGACCCCGATGCAGGGCTCAAATTCAAGATCTGTGAGATCATGACCTGAGCGAAGTCGGACGCTTAACAGACAGCCACCCAGGCACCCCGGGCACCCAGGCACCTGGTGCTTGAAGTCCTTTGAACTAAGCTTGCCTAAACTAATTTTTTTGCTTTACCTTTAATTACATAAAATACACATAAATATATTCTTGTTGTAGATACTTAGGTGATAAAAATATAACAAGAACCATAAGGTGGTTCCTCAAAACATTGAAAACATCTACCAAATGGTCCATCAATCCCACTTCTGGAATATATTCAATGGAAAGGAGAACAGGGTCTCAAACAGATATTCACACATCCATGTTCATAGCAGCACTATTCACCATGGCCAAAAGACAGAAGCAACCCAAGCATCCAACTATGAATAAAGGAATAAATGAAATGTGGTTTTATACACACACACACACACACACACACACACACACACTAGAATATTATTCAGCCTTAAAAAGGAAGGAAATTCTGACACATGCTATAACATGGATGAACCTTGAAGACATGCTAAGTGAAATAAACCAATCACAAAAAGACAAATACTCAGTGATTTCTCTGAAACGAAGTATCTAAAGTAGTCAAATTCATAGTAACAGAAAGTAGAATGGTGATGGGCAGGAGCTGGGAGGAGGCGAAGTGGGGAGTTGGGTGTTTAATAGGGACAGAGTTTCTACTTTGCAAGATGAAAAACTTCTGGAGATGTGTTGCACAACAATGGGAGTATATTCAGCGCTCCTGAACTGTATACTTGAAAATGGTGAAGATGATTAATTTTATTTTTTTTTAACCACGACAAAACTTTAAAAATTAAGAACACATTGAAAATAAAGCAAAAGTCTCCTGGATGACCACGTTCCAATCTCATTTACCTCTACAGAGGTGACATCTGCTTATTAATTTGATGTGTATGCTTACAATTATTTTTCTATAGGTTTACATAATACATAGATAAAAATAGAAAGAATTTGTGTGGATTTTTGATTTAACACATACTACACAGGATGGCACCTATTTTCATCAATACGCTTTTTTCATTTGACAGTCTACACCAGAGATATTTTAATGCCGGTGTATATTCATCCAGTTTTTTTTTTTTTTTTAAACGGCCACACTGACCCACAGTATTAAGAGTATAACAGATGATTTAATGATACTACTTCTAATAGACGTTTCCGATTTTTGTACTATAACAATCAATATCTCTTCGAGCTTACGTGAGAGTATTTCTTTATATTAGATAGCTAGAGATGCATTCTGGGATCATACGATGTGCATATTAACATTTTATCTCCTACTGCCATGTTGCTCTCCAAGAGAGCTGAACCATCCGCAAGGCAGGAAAATAACCATTTGCCCACTTCCTCATTAACACTTGCTATTATCAGTCTCTTCAATTTTTTCCAGACTGATGGTTGGAAATGATAGCTCATTCCTGTTTGATTTTCATTTCCCTGATTGCTGTTGAAATTGAGGATCTTGTCATTGAGTGGTTGGCCATTTGGATGTTTTTCTCTCAATTGCCTTTTCACATTCTTTGCCCACTGCCCACTTTTCTTTGGTGCTTTCTCTCACTGATGTGTAGGGATTACTTAGACAGTCTGTATATTTATGCCTTGTCTTTTGTTACATATGTTGTAAATTCCTTTGGCACCATTTATTTTCTAAAATCATTCACTGAATTTTTTACTTAGTGGTTCAAAGGATCACCTTTGTCATTTACACAATGCCTGTATGTACATAGGCCTGTTTCTGGACTCCATTTTCTGAACTCTGTATTTAAGGGATCTATTATTCCCTTTATGTAATATTCTAAGAGTGACTAGAACTATAATGTACTTTGATGCTCTCATTAGTCTCCTTTTGCTGGTCTGGTGCATGCTCTGCTCCTAATGAATTTTTGAAAACATTTGACATGGGTTGGAAGATTTGGGCTGTGGAAGTAGGGGCTTTGGCTCGTATTGCAATGAATGTACAGATTACTTTGGGGACAAGTGACATTTAAAATATATGGAATCATGCAAGCTAGGAACCTGATGCTCTTCTTTGTTCTTTAAAACGTTTTATTTTCTATTCTCACAAGTGTTACATTTTGCTTGTTGGGTTTATTCCTAGGAATTGTAGAGGCTTTGTTGCTGTCGTGAATGGAATTGTTTTTTGTTTTTTTTTTCAATTACATTTTCTAATTGCTTTGCGTTAGCATACAGGGAAGCTATTACTTTTGATATGTCGATTTTACACCCGGCCACAATGATACACTTCTATTGGTCAAACAGGTTTCAGTGTAATCGCTTGGATTTTATGGGTGGATAATCATGTCATCCTATGTCAAAGACATTTTTTGTCTTTCCTGCCCAATATTATATCTTATTTCGTTTTCTTATCACACTGGCTGAAGATTTCTAGCACAATGAATGCCATAGCAGCCTTTCCTTGTTCTTTTAATAGGAATACTTCTAATTTTTCATCATTTGATGTGGCATTTGCAGGAGATCTCTGGCATATACATCTCTAACATCAGACTTCCAGTAAGAAACCCATGGCATTTTGAAATATCATAATCTGAGAAGGATTTGTTTATAAAGGGACTAGAGTCAATCCTCATTGTTCATGAGTCATATCTGCAAATTCGCCTGCTTGTTAAAATGTATTTGTAACCCGAAAATCAATACTTGTGGTGCTTTTGCACGTCTACACACGTGTAGAGTGGCAAAAAATTTGTAACTGACGTGCACCCTTCCAGCGGAAGCTGGCAAGGCCACACTGCATTCTTGTTTCAGCTCTCATACTGCAAACAAATGACTTTTTTTAAAAAAATATAATTTATTGTCAAATTGGCTAACGTACAGTGTGTAAAGTGTGCTCTTGGTTTTGGGGGTAGATTCCTGTGACTTATCGCTTACATGCAACACCCAGTGCTCATCCCAACAAGTGCCCCCCTCAATGCCCATTGCCCATTTCCCCCCTCTCTCCCACCTCTCGTCAACCCTCAGTTCGTTCTCTGTATTTGAGAGTCTCTTATGGTTCACCTCCCTCTCTGTAAATAATTTCTTTCCTTCCCTTCCCCCATGGTCTTCTGTTAAGTTTCTCAAGATCCACATATGAGTGAAAACTTGTATGATATGATATCTGTCCTTCTCTGACTGACTTATTTCACTTAGCATAATACTCTCCAGTTCCATCCACGTCGCTGCAAATGGCAGGATTTCATTCTTTCTCCGGGTAGTATTCCATTGTATATATAAACCACATCTTCTTTATCCATTCATCAGTTGATGGACATTTTGGCTCTTTCCATAATTTGGCTATTGTTGAAAGTGCTGCTATAAATATTGGGGTACACGTGCCCCTCTGCATCAGCACTCTTGGGTATCCCTTGGGTAAATGCCTAGCAGTGCTATTGCTGGGTCATAGGGTAGATCTATTTTTAAGTTTTGGAGGAACCTCCACGTTGTTTTCCAGAGTGGCTGCACCGTTTGCATTCCCACCAACAGTGCAGGAGGGTTCCCGTTCCTCCACATCCTCGCCAATATCTGTTGTTTCCTGAGTTGTTCATTTTAGCCACTCTGACCAGTGTGAGGTGGCATCTCAGTGTGGTTTTGATACGTATTTCCCTGATGATGAGTGACGGCGACACCTTTTTTTGTATTTTTGTACTTTTGTCGACAATTTTGCTGTTTAAAATGGCCCCCAAGCATAGTGCTGAAGTGCTGTCTGGTGTTCTGAAACCCACAATAGCTGCAACGTGCCTTATAGAGAAAATCTGTGCGTGAGATAAGCTTCATTCAGGCACACGTTACAGTGCTGCTGGCCCTGAGTTCAACGTTCGCGCATCAATGGCATATATTCAATAAGGTGCCCTTAAACAGAAAACACAGGTAAAACACGGTTCTGTGTTGACCAGTTGACAAAAATGTTGTGAGCAAAGTCTTCCTGGAAACTAACCCTGTCCTTCCCCTAGGACCAACGGTTCAGTATTCCCTAATTCAGTGTTCTTGGTGACTTTATAGAACCGCGAATAAAGAGAATCTGTATTTACAAAGATTCGGGTGCCAGAGTACTGCAAAGAGAAATGTACCTACCCAGGGCTTAGGAGACAGGCACGTTCAGCAACTCAAAGTCAGTCAAAAAACAGTGGAGGGAGTAATTATGGGAACCCGAAGAGTCCTGGGGAGTCCACTGCCCTGAGAGGCACAGTGACAGTTCCAGTGACCTGGGGGGGACGGAGACTGAGGAACAGATACCTTGAACTCACTCCTCTCCTCCCCTCAGTCTTCTTGCTGAGGTTCCTGCTAGTCAGTCTCAGCATGGAAGCAGAGGATGCAGCCAAGGAGAGGAAGTGCTTGTCCTGTCTACACAGGTGGGTGAAGACTGGACTTCAGGGCACAAGGAATAGAGCAGCACGATGGGATCACCTGCTGGCAAGATCCTTACATTCCTAATTTACTAACAAGCTTTTTTTTTTTTTTCTAATAGGTATTACTGCCGCATTTTATCAAATTATTTTTCAGTACCTATAGTTTCTTCCGTTCATCTGTTAAGGTTGTGAATTATATTAACAGATTTTCTCCTGTTAAGCTACCTTCTGTTACCAGGATAATTCAACTCGATCACCTTGCCTTATCCTTCCAATATACCGATTCAATTTGCAAATGTTTCAGATTTTTGCATGAATAATCAGTCTAATTTTCTTTTTCAGTTTTGTTATCTTGGTAAATCTAGCATCCAAAAATTAACTCGGAAGGTTTCCATTTCTCCTATGCTCTGCTATCGCTTTTATAACATGGGAATTATCTCTTCCTGGGAGAATTTTTAGAACCCATAACGTTTTCTGGGTGCCTTCTTCTTATAGTTTGTGCTTCATATTTCAGTTCTCTCCCTCTAATTTTTCTTTATAACATCACTCTTTAATGGCCAGATTATATATGCTTGCATAATATGCAAAACAATTTAACAACATATTTTCAAAATGATGACGCTCCCCCCTTCTTGCTGTCATCATCACCCACTAAGGTGGCCATTCTTAATACTTTATTTGCCCTTCTCCACCCTCCTCTACACTCACACAGACATATACAAATGACTAGTGTTTCTTCAAAAACGAAACATACTATATACATCACTCTGAAACCTCCTTTATTCCCCACAAATAATAGAGAATATATATCCCTTCAGATAACTGAGAGAGTATAACTCATTATTTTTAATGGATATATAATATTCCATTAAACAAACATATTGTGATTTTTTTTTTCTGACGGGGGGAGAGAGAGAGAGGGAGAATGTGCACGCACACTTGAGCGGGAGAGGGGCAGAGAGACAGGGAGAGAGAGAATCTTAATCAGGCTCCACATGGGGCTCAATCGCACGACCATGAGATCATGACCTGAGCCCAAATCAAGAGTCGGATGCTTAACTGACTGAGCCACCCAAGTGCCCTAAACATACTGGATTCAATCAAGCATTTCCCCATTCCTTTACAGACGGAGGTGAAGTTTTCTTTCCTTTTCCTCCCTCCCTCCCTCTTTCTCTTTTTTCCACCATAAACGCTGCCCTTGTAAATATCTTTGTACATCAGTACTTCTATTTCTATAGACTAGATTCCCTAAAAGGGCTAAGTCAAAGGGGATGTCAATTGACAAGAGGTAAAACAGGACTCGATTTTAACCAGAGGCCCCAAGAGTCTGAGAAAAAGAGATGGTGGGCCTTTTCATATTTCACAGAGGTCCTACCAATGTATGCACAGGAATTGCAAAGGTGGTGGTCAAATTCTTTTGGCCAACACTCACTTAAGAGTCAAGAGTGATGGGGCACCTGGGTGGCTCAGCTGGTTAAGCATCCAACTCTTGGTGTCAGCTCAGGTCATGATCTCGCAGTTTTGTGAGTTCCAGCCCAGCATCGGGCTCCGTGCTGACAGTGTGGAGCCAGCTTGGGATTCTCTGTCTCCCTCTCATTCTGCCCCTTCTCCATTCGTGCTATCTCTGGGGGAAAAAAAAAAAAAAGTCAGGAGTGGGGATAGAAGAAGCCGGGCTGAGAGACACTTTCTGTGCAGAGCGTTCTTGGACAACTGTGGCACTGTGCTTCTTGTCACCCCAAGGGGAACACTGCAGGATGTGTCTCCCTCACCTCAAGCTAGTGAGGGGTTTCAGGGGACCACCATGAGAACTCCGTATGTGTCCCTTGGAATATGAGGTCATGATGAGCTGGTTTCGGACTCTGCAGTCAAGAGGCTGACGGCAGTCGCCTGAGACAGCAAAGTAGTAAGCTGCCTCTGCCCTGCGCCTCCCTTCCACCGTCAGCAGAGACAAGAGAGTGTGGGTGTTTCCCGTGGACTAGATGCGGCACGTGCAGGACAGGGGGAGCCTCGAGGAAGTTTGAATCCTGCTCAGAGAGGCGCCTGGGGGAGCGATGGGCATCTACGAACACGGAGTAAATGTGGAAGACACTGCCCAGGCAGAGGAGGACACTTAAAGTGGCCCATGCAGGTGGCACTCCGTACATCGCAGAAGTAGCAGTTGGGGGTTCCTAGTGGCCAAACCTCGAGGAAAGTGCTCCATGGGAAGAGAAACATCACCTCTAAGGATCTACCAAGCCCAAAGAGCATCTCCCTCACCTCCCCCACTTTTTAACAGTAAGTAGCAGACAAGCAACGCCTTGCCTGGCCTCCTCATCCTTACCTCCCCTTCCCTACCTCCAGCCTGGGCCAGGGGTGGAGGCGGGCAGGAAGAAGACCAGCGGCCCGCCCGCCCCTCCTCTCCCTCTGCCACGCCTGCCTGGCGCAGGGAGAAGCTTCACGCAAAATCCAGAATTTTGACTTTTACACAGGACTGAATGTTTTAAACGTTGTGAATAAAAGCGACCAGAGACTTTTTTTTGCAAGGGACGGAAAAAGGTATGCCTGCAAATTTAGCTAGGGAGGAGGAAAAAGAATCACACAGAGAAACGAGTTGCTTTCTGCTTGCTTCCGTCGGTGCCCTGCTTCTTCAAGATTAGGGACGTGTGAGTTATCCAGTGTACCAGATATTGTCTCACTGCTGTGCAAAACAAATTGTAGCAATGCACGCACCTAGTGGCAATACACGAGAACGCTTCTTCTCTGAACCTTTGCCAGGGCTATGTATTCTCATAATTGCAGCCCTGCTGAATAATATTCTGTTGTGTTCATTTGCTGCCCTGGGCTCAGAGACAAGGTCAGGCCTATCACAGAAGGACAGCATTTGGAAACTGGATTGGACATTAGAAATGACTGAAACTTAAGAGGCGGGGGGGGGGGAGGGGCTGTCAAAACCTCAAAGTGAATCATTACTACCACTTGGTAGAAGAGTTCTCAGGTCCATGCCATTGACTAGACTCGAAATTCTTCCTGAAAATTCACCTTTTAAAAGGAAAGACCGTCTGAGGTGCCTGTGGGGCTCAGTCGGTTAAGCGTCCAACTCCGGCTCAGGTCATGATCTCGCGGTTTGTGAGTTCGAGTCCTGCGTCGGGCTCTGTGCCGACAGCTCAGAGTCTGGAGCCTCCTTCGGATTCTGTGTCTCCCTCTCTCTCTGCCCCTCCCCCATTCACACTCTGTCTCTCTCTGTCTCTCAGAAATAAACATTAAAAAATTTAAATGGGGGTGCCTGGGTGGTGCAGTCGGTTAAGCGTCCGACTTCAGCCAGGTCACGATCTTGCGGTCCGGGAGTTCGAGCCCCGCGTCAGGCTCTGGGCTGACGGCTCAGAGCCTGGAGCCTGTTTCCGATTCTGTGTCTCCCTCTCTCTCTGCCCCTCCCCTGTTCATGCTCTGTCTCTCTCTGTCCCAAAAATAAACGTTGAAAAAAAAATTAAAAAAAAAATTTAAATGAATAAATAAATAAATAAATAAATAAAAGGAAAGACCGTCTGGGGCACCTGGGTGGCTCAGCCGGTTAAGCGTCTGCCTTAGGCTCAGGTCATGATCTCATGGCTCGTGGGTTCGAGCCCCCCATCGGGCTCTGTGCCTACAGCTCAGAGCCTGGAGCCTGCTTCGGATTCTGTGCCTCCTTCTCTCTCTGATCCTTCCCCCCCCCGTTTGTGTACTCTCTCTGTCTCAGATATAAATAAGCATTTGAAAAAATTAGAAAAAAAAGAAAGATCATCTGCTTATGACCCCAAAATTTCTGGCAATATGATCTCATCATATGAAGATCATTGGTTATATTTACTGGTTCTCACAGGAGGCATCTCAAATATTTGGTGCTTTGATGTGCACTAACATCCAGATATATTTAATGAAATCTCACTGACTTCTTCTCATGTCGGTTTTATTTTTTAGCTTTCCCTATTATATTTTTTAGATGTTTATTTATTATTGATTTTGAGACAGAGTGAGAGAGAGGGAGGGGCAGAGAGACAGGGAGAGAGAGAGTCCCAAGCAGGCTCCACAGCAGAGCCCCACACAGGGCTCGATCTCACAAACCGTGAGATCATGACCTGAGCTGAAATCAAGAGCCGACCGCTTAACCAACTGAGCCACCAACTGAGCCACCAACTGAGCCACCCAATTTAAAACCGCAAATTGTTCACTTTGAGAATCAAGGTAGGACTGTTTCTGGTTGGACAGGATGACAGGTGCGAGAGCAAAATGGTCCCCAAACCGCACAGCTGTGTATAAAAGCCAGCCACCTAAGAAGCTGCCATAACATACGTATCTTCTGAGAAATATGTCTAGCTTAGTGAGCTTTATGACCTCGTGGCCTGGAACTTCAAAGCCACTCACCTGTGCGGAGAAGGCAGTGGGAAAGGAAGACGTGGCCCCCAGTATCACTTTCTGTGGATCAGAATATGCTGGCCAGCTGCACCAGAAAAAAAGACCCAGAGAGGAATTTTGAAGAGCAAAGAAAATAATTATTTAATCTTACTCAAGGGGAATAAGAAGCGACACAGCACAATAGATACCACATGTGTCTCCTTCAGCAAGAGCCTGGCTGTTCTTAAGTCCAAGGTATATGACGTCTCTCTCCCCCCAAACACAAATTCCTTCCAGTTTACTTGGTTTTAACTCAGCACGCATCCTTGCGATTTTTTTCTGTGTCACGTCCAGAGAGACTGTAGATTTTTGTGTGGGTTTTTAAGGGTATTTTATACAAATAGCACGTTGACCAGGCGATTTTCTCACGTCAGTCTCCTTCAAAGTAATATCACGTTAATATCACAGTTGAATTTATCAGACACACATTTCTCTTCTCTCACACCGTCTGCTCCTCCTCTGGCAAACGTTAGATCCCCAGCCCTGTGGCAGAACTATAAAATACTAGAGATAAAGAGATCCAACGGCCTTCAAGGGTCATTCACTAGGAATCACACAGGAGCAGAGTCATAGGTGGCAGGCCTAGGGGCAGGGTGTAAAGAACGTTTCTTTTCTTTTTTAAAAAAATTATTTTTGAGAAGAGAGAGACAAGAGCACGAGCGGCGGAGGGGCAGAGAGAGAGGGAGACACAGAATCCGAAGCAGGCTCCAGACTCTGAGCCATCAGCACAGAGCCCAAGGCAGGGCTCGAACTCACACACCGTGAGATCACGACCTAAGCCCAAGTCGGACACTTCACCCACTGAGCCACCCAGGCGCCCCTAAAGAATGTTTCCAACTGAAGAACGCTGTTCTGTTTTTCACAGAAGTAGAATCACCCACATAGTTTAGGGGTACACGCCTAAAAATGAGAACACCTTCATTCACCCCCCGGGTGGTATTTATTCAGTACCTGCTCCGCGTTCTTCCAGCGGGAAGCCAACTTTTGTCTCCCGTCTCCCGGACACACCATGTCACGCTCTGCCTCATCGATCACGTCTCTTCCTCGACGTCTGGGGGGGGGGGCCCCGCCGGACCTTGAGCGCATGCCCTGCCCGCGCTCGCAGACGGAGCTCAGCGCCCCCTGCGTCACCACGTCATCACGTCACCATGCTCTCTGCGGCCTTTGCGGTCACGCCTGCCTGCTCACGCTTCCCCGGTCTTGAAAGACCTCCTGGCCTTCCTTCTGAGCTTCGGGGCGACCGCCGTTCCCTTTGTGGCCGTGTGTTTGTTATTTTATTCGTTTTCATTTTTTTTTAATTTCAGCAGTGAAACATACTTCGTGGAAACGTCCGCCGGAAGTGCAGCCCTTGTGCGCAAAGCCCTCCGCTCCGTCGCCCGCCACCTCCCCACCCTCCCAGGAGGCAGCCACCGGTAACGCTTGTGTGTTTTTCTCAGACAGGTGTAGGCGAACAAATGTGTATCTGTTTCCGCGGAGTTCTTTTTACCCCATTGGGAACCTATACGCAGCTCTGTAGCTTGCTATTTTGTTGTTTTCAAATCACTTGAAAAATGTAAATCACATAGAAGTATATTCGATGCAAGATAGGAGTCCCTCTTGTGGTATAGTTGCCCATGATGCCAAGTCGTTATGTCATCATTGTGGATCACCAAAAAAAAAAAAAAAAAAAAAAAAAAAGAAATAAAAAAAAAAAGTTCATTGCCCCAAAACACGGTAAAGCCATTTGAATCTTTATTGAAGTCTCTTTTTTGTTTTCTTTCTGTAACTCCTTCCCTCTCTCCCGCTCTACACACAGTACTGGTGGACATTCAAGTTCCCTGCTGGGGACTGTCACAAGCAGTACTGAATAAACAGCTTCATGTATATCCACCTTTGTGCACATGTGACTATTCTGCAGCACAGAATATTCGGTGCAAATGTGGGTTAGCGTTCAAGTGACACGCATTAAGATTATATTAGATCCTGCAAATTGCCCCCCCCCCCAAACAATCTGCACTCTCCCTAGCAGTGAAAGAGACGGATTGTCTTCACGTCCACATTAACACGGCACTACCAATCTCTGAAATTTTTCCTTTGCCGATCTAACGTGTTCAAAGTAGGATCCAATTATTTCATTTGAATTTCTGTTGCATATTTTACAAGAATTGCCACTCAGCCTGTTGTCTTTAATGTCATTTGTGATGCCCTTTGGTATAAAAAAGTGCTTAACTTTTATATAGTCAACCTGTCAAGTTTGTCTTTATGTTTTCTTGTTTTCCTTTTGTCCTCAAAAAATTCCTTCCCCAGGCTAAGCTTATTAAATACCTTTATAGTTTTACATAAATACGATTTAAAATATACAAAATGTGTCTGTGTGTGTGTGTGTGTGTGTGTGTGTGTGTGTGTGTGTATTTCTGGGCTTTTTTTCCCCATTATGCTACGTATGTCAGCAATAATGGCACCCTATTATAGTTACTGTAGTTTTAAAGTCTTCTGATGTCTGACATAGAAAATCCACTTTGTTGTTCTTTTTGGCCAATTTCAGGAAACAACTCATCAGAGTCCATTTTTTTTTTTCAACGTTTATTTATTTTTGGGACAGGGAGAGACAGAGCATGAACGGGGGAGGGTCAGAGAGAGAGGGAGACAGAGAATCGGAAACAGGCTCCAGGCTCTGAGCCATCAGCCCAGAGCCTGACGCGGGGCTCGAACTCACGGACCGCAAGATCGTGACCTGGCTGAAGTCGGACGCTTAACCGACTGCGCCACCCAGGCGCCCCCAGAGTCCATTTTTAAAGTCATAGAAATTTTTAGTGAAATCTCCTTGAATAAAGATTATTTAAAATAAAGTCCATGGGCGGCAGGGGTGGGGAGCGGCATTGACAAGCTCCTACCTGTTCCTGTGAACCTAAAAGGCTACATGCACGTGTACATGGCTGTGTACAGGCCTAGGGTTGTGCACATTCTTAGGAACACCTGAGAAGGCCATACGTTCTCACCTCTCGCTGACCTTTAAGCTTTGCACAAGCAAGAAGCAAGAACTAAAGTAGAGTTATCAACTGCTGGCAGGAGCTTTGAAGATACGTGTCCACACACACCAGAGTCAAAGGACGAGAAACAT
Organism: Herpailurus yagouaroundi; assembly: GCF_014898765.1. Taxonomy (NCBI): domain Eukaryota; kingdom Metazoa; phylum Chordata; class Mammalia; order Carnivora; family Felidae; genus Herpailurus; species Herpailurus yagouaroundi. The sequence continues at coordinate 8,410,040 of NW_024412428.1, read as the reverse complement.
ATTGGTTGGAGGCATATTCGCTTTAAAGGCATAAAGGTTAAGATAGCTTTCCCAGAAATCCAACCCAGTGACTTCCACTTGAATCCCAATGATCTGATCTAGGTCATATGCCCACATTTAACCATAAAGACACCTGGGAGAGTGAGTGCCTTAGCTCCACACGTTGCTACTATCCAGGAAATCAGTGTTCCGTGCCTACGAATGGCAGGCTGATCATTGATAAGGCAACTAGCAGCACCTTCCTCAATGTGTTCAATTTCTACTTCTTGAAATTAATTAATTTCTACTTCTGGAAACTAATGGATTTTTTTTAAGTCTTTGTGGTAGGAGTTCGGTGGGTACAAAGTTTTGGCAATGAATCAATTAAAACAAGATTGTCGATAGTATTTTTATATTCTTGATTATTGCTGTCAATAGAGGTGTGTTAGTCTCTCATCATGATTGTGCTTTTTTACCTGGCAATACGAGGACCTTAGAATGCTTTATTGAGACTCATGGCCAATATACTTGCTCTATATCAAGCATTGTCCTAAGTGGTTTACATATATTTACTAATTTAAGCATCACAATAACCTGATGAGCTCAATACTGATACTACCTTCATATTAAGAGAAGTATAGAGACATACAGAGATGTGGGTTAGTTGTCCAAAGCAAATTAGTAAGTACTAGATAATAAGTACCAGAGTCAAGATTCCAACTGAGGCAGTCTGGCCCTAATATCTGTTCTCTAACCCAAGCACCACTCAAACCTGACCACCCATCCAGTTGTTCAGTATTTTAGTTCTAGTCTGTTACACTCATCCCCAAATTGGGTATTACTTTTTTTTTTTTTTATTGTATGCCATCTATATTTATGTCTATTTAGCAGTATCTTTTCTCACAATTTCTTCTGGTCCTAGACATTACAATTCCATCTGGGGCATGTTTTCCATATTTCCTTAAAAGTTGCCTTTGTGGATGCTTCTTTATTGTCTCTTAATATAATGAAAATAATTCACTATGTTACTGTCACTGAAAAATAAGCTTTTACTCTCATTGACATTTCTTTGTAGGTAATCTGGCTTTTTTCCTGGTTATTTTCCAGAGCTGCTTTTGATCTTTTATGACCTACAGTGCCTCTATGTTTTATCTAGTTGTAGACCTTTTTTGCTACAATGAGTTGGGTAGAGGCAGAGAGAGAGGGGAGACAGAGAATCCCAAGCAGGCTCTGTGCTCTCAGCACAGAGCCCAATGCTGGGCTCAAACTCACAAACTGTGAGATCATGACCTGAGCCGAAACCAAGAGTCAGATACTTAACCGACTGAGCCACTCAGGTGTCCCAGAAGTCTTCTGTTTAGTAGTATTCATCGATCAGGAGACAATAGCTTTGCAGAGATAATGCTCTCTCTTATTATGAATGCAGCTTCCAGAACAGGGAATTAAGGACCTCTGAACCTTTACTCCTCCAGAAAAACAAAGAACAGTGGCAAAAACTGTCAAAATCAACTTTTCCCCAAAACTCTGGAAATTAAAATCTTCAGCAATCTTATGAGTGCTTATTCAAGAAAAACAGCTGAATCTCAGTAAATGGAGTGACCTTGTGACCTTTCAACTTGACCTAATCCCATTTACATCTCCCTAGCTGTTCAGTGGCCTTGAAAACTAAATAAAATAGCTCTGAAAAGCAGCAGCCTAGCAGCTACTAGAGGGGACAAAAGGAGCCCCCCAAAGGACCATCCCCTGAGAACTGCCACTATATGATGTGTTTCTCAGCTTGCTGAAAAGTTCTGCCCTTAAGGCTTCTTTTTCCTTGTCTTGTTCCTGATTTTAGAGGAAAAGCTTTTAGCTTTTCACCATTAAGTATGATGTTAGCTGTGGGTTTATCATTTATGGTCTTTATTCTGTTGAAGTATGTTCCCTCTAAAAATCCACTTTATTGAGAGTTTTTATCATAAATAGATGTTGAATTTTGTCAAATGCTTTTTTTGCATCTACTGAGATCTTATGAATTTTTATCTTTCATTTTGTTAACATATTGTATCACATTGATTGATTTGCAGATATTGAACCATCCTTGCATATCTGGAATAATCCCATTTAATTATGGAGTATGGTCCTTTTAATGTATTTTTGAACTTGGTTTGCTAATATTTTGTTGCAGACTTTTGCATCTATGCTCATCAAGGATATTGACCTGTAATATTTTTTTGTGGTATCTGTTTGGCTTTAGTATCAGGGTAATTCTGGCCATGTGGAATGAGTTTAGAAGCATTCCTTCTATTTATTTGGAATAGTTTGAGAAGGATAGGCATTAAGTATTTAAATTTTTGGTAGGATTCACTTGTGAAAAGTCCTGGACTTTTGTTTGTTGAGTTTTTTTTTAATTACTGATTCAATTTCATTGCTAATAATCAGTCTGTTCAGATTTTCTCTTTCTTCCTGATTCAGTCTTGGAACACTATGTTTCTAAGAATTTATCTATTTCTTGTAGGTTTTCCAATTCGTTGGCATATAATCATTCATAGTAGTCTCTTATCCTTTGTATTTCTGGGGTATCAATTGTAACTTCTCCTCTTTCATTTCTGATTTTATTTATTTTGGCCCTCTCTCTTTCTTGATGAGTCTGGCTAGAGGTTTATCAAATTTTTGTCTTTTCAAAGAACCATCTTTTAGTTTCATCGATTTTTTTCTACCTTTTTAGTCTCTTTCATTTATTCCTATTTTAATCTTTATTATTTCCTTCCTTCTACTAATTTTGGGCTTTGTTTTTCTTTTTTAGTTCCTTTAGGTATAAGGTTAGATCATTTGAGATTTTTCTTGTCGTGGGTATGTATTGCTATAAACTTCCCTCTTAGAACTGCTCTTGCTGGGTCCCATAGGCTTTGAACTGTTGTATTTTCCTTCTAATTTGTCTTGTGGTGTTTTTCTTTATTTCTTCATTGACTTATTAGTTGTTTAGTGCCAGACTTTCCTTCCTTTTTATGGCTGATGAATATTCTATTATATGTACGTACTGCATTTTATTTATCTTGTTGGATATTGGATACTTGGCTTGTTACTGGATACTTGGCTTATTTCTACCTTTTGGCTACTGACAATAACGCTGCTATGAACATTTGTGTACAAATATCTGTTTGAGACCCTAGTTTTCATTTTTGCGGGTTATATACCCAGAAATTGAATTGCTGGATCATATGGTAATTTTTTTTTTGATTTTTTAAAGTTTATTTGTTATTTATTTTTGAGAGAGAGAGTGTGCACAAGTGAGGCAGGGGGAGAGAGAGAAAAGGAGAGAAAGAATTCCAAGCAGGTCCTGCACTGTCAGCACAGAGCCCGATGTGGGACTTGAACTCATAAACCATAAGATCATGACCTGGGCCAAAATCAGGAATTCAGTGCTTAACTGTCTGAGCCACCCAGGCGCCCCTCATATGGTAATTCTGTGTCTCATATTTTGAGGAACTATCAGTCTGTTTTCTAGAGCAGCTGCACCATGTTACATTCCTACCAACAGTACAAGACGGTTTCAATTTCTTTATCCTTGCCAACACTTGTTATTTGCTCCTTGTTTTTTTTCTTAAGTTTATTTATTTATTTGGCGGGGGGGGGGTAGGGAGAGTGCGTGGGGGAGGGTCAGAGAGAGGGAGAATCCCAAGTAGGCTCCACACTGCCAGCACGTAGCCCAATATGGGGCTTGAACCCACAAACCGTGGGATCTTGACCTGAGCTGACACCAAGAGTTGGACGCTTAACTAACTGAGCCACCCAGGTGCCCCATGTTTGTTTGTTTTTAATAATAGTCATCCTATGGATACTGTCAATTGAGTCTTTAGTTTCAGTGATGACGTTTTTCATTTTTAGAGTTTCCATGTTTTTCAGACTTTTATTTCATTTTATTTAATAACATTAAATATGATTATTTGTTATTCTGAATGTGATATTTCTCTATTTGAAGTTTTCGTATATCAGTTTCAATCATCACTTTTACTACTCCTTTCACTAATGGTGGCTTTCTTCTCTGCTTAGTTTTTATTTTTTTAATTTTTAATTTTTTTATTTTTTTAAATTTTTTTTTCAACGTTTTTATTTATTTATGGGACAGACAGAGACAGAGCATGAACGGGGGAGGGGCAGAGAGAGAGGGAGACACAGAATCGGAAACAGGCTCCAGGCTCCGAGCCATCAGCCCAGAGCCTGACGCGGGGCTCGAACTCCCGGACCGCGAGATCGTGACCTGGCTGAAGTCGGACGCTTAACTGACGGCGCCACCCAGGTGCCCCTCTGCTTAGTTTTTAAATTATTATTATGAATTTCCTATTTTCCTTATACACTTGTCTGTGGGAATTATTTGGGCTTTTGGTTGAGTTCCTTTGGAAAGGATTTGTGTTGACTTTTACCAGCACCTGGAAGGCACTGCTAATTTGGGACTACTTTAAATTTATTTCTGGCTTGAGGTTGTTCAGACTCCTAGGTAGTATAAACTTGTACCGAAATTTATGTGGGGAGTAGACTAAGATTATGAATTCTCAAGAGAGACTTTTACCCCTTCAGTGAACAGCAAGGTCAAGGTTTCTCCATTGTTTCTTAATGCATGTTGGTTTTTTTATTTCTTTTTCACCTTAACACAGACAGAATATTTCCCTTGGGTCCCATTTGAATGCAGGAGGGAGTGTCTCCTTTTATATTTTCTCATTTTAGCAGGCTCTCAGCTTTATTTCATTGCCTGAGCCTTAATTAAGATAAGAGATATTTTACATTCCTAGTGGTAAAATGGACCACAGCAAAGGTACAAATTCTTCTCAAATTAATTTGTAGTTTAAAAGAAATTCCATTCAACATTCCAGAGTTATGTGTGTGGCAGGAAAGAAATGTGGTGAAATAATTCTAAGAATAAATTCATGTGAAGAGGAAGAAATTGAGAAATGGGAAGAGGGAAGAATTTACCTGCTTGATATTGAGCTATATCATAAAGCTGTCCAAAGGAAGTGGTATATACATAATTAATAATAAATAAATGTAAGAGCCTGAATGGCTCAGAAGTAGACCCTATAAAACATAAGCTTAATATATAACGGAGAACTTGTCATGAGTCAATGGTAAAGCGGTGCATTATTCAACAAATGTAAACAGATTGTGCGGTGGGGGAGGTCTATATTCTCCCTTTATTGCACACATTTGATAAATCTGGGATAAGTGAAATAATTGTCTATAAAAGCAGTTGTAAAATCATATATTGTGTGAGTGACTCACAGTCTCTGGTCAAGAAAACCTTTCTGAAAACAAAAGCAACTGGAGACATAACATGAGGAAAAATAATTAGATAAAAATAGAAAGTGTGTATGGCAAAAGTCATAGAATTAGAAAACTGTCACCTAGGGAAAAATCCTCAACAGTATAAAAAAGAGAAAAGATTCCTCTGTCCTTATGACATATGACATTGCTTTGTAACTCTAAAATATTTTAGTTTCTGCTTTTTTTCCCCCAACTCACTTATTTCCCGACTCGAAATGCTGCCTCCAGGTATCAGAAATGTGTCTAATAACCTGGTAAAAGCATTATGACAGGATGCTTTCCTTCCTGTAGATTCAGGCCTCAATCCATTATAATTTCCCTTCAGCCCAAAGAACATCTTTAGTGTGGCGAAATGCTAGGGCAAGTCTGCTGGCAACAAATTCTTTCAATTCTCATTCATTAGAAAATTGTCTTTCTTTCAACCCTAGGATATTTTTTGCTGAATACGGAATTCTGGATTGGCTATTTTGGGGGGGGCGGTTGTTTATTTATTTGTTTCCTAAAATGTCACCCATTGCGTTCTGGCCTCCAATGTTTCTGATGAAAATCCGTGTTTTTTTCTTATGTTTGTGAGATTTCTTCCCGCATCCCCTCTGGCTGCCTTAAAGAATTTCTCTTTGAATTTCTGCAGTTTGACTAGGTAGTGTGTTTTTCTTTGTATTTGTCCCATTTCTAGTTTGCTGGGCTTCCTGGACCTATAAATAAGTATTTTTCATCAAATTTAGGGATTTTTTTGCCATTATTTCTTCAAATACCTTTTTCTGCCAAGTATGTGATTGTAGGCAGCAGCAAGTTTCTCTTAGGGCCACATAGTGTGGTGAAGGAGCTGGGGTGAGGCTGTGAGGCCTTTTGGACAAACCATTTAAACATGCAGTTTTCTCTTCTTCAGGAGAGAAAATTATAATCTTCACCTTGTGGGATTTCTTTGAGACTCAAATAGCATGGTGCTTATATCAATTGTGCTTAGAAGGTATAAATAAACAGTGAGCCTTATTTTGTTTAAAGCATTTCTCGAGGAGGCCCCAGCTAAAATGCACATATAATCAATTATCTTCTATTAGTATCCTAAGAGACTTCTTTGTTGAATTACTTGGCAAAGAACAAGGGAAATATATGTGCTTTTGCTATTTTTAGGTGGAAAAAACACGGGAAAAGTTTCCAGCATGGGCGTCAGGGTTCTGGGACACTCTGAAGGCAAGCGGACACACACATTCCAGCTTGTATCGATCAGCAACCCACCTTTCCCCAGGCACTAGCCTGTGGCCAGGAGAACCGGTCCATTGTTATGAAGTGTGTACCACACACGAAGGAATGTGCAAAACTGGAGATGTCCGTATTGTTATACTCTATGCTACCCAAGACAAAGCAATACGACAGATTTACTGTCAGAATTAATGTCGTCCATTTCTCTCAATTATCGTTGGTGTAATCTGACAAGTGTTTGTGTTAGACCTTGATTCTTTGCCTATAGGTAATTTTCAACACCAGAAAACCAACGGGTTGTAATTGCAAGAGATAAACAAGGATTTTTAAATTACCTGTTTCATTTCCTTGTGTTGGTTACAATGCTAATGTCAGTTTGGAAAGGTTGGCTCATTGTGAGGGAATGTGTGTGTACGTTGGAGGGCAGGGCTCCTGAGTTGCTGTTTCCTGAGTGGTTATTTGCGATGGGCAGATAGATGGAAATCAATGCTGGAAGTGAGTGGGACTGAATGAGGTCTACTGGGAGGGAAGATGCACAGATTAGGGGGTAGTGATGACATATGTTGGAAGGCAGGAAAAGAGAACGCGTGTTAGGTGGGAGAATGGGCACTTGGCCACAACGCGAGTCTACGTGCTCATTTGCTCATTATGGGTGCAAGAGTGTAAAAGCGTATTGAAATACTGCCCAGAGTATCTGCCAACATCTAATTGCATATTATCGTTCCCTTTCATTGACAGTATGTCCCATGAACGGGAAGAAAGTTTTGGTAGAGACAGGTCAGGTACCACTGCAAACATACTTTGGTCACTGTAGAGTCAATCAAAGTATTTCTCTTTGGCTTGAACACAGTTCTGCCCATAGTCCATTAGTAAGTCAACAGTTACATTAACTGTGACATCAATGTTTTATGGACAGGGTTTTAAAAACTTAAGATTATTACATGGGAACAGAGATATACAAATCAAAACATCCCTGCTACCCCCTCCTCCCCAAGGAAAGAAAATTCCAAGAAGAGACATGGATACTTTTTGTTTCTGTGACAACGGATTAGAACACCGCCCAGCCAATCTGACAGTTGCTCAATGGTGGGGTAAAAGCTGTTCAGGATAACTAACAAATAAATCTGTCTTGTGACACTTAAATAGGAAATCTAGTAAGAATAAAATATTCTTCTGGAAATTCCTCTTGAAAAAAAAACAAAAACAAAAGACAAAAGCACAGCAGTGATCCCAGCTGTATGCTATGCTCAGTGACCCAGCTTGATCTAGTGGGAGTGTGGGGTTGGTCCGCCTGAAGCCTATTGGCATGAGAGACGAAGGAAGCTTCTGGGATGGAGCTCAGACTAAGGAGAGAAAGTGCACGTTCACAAGTTTGGTTCAAAGCCAGTATGAAAGAAGGAGGACGTTTCTCATGATAGGCGGGTTGTTCATATTGTATCCTTCCGTCTCGTTCCCGGGGTTTCATGGAAGAAGAGACTAATTAAAAGAAGGGGCAACACATGACAGGTCTGTCCATGCAGTGGCAGCACAGGGCAGCACTGGTGTGTGGTTTGTGCAGCTGTGTGTCAGAATTAGCGCAACTGGACGTTAGGCATATTTTCTCCACCCGGGACAAGCTTGGAGCACAGGACAGATGTGGCTGGGGAGCTCCCCGGGGGCCAGATGGGAGATGTGGCAATTAAGAACGCAAGGTACACACTCCTCTAGGCACTCTGGGAATGGGTTGGGACACATCTGAGCAAGTAGGGGAGCAGGAATAGATAGTGGGCACCGGTTTCTTTTTTGTCTGCTCACATTCCTTTCCTTTGGGAACTAGTGATTCTAGTTATTTCTGTGATACTAGTGGAACCACCGATCGGCCTTCTCCCTGCATTGTCCCCAGGCCACACAGAGGTATTCGTGTGACCCAGGCTAGCCTACAAGAGAATGCCACTCCACTGCAATCAGTGAAAGGTGCATACGCTCGGGCAAGTGATGCGAGCAGACCCTACGAGAGTCCTCTTAAGGAGAGATGTGGCAGAAAACACAGCCGGGAGAAAACCTGTGAGGCAGAGAGAACAAGACAGGCTTCGAGGACCTAGCTTCAGCCCTATGTACACCTGGCAGATCCTAAACTTTTCAGTTACGTAACAGCGACAGGTAGGACAGAGCCTTGCCTTTATGGAATTTCAGCCTACCTGGGGGAAGATAGACAACTCAACAATTACTTAAGATGAAATGTAATATGTGTCACGAATGGAGAAATATGCAGTGTTAATCAAGACTCTTAACAAATGAGAGAAACCACGTTGAAGCTAGTTGAGGTAAAAAGAGGCTATTGACGTCTTTTTACAACCCCGGGCACATGTCTTCAGGCTTGGCTAGATCCAGGGTCCCAAAAATGTAACCCAGCCTCTCTGTCCCTACTGCCCTCCTTCTCCTATCTCTATCTGCCTCTGACCTTTGCTTTTCTTCTGTGTCATCTTCATTCTCAGGCAGCCTCTCTTGCTGGCGGGTTAGCTCCCGAAAAACATCATCCTCAGTACATGAGATCTCATAAAAAGAGATCTCCTTTTCTCCCAGTCCTCACAGCAATCTCCTCAATTATTCAGATAGCCTTTTTTGTTTTTTATTTTTTTGGTTCATGCCTACCGCTGTATCAATAATTGTGCCCAGAATTTTGAGGTTTTATTCATGGCAGGTCTTGTTTGTGGGTACATCCTGAGGCTGCACTAAGAATCTGTGAGCTATACTTTTTTTTTTTTTTTTTTTTTGTCTGAGAAGGAGAGAAGAGAGAGCGTACGAGCAGGCAGGGGCAGAGAGAGGGTGGGGAGAGTCCCAAATAGACTCCAGGCCCAGCACACAGCCTGATGCGGGGCTCAATCCCACTATCCTGGGATCACAACCCCAGCTGAAATCAAGAGTTGGACACTCAACTAACTGGGCCACCCAGGTGCCCCCGTGAGGTGTACTCATGAACGCTTTTTGGCAGCCCCTGAAGATAACATGTGTACCTAATTAGGAGCATCAAAAAAGGTTTATTGGAGGATATGGACATGTGAAGGATGAATAACAAGTCTCATAACAATAGGTAACATTTATCGCAGGCTTGCTATGTGCCAGGCTCTTGACGTATGTATTCTCATTTGATATTCACCACATGCTGAAGCAGGAATGATTATTCTCCCATTTCAGAGGAAATGAAATCGAGGCACAGAGAAGTTAAGTAACGCCCTCAAAGCCTGGCAGGTAGTAAATGAGTAGAGTGTTGGGTAGGTGGGCCGGGAGGGGAGCTGTCCCAGGGGGGGAAGCACAGGTGGGCAGACCCAGAAGCGCCTCTGAGAAGCGGACTTGGTGGTAGACGTGAGCGAATTGGGGACTTTAGTACCCCTGTTTCTCCACTCCCTTTAACATTCTTTTAGAGCTTTGTTTCTAGAGACTGATAAGCCTGTTCAGTGACAAAGGGACTGGATGATAAATGACATTGAATCCCCTACTCACATCCAGAACCGTGGTCCAGCGCTCTTACCAAAAACCATGCCTCTGTCTAAACTGGTCTTTTTGGGAAGGCTCACATGGGTAGCCCGTTATTCCAATGGTTTTAACAGCATTGCAGCAATTGTGTGGTTGCCTGTGGCAATTGTGTGATTTTATTTGGCAAACGGGCTGGTCTCGGGGAGTCCCTCGACCTAATTGATCTTTTATCTTCCCCTTGGTCCTGAATTCATTAGTACTGCCGTTCCCTGTGTTCCCCCTCTCCCTTGCCCCACATTGGAGAAGTGTCTGGACATAGGTCAAAACCGGTGGCAACATTTCCGGACGTCTTTCGTTTTATAGCAGGGTCACCATCTCCACTGCAAGCTCTCTGGGACCCAAAGTCTGAAACCATCCTGTAGAGAAACATGGTATGCATGCGTCACCCTAGAGCCTAAGGATATATCATCAGAAATGGTATATCTCTGTTTCCAGAGACATTTGGAGGACAGTCATCTCTTAACACCTGCTCTGCAAAACTCCAGAACCAGGTAAGCAGTCTGTGGTCATCATTAACATCAAGGAGTCTGAAATGCCATTCTGTGGCATTCTGTGGTTGGGAAAGATGAAGAAGAAGACAGCAATGAGTGAAAAGACCATATTGAGGCATTGTCGGAAGGCTTTGAGGTAGAATAACAACCATCTGAGTACTTTTAGCCATCACTATGCTCTTTGAATGAACTTTGTCTTCAGTACATGAACAGCTAGGATCTCCGTTAACCTTTACTTCTTTTTTTTTTTTAATTTTTTAATGTTTATTTATTTTGAGAGAGAGAGAGAGAGAGAGAGAGAGAGCACAAGCAGGGAAGGGGCAGAGGGAGAGGGAGACGCAGAATCTGAAGCAGGCTCCAGGCTCTGAGCTGTCAGCACGGAGCCCGATGTGGGGCTCGAACCCACGAACCAGGAGACCATGACTTGAGCCGAAGTCAGAGGCTTAACTGACTGAGCCACCCAGGTGTCCCTAACCTTTACTCCTTTAGAGAAACCTCAACTTAAGGTTCACTACAATGTAGGAATTATATTAAGCATGTTTACTAACCAGTATGGCACAAACACCAATCAATCAATAAGGATTGGACTATAAACAGTGGTTCGGTTGAACTGGTACCAGCCAGCTGAATCTCAGCCCTGCTTGTTGCAATCATGTATTCTCTTTCCACCAAGAGACCATATTCACCACCCTGTGAAAGACCATCAGAGTTCCTCTATGCCAGTGGCTCTCAAAGCCAGGAGGGTTGGGGGGCGGTGATTTTGCCTTCCAGAGGCCATTTGGCAATGTCTGGAAACATTTTGGGTTGTGGGAGGGTGCGATTGGCATCTAGTGGGTAGAGGCCAGGGATCCTGCTGACTTTGGTACGATACAGTGTGCAAGGCGACAGAGAATTATCTGGCCCCAAATGTCAACAGTGGAGAGAGCGAGGAACCCTGCTCCAGTTAACATCCTCAGCTGCCCCAGAGCTACCCATGCTGTGAATTATAACAATTCTGCAGATGGTCGTGTTGGCGACTCCTTTCAGCTTGTCAACTTGGGGATACACCACTGGTTCATATGGAAAAGGCCTTTATAAATACTACTGCCCCTGTGGCTTTTTTTCCTCCACTAAGCCTCTTAGTGGTCAGAGAATAAAATAACCAGGGACTAATCAAGGTATTCCATTTGTATTTCCGTTTATCAGCGAAGCATGTGTTAGGTGAAAAACATTAATGATAGTAGTAACAATGATGGGTAGTCTTTATGCAGTCATTATTATTATGTACTAGGCACTGCATAGGGGCTTTTTAGGCTTTATCTCAACTCTTACAGCAGCTCATTAGCTTTCCTATTTTTTTTTTTTTAAGAGGAGGAACTAAGTTCTAGAAAGGGCAATTACCTACTGAAAGTCCCGCAAGTAACTCTGTCTCTACCACCCACTACACTGGGTTTGTTACCTTGATAGCCCACTCTCCTAGATGGAATGTTCAGTGTGAGATGCAAACATAGAGACCTAGTTCCAAGATTGTGAGGTGAGAGTAGCTTAAGCCTGGAATGGGATGGCTAGGGTTATGGGCAGGCTATTTAGAAGCTTAAAATGTCTTCACATAAAGTTCTACTTTTGCTTTATCAAGTAGAGACTTCTGGGGTGTTTGAGATCTCATAATTTTTTATCTTAATGTGGCAAGAAGCTTTATCAGCAATAAACATTTCCAGAGTGCAAGAACCACACTGTGCTAGGCTTGGCTGAAGCTGGCCTATCACCCGATGGCATGCCTTCCTAGAAATCCAGAGAAAGAGATGGCTTCTGCCAGATCAAATTCCTGCAGAAACTAGCTAAGCCTCACAAACAGTGATGATCTGGTGAACTACCCTCAGGTGCCATGCAGAACCCTAAGATCTATAGGGAGACCTTCGCTGCTTGAGTAGACAGATGGAAAGGGCAGCGGAAGAGAGTCAGAAATCTGGGTACGAGGGTGCGTGACCTTTTTTTGATTCCTTTTCTTCAGGTCAGAAGGCAAGAGGAAGGAAGAGTAGGAGGATAGAGGAAAGGACACTGGATAGGGGTGAGCTAGTGTCTGTGGACCATCGCCTGCCTTTCCCACATCATCTCATTCAATCCTCACAATATCAGTCAAGGGTAGACAGTGTTGCCCTCATTTAAGGGAACCCTGAGACACGAAAGAACTTGATCAAAGTCACAAGTTGACTAGCAACGGAGTCACAGTTTTCTGAAGCTCATAGCATAGTGCTCACATCCACTGAGAGAAAATGGACTGCTCGTGTGGGCAGCACAGCTATGAGACTGCAAATTATATAGACAAGGAGGACGGGGAGAACCTTGAAGGTTTGCCTGTCGTCCACACTGGGCTCAGGAACCAAGTGGGAGAGAGCAGTTGTGGGAAACACTTTACTAGCAATGAATTGACCAGTGAGCAAATGGAGACATCGGTCTTATGTGCAGAAGAGCCCTCAGGGGCCCTGGCTCTGCCTCTACTTGGTCCCAGGACCACAGGGACTCTAGGGTGTCGCCCTGTTTCTGTAAAACCAGATGTGTGCTCTGGTGGAGCTTAGGTCTTGTGTTTTTCAGCTCTGACAGTCTCCATTTAAAATATGATTTCCGACAAAGAAGAGGGAGGAGAGGGAAGATGGCGGCGTAGGAGGACGCTGGGCTCACCGCGTGTCCTGCTGATCACTTAGATTCCACCTACACCTGCCTAAATAACCCAGAAAACCACCAGAGGATTAGCAGAACGGAGTCGCCGGAGCCAAGCGCAGACGAGAGGCCCACGGAAGAGGGTAGGAAGGGCGGCGAGGCGGTGCGCGCTCCACGGACTGGCGGGAGGGAGCCGGGGCGGAGGGGCGGCTCGCCGGCCAAGCAGAGCCCCCGAGTCTGGCTTGCAAAAAGCGGAGGGGCCTGACGGACCGTGTTCCGACAGCAAGCGCGACTTAGCGGCTGGGAGGTCATAAGTTAACAGCTCTGCTCAGAAAGTGGGAAGGCTGGAGGACAAAGGGAAGGAGAGCTGCTGAGCCCCCGGACGACAAAGCTCAGTTTGGTGGGGAACAAAGGCGCTCGCCAGCGCCATCTCCCCCGCCCATCCCCCAGCCAAAATCCCAAAGAGAACCAGTTCCTGCCAGGGAACTTGCTCGCTCCGCGTAAACACCCAACTCTGCGCTTCTGCGGAGCCAAACCTCCGGCAGCGGATCTGACTCCCTCCTGCTGCCACAGGGCCCCTCCTGAAGTGGATCACCTAAGGAGAAGCAAGCTAAGCCTGCCCCTCCTGCCCCTGTGCACCTTGCCTACCCACCCCAGCTAAGACGCCAGATCCCTAGCATCACAAGCCTGGCAGTGTGCAAGTAGCCCAGACAGGCCACCCCACCCCACAGTGAATCCCGCCCCTAGGAGAGGGGAAGAGAAGGCACACACCAGTCTGACTGTGGACACAGCGGTGGGCTGGGGGCAGACATCAGGTCTGACTGCGGCTCCGCCCACCAACTCCAGTTATACACCACAGCACAGGGGAAGTGCCCTGCAGGTCCTCACCACGCCAGGGACTATCCAAAATGACCAAGCGGAAGAATTCCCCTCAGAAGAATCTCCAGGAAATAACAACAGCTAATGAGTTGATCAAAAAGGATTTAAATAATATAACAGAAAGTGAATTTAGAATAATAGTCATAAAATTAATCGCTGGGCTTGAAAACAGTATAGCTGACAGCAGAGAATCTCTTGCTACAGAGATCAAGGGACTAAGGAACAGTCACGAGGAGCTGAAAAACGCTTTAAACGAAATGCATAACAAAATGGAAACCACCACGGCTCAGATTGAAGAGGCAGAGGAGAGAATAGGTGAACTAGAAGATAAAGTTATGGAAAAAGAGGAAGTTGAGAAAAAGAGAGATAAAAAAATCCAGGAGTATGAGGGGAAAATTAGAGAACTAAGTGATACACTAAAAAGAAATAATATATGCATAATTGGTATCCCAGAGGAGGAAGAGAGAGGGAAAGGTGCTGAAGGGGTACTTGAAGAAATAATAGCTGAGAACTTCCCTGAACTGGGGAAGGAAAAAGGCATTGAAATCCAAGAGGCACAGAGAACTCCCTTGAGACGTAACTTGAATCGATCTTCTGCATGACATATCATAGTGAAACTGGCAAAATACAAGGATAAAGAGAAAATTCTGAAAGCAGCAAGGGGTAAACGTGCCCTCACATACAAAGGGAGAACTATAAGACTCGTGACTGATCTCTCTTTTGAAACTTGGCAGGCCAGAAAGAATTGGCACGAGATTTTCAGTGTGCTAGACAGAAAAAATATGCAGCCGAGAATCCTTTATCCAGCAAGTCTGTCATTTAGAATAGAAGGAGAGATAAAGGTCTTCCCAAACAAACAAAAACTGAAGGAATTTGTCACCACTAAACCAGCCCTACAAGAGATCCTAAGGGGGACCCTGTGAGACAAAGTACCAGAGACATCACTACAAGCATAAAACATACAGACATCACAATGACTCTAAACCCATATCTTTCTATAATAACACTGAATGTAAATGGATTAAATGCGCCAACCAAAAGACATAGGGTATCAGAATGGATAAAAAAACAAGACCCATCTATTTGCTGTCTACAAGAGACTCATTTTAGACCTGAGGACACCTTTAGATTGAGAGTGAGGGGATGGGGAACTATTTATCATGCTACTGGAAGCCAAAAGAAAGCTGGAGTAGCCATACTTCTATCAGACAAACTAGACTTTAAATTAAAGGCTGTAACAAGAGATGAAGAAGGACATTATATAATAGTGACAGGGTCTATCCATCAGGAAGAGCTAACAATTATAAATGTCTATGCGCCGAATACCGGAGCGCCCAAATATATAAAACAATTACTCATAAACATAAGCAACCTTATTGATAAGAATGTGGTAATTGCAGGGGACTTTAACACCCCACTTACAGAAATGGATAGATCATCTAGACACA
>NW_024412428.1:8382062-8394585 GCF_014898765.1 Herpailurus yagouaroundi | reverse complement strand
ATGGAACATTCTCCAAGATAGATCATATACTGGGTCACAAAACAGCCCTTCATAAGTTTACAAGAATTGAAATCATACCATGCATACTTTCAGACCACAATGCTATGAAGCTGGAAATCAACCACAGAAAAAAGTCTGGAAAACCTCCAAAAGCATGGAGGTTAAAGAACACCCTACTAACGAATGAGTGGGTCAACCAGGCAATTAGAGAAGAAATTTAAAAACATATGGAAACAAACGAAAATGAAAGTACAACAATCCAAACGCTTTGGGACGCAGCGAAGGCAGTCCTGAGAGGAAAATACATTGCAATCCAGGCCTATCTCAAGAAACAAGAAAAATCCCAAATACAAAATCTAACAGCACACCTAAAGGAAATAGAAGCAGAACAGCAAAGGCAGCCTAAACCCAGCAGAAGAAGAGAAATAATAAAGATCAGAGCAGAAATAAACAATAGAGAATCTAAAAAAACTGTAGAGCAGATCAACGAAACCAAGAGTTGGTTTTTTGAAAAAATAAACAAAATTGACAAACCTCTAGCCAGGCTTCTCAAAAAGAAATGGGAGATGACCCAAATAGATAAAATCATGAATGAAAATGGAATTATTACAACCAATCCCTCAGAGATACAAACAATTATCAGGGAATACTATGAAAAATTATATGCCAACAAATTGGACAACCTGGAAGAAATGGACAAACTCCTGAACACCCACACTCTTCCAAAACTCAATCAGGAGGAAATAGAAGCTTGAACAGACCCATAACCAGCGAAGAAATGGAATCGGTTATCAAAAATCTCCCAACAAATAAGAGTCCAGGACCAGATGGCTTCCCAGGGGAGTTCTACCAGACGTTTAAAGCAGAGATAATACCTATCCTTCTCAAGCTATTCCAAGAAATAGAAAGGGAAGGAAAACTTCCAGACTCATTCTATGAAGCCAGTATTACTTTGATTCCTAAACCAGACAGAGACCCAGTAAAAAAAGAGAACTACAGGCCAATATCCCTGATGAATATGGATGCCAAAATTCTCAATAAGATACTAGCAAATCGAATTCAACGGCATATAAAAAGAATTATTCACCATGATCAAGTGGGATTCATTCCTGGGATGCAGGGCCGGTTCAACATTCGCAAATCAATCAACGTGATACATCACATTAACAAAAAAAAAGAGAAAAACCATATGATCCTGTCAATCGATGCAGAAAAGGCCTTTGACAAAATTCAGCACCCTTTCTTAATAAAAACCCTTGAGAAAGTCAGGATAGAAGGAACATACTTAAAGATCATAAAAGCCATTTATGAAAAGCCCACAGCTAACATCATCCTCAACGGGGAAAAACTGAGAGCTTTTTCCCTGAGATCAGGAACACGACAGGGATGCCCACTCTCACCGCTGTTGTTTAACATAGTGCTGGAAGTTCTAGCATCAGCAATCAGACAACAAAAGGAAATCAAAGGCATCAAAATTGGCAAAGATGAAGTCAAGCTTTCGCTTTTTGCAGACGACATGATATTATACATGGAAAATCCGATAGACTCCACCAAAAGTCTGCTAGAACTGATACATGAATTCAGCAAAGTTGCAGGATACAAAATCAATGTACAGAAATCAGTTGCATTCTTATACACTAACAACAAAGCAACAGAAAGACAAATAAAGAAACTGATCCCATTCACAATTGCACCAAGAAGCATAAAATACCTAGGAATAAATCTAACCAAAGATGTAAAGGATCTGTATGCTGAAAACTATAGAAAGCTTATGAAGGTAATTGAAGAAGATTTAAAGAAATGGAAAGACATTCCCTGCTCATGGATTGGAAGAATAAATATTGTCAAAATGTCAATACTACCCAAAGCTATCTACACATTCAATGCAATCCCAATCAAAATTGCACCAGCATTCTTCTCGAAACTAGAACAAGCAATCCTAAAATTCATATGGAACCACAAAAGGCCCCGAATAGCCAAAGTAATTTAGAAGAAGAAGACCAAAGCAGGAGGCATCACAATCCCAGACTTTAGCCTCTACTACAAAGCTGTCATCATCAAGACAGCATGGTATTGGCACAAAAACAGACACATAGACCAATGGAATAGAATAGAAACCCCAGAACTAGACCCACAAACGTATGGCCAACTCATCTTTGACAAAGCAGGAAAGAACATCCAATGGAAAAAAGACAGTCTCTTTAACAAATGGTGCTGGGAGAACTGGACAGCAACATGCAGAAGGTTGAAACTAGACCACTTTCTCACACCATTCACAAAAATAAACTCAAAATGGATAAAGGACCTGAATGTGAGACAGGAAACCATCAAAACCTTAGAGGAGAAAGCAGGAAAAGACCTCTCTGACCTCAGCCGTAGCAATCTCTTACTCGACACATCCCCAAAGGCAAGGGAATTAAAAGCAAAAGTGAATTACTGGGACCTTATGAAGATAAAAAGCTTCTGCACAGCAAAGGAAACAACCAACAAAACTAAAAGGCAACCAACGGAATGGGAAAAGATATTTGCAAATGACATATCGGACAAAGGGCTAGTATCCAAAATCTATAAAGAGCTCACCAAACTCCACACCTGCAAAGCAAATAACCCAGTGAAGAAATGGGCAGAAAACATGAATAGACACTTCTCTAAAGAAGACATCCGGATGGCCAACAGGCACATGAAAAGATGTTCAGCGTCGCTCCTTATCAGGGAAATACAAATCAACACCACACTCAGGTATCACCTCACGCCAGTCAGAGTGGCCAAAATGAACAAATCAGGAGACTATAGATGCTGGAGAGGATGTGGAGAAACGGGAACCCTCTTGCACTGTTGGTGGGAATGCAAATTGGTGCAGCTGCTCTGGAAAGCAGTGTGGAGGTTCCCCAGAAAATTAAAAATAGACCTACCCTATGACCCAGCAATAGCACTGCTAGGAATTTATCCAAGGGACACAGGAGTACTGATGCATAGGGGCACTTGTACCCCAATGTTCATAGCAGCACTCTCAACAATAGCCAAATTATGGAAAGAGCCTAAATGTCCATCAACTGATGAATGGATAAAGAAATTGTGGTTTATATACACTATGGAATACTACGTGGCAATGAGAAAAAATGAAATATGGCCTTTTGTAGCAACGTGGATGGAACTGGAGAGTGTGATGCTAAGTGAAATAAGCCATACAGAGAAAGACAGATACCATATGGTTTCACTCTTATGTGGATCCTGAGAAACTTAACAGGAACCCATGGGGGAGGGGAAGGAAAAAAAAAAAGAGGTTAGAGTGGGAGAGAGCCAAAGCATAAGAGAATGTTGAGAACAGAGAACAAACTAAGGGTTGATGGGGGGTGGGAGGGAGGAGAGGGTGGGTGATGGGTATTGAGGAGGGCACCTTTTGGGATGAGCACTTGGTGTTGTATGGAAACCAATTTGACAATAAATTTCATATATAAATTAAAAAATATATATATATGATTTCCACTGGGGAGCCTGGGTGGCTCAGTCGGCTAAGCGTTTGACTCTTGATTTCAGCTCTGGTCATGATCTCGCGGTTTGTAAGATTGAGCCCTACATTGGGCTCTGTGCTGACGGTGCAGAGCCTGCTTGGGATTCTCTCTCTCTCTCTCTCTCTCTCTCTCTCTCTCTCTCTCTCTCTCTTTTTCTCTCCCTCTCTCAAAATAAACAAACTTAAAAAAAATAAAAATAAAATATGATTTCCACCATATACTAATTTGCTAGGGCTTCCATAATTAAATACCATGGGCTGGGTGGCTTAAACAGCAGAGATTTTTTCTCTCACAGTTCTGGAGCCTGAGAGTCCAGAGGGTTTAGTCTTTTTTCTTTCTTTCTTTCTTTCTTTCTTTCTTTCTTTCTTTCTTTCTTTCTTTCTAACATTTATTTATTTATTTGAGAAAGAGAGAGAGAGAGAGAGAGCGAGAGAGTGAGCATGAGTGGGGGAGGGGAAGAGAGAGAGACACACACAGAATCCGAAGCAGGTTCTAGGCTCTGAGCCCGATGTGGGGCTCGAACTCACAGACCGCGAGATCATGACCTGAGCTGCAGTCAGACACTCAACAGTCTGAGCCACCCGGGTGCCCCTGTTCTTTTTTTTTTTCCCCCATACATTACAATTTTATTTTCATGTACACGTTTATTTAACAGTCACTGAATCTCTAAGCCAGGGCCAGGTAACTGAAGAGGCTTTATACTTCGCTTGTATCGTCTAGACCCAGGGTCTGCTGCAAACGAAGTCTGGAGCAAAATGGGAAATAACACCTTTCTAAAGCCAGGCTTAGAAATTCTAATCTAGTAAGTTGTTTCCTGTCTCTGGTGTCAGGGCTGATTCCTACCTGGCCACTGGGCCTCCATTCACAGGTATAGCCAAGAAAATAGAGTACAGACCTCCAAAAACAAGACCAACCAATCACCCTGTGTTGTGGTACCAGCTTCACAGCTCAAGTCCCCTGTATTCAAAGGTAGACTTACAAAGCCTCCATCAGCTGTGTGCGCTGTCAAAAATGGGATCGCTGCCACGGGTAAGCCAGCAGCTACAGGAGCCTGTGTCACACTTAAGAGGTGTCAAAAAACTATTTGCTATTTGACCACAGGAAGCAGCATTGTGTCCAATATTCGTTCTTCCATGTTCAAGTAGATTCCTTTCTGCTTCTGGGAGTTGGTTAATTTTTCTGGTTTTGATATAGAAAATTAAGTTTTCCTTGACAGTATCATCTGGTTCATGATTTTCCATCTGGGGCCTCATATTCTCCTCACAACAGCCGGTGCCTCCAGTGGGCTTCCTTGGCCATGCTGGGGCTCACTCCAACCTCTGCTTGACTAGCCTGAGTGCAGCCATCTTTGGCCGACATGTGACTTGGGTCCAAGTTTAGTTTCTTTTGAAGCTTGTAGATGGCTGTCTTCTCACTGTGTCCTTAAATGGCCCCTCCTCTGGGCTCACACTTCCCTGGTGTCTCTCCGTATTCTCTAATCTCCTTTTCTTATAAATATACCAGTCATATTGGATTAGGACCTCATTTAATTTAATTGCCTCCTTAAAGGCCCATCTCCAAATACGGGCCACAATCCAAATTTTGAGGATTTGTAGTTTAGGGCTTCAACTCAAGAATTTTAGGGGGGCACAATTTGTCCATAACACTGTATAATCCAGAATGTCCTCATGTGTTTCCCAAGTTTAGATGTCAAAGGATATAGCATTTGTATGTTAAAGGACACAGCAAAAGTATGGAAGATTAGTTAAAAACTTTTTCACGGAGCACAAAAAAACTTCCAAACACTTTGGAAACCCGATAGGAAATATATACCATTGGCCTCCACATTTGAAACAAATTTTTTTTTTTCAACGTTTATTTATTTTTGGGACAGAGAGAGACAGAGCATGAATGGGGGAGGGGCAGAGAGAGAGGGAGACACAGAATCGGAAACAGGCTCCAGGTTCTGAGCCGTCAGCCCAGAGCCCGACGCGGGGCTCGAACTCACGGACCGCGAGATCGTGACCTGGCTGAAGTCAGACGCTTAACCGACTGCGCCACTCAGGCGCCCCGACATTTGAAACAAATTTAAACTGGGAAGGTGAGTGAGGAAGATTCCTCTCTCAGTGGTGACCTCGCCAGGGCTCAGATTAGAGCTTACGTCAGTACTGGAGGGCTGGCCTGGCAAAGCGAGCCCAAGCCTAGGGCTCTAGTTAAACAGGGGCTCCAAAAGGTTTTCGTTTGAAAAAAAAACGTGATGTTCCGGAAAAAAAAAAAAAAAATTGAAGGGAATCACAGTGGTAGGGGGAAAAATGGAAATGGTTAGACTTCCTCAAATTTATTTCAATATTTTTATTTTAAATATGTACGGAGAAGACAAGGCATCGTCAACGTCTCAGAGCTCCTGCCCTGGTTCTCTGGTTCCCCGGCACTAAATGCCTGCAACGCTTGTCAATAGCTGAATGGCAGGCCCGCGCTGGTTTCTAGACAAACCACAAAGATCAGTGAGAGCTGAGAATGAAGGCGTGTGTGTTCTTTGACTATCTAGATTTGGGGGTGAAAATGGGGTTGGGGGCAGAATCTTATCTTATGTCTGGGCTACAGTTCTGATTTTTAATAACAGCTATTGAGTTTCTTATAAATTTTCGATGTGGAATATTGAGGTAAGTAAGTATACAAAACAATTAAAACTCTTAGGGACCACATTGTCATGTTTCCATCTTGATTATCTATGATATGTATGTATAACATGTTTACATATGTGAATACAGGTGTATGTGTGTGTACATACAGTTTTTCAGACAAAAACATTCTATCCCATTCTCATAATCTGAGTACTTCCCACACCATTAACTACCATTTGAAAACATGATACTTTTTTTTTTTAATTTTTTTTTTCAACGTTTATTTATTTTTGGGACAGAGAGAGACAGAATGAACGGGCGAGGGGCAGAGAGAGAGGGAGACACAGAATCGGAAACAGGCTCCAGGCTCTGAGCCATCAGCCCAGAGCCCGACGCGGGGCTCGAACTCACGGACAGCGAGATCGTGACCTGGCTGAAGTCAGATACTTAACCGACTGCGCCACCCAGGCGCCCCTTGAAAACATGATACTTAATGGCAGCTTAATAGTCTGTTTCATTTTATGAATGGAACAGGGTGTATTTAACCAATTATTTGTATTTGGACCTCTGTGCACTTTCTTCTTTTGCTATTGCCAATAACCCCGTGATAAATATACATGGGCATAAACCTGTGTGGCATCTCTCACCATTTTCTTACAGCTGCATATTCTTACAAAGATGTACATTGTGCGAAAGACAACGCGTCTGCTTGAGGGTAGGCGCACTGTGTTTGTGGTGGGACAGAAGCACTTTCTACCATAACACAGTGGTGCATATAGCCGGTTTCAAAGGTCTCCTGAAAATTTGGCAGAGTTCTGATTTCATTCTCTGTCAGCTAACCCGCAGTCAGATCCTCTAAGCCCAAAGGCCGGACTTTTCCATGCTAATGGGCGTCAGGCATGTCTGTCTTTTCTGGAGGGGCAATATTTTGCCAAGGTGTCTCTAAATTCTTCCCATGTGGCCCAGGGTAGAAAGCCATGGGGATAGGAAAGCTGTATTAATTGGGAATCTTTTGGATATAAGTGACAGAGACCCAACACAAATGGCTTTGGCAAAAAGGAGCATCTCTACCCAGATGGGCAGCCCCAGTGAGCACCGGGACGGGGACTATTAGCACTCACTTTGTCCCTCACCTTAGACTTCTTTGTGTCTACTTCATCATCTCAGACCGGCTAACTCCACACAGCTGCTGTGGCTGCTGGTGCCACCTGGCTGACCCCTGTCTAGCTCTGCTGACAAGGAGGAAAGAGACTTCTCTTTCTTCTAATTCCTCAAGGGCTTGGGACGGCTTCTAAGGTGATCTCAATTCATGTCATCTGTCCCCCACGCTATGAGTCCTCACTGTAGCCAGGGAGGAATTGATCGGCTGGGATCAGGGGCCTCCCAACCCCAACAGCATTTCTGTGCTGACAGAGGTGACCCCGTGAGATGGTAGTGCCCGTTGAAGACACAATAGCAGGGGAGGTTGGGAGGGACAAGAGCAGAATCTCCCAGAAAAGGAGATAATGCTGGTTCCAGAAGTACAGAAAGGAGCTGGCCAGGTAACAGTAGAGGTCCTCTGAAGAATGCAGTAAGAACTGTGTCCTTTCCCTCCCCACCCGGGCCCCCAGGGAACCAGGGGGGTGACAGTTTACCCCTCAGTTCTTGAAGGGCCAGCTGACAGCCTTTTCCTGCAAAGTGTCTGGTTGTAAGAATAGTCCTTTATTATAGAAGATGAAACGCTCCAATTTAGTATTTTGCCTGACCCCACAAATCAGTCTAGTTGTTGAAGTGAATAGCGATGTTCTCTGGGCATTCGTTATGGGCCGGCTGTGCTGCTAAATGCTTTGCGTGCATATCATCGTTTATTCATTACCAGAACCATAATCCTTATTTTAGAAATGAGGAAGGCAGAACTGGGAGAAAAGGAACTAATTTGCCTAAGTATATGTAACTTAGCAGTTGCACAGCCAGGATTCGAAGCCATGTTCTCTGACTGCCGAGCCCACGTGCTTAACCTATCCATTACACAGTCTTGAAACACTAGAAAACGAACGGGCTGTTTTCTTGATCTGCTTAATAATAATTATTAACTGAATACTTTCTTTTTTTTTTTTAATTTTTTTTTTCAACGTTTATTTATTTTTGGGACAGAGAGAGACAGAGCATGAACGGGGGAGGGGCAGAGAGAGAGGGAGACACAGAATTGGAAACAGGCTCCAGGCTCTGAGCCATCAGCCCAGAGCCCGACGCGGGGCTCGAACCCACGGACCGCAAGATCGTGACCTGGCTGAAGTCGGACGCTTAACCGACTGCGCCACCCAGGCGCCCCTTAACTGAATACTTTCTATGTGTAGACCTATACCAGGTGCTTTATATATAGTCTGTCTATCTATCTATCTATCTATCTATCTATCTATCTATCCTTAATTATATTTTATATAAATGTACATAATATACAGTTGATCCTTCAACAACGCAGGTTTGAATAGTGCAGATCCACACATAATGGATATTTTACAGTACCCATAAAATGTATTTCCTCTTCCTTATGATTTTCTTCCTAACATTTTTATCTAGCTTACTTTAAGTGTCAGCTAACCAATAGTCAGATCTCTAGCTTACATTATTGTAAGCTAGAGAAAATAGGGCATACAAAATATATGTTAATTGACTGTTGATGCTATAGGTAAGGCTTCTAGTCAATAGTAGGCTATAAGTAAAGTTTTTGGGGGAGGCAAAAGTTATACACATATCTTAGACTGTGTGGGGGTACAGTGGGTGGGGGAGGAGGGAGTTTGGTGCCCCAACCCCTATTTTGTTCAAGAGTCAACGGTAGAGTCTAATTATATGTATAATTAATATATATAACTATACTACATAGTATCATACTGTATATAATACATGGTATTTATATAAGTTTACTTTTATATACACACACTATGTACAGTATTTCTATATATACTACAGTTTTAGGTTTACAAAAATCTGAGGGGAATATATGGAGAATTCCCATATACTCCCTTACCCCCCATTCAGTTTTTTATTATTAACATCTTGAATTAGTGTGGGACTTTTGCTATAGTTGATGGGCCAATATTTGAGCTCTTATTATTAGCTAAATTTCATAGTTTATGTTAAAGTTTACCCTTTGTGTTGTACATTCTAGGGATTTTGACAAATGTATAATAACATGTATCCACAACTACAGTAGCCTTTAAAGGAGTTTCACTGCCCTAAAATACCCTGTGCTTCACCTATTCACCCCTCTCCCCTCTTCCCCCCACAAGCCCTTGGCAACTAATGATCTTATTATTGTCACGATAATTTTGCTTTTTCCAGAAGTTGGAGTCATACAGCATGTTGCTTTTCAAACTGGCTTCTTTTACTTAGCAATATACCTTTAATGTTCCTCCTTGTCCTTTTATGCCTTGCTAGCTCATTTCTTTTTGTCAAGAAGTAGTATTCCACTGACTGGATGTACCACAGTTTATTTATCCAGTCACTTATTGAAGGGCATCTTGGGTGCTCCCAAGTTTTAGCAATTACGAATAAAGCTGCTATAAACTTTCATATGTAGGTTTTTGTGTAGACACAACTCAATTGGGTAAATACCAAGGAATGCAATTACTGGCCTGTGTGACAGGGCTATGTGTAGTTTTGTGAGAAATTGCCAAAGTGTCTTCCAAAGTCGCTATTCCAGTTGTCCCTTGCCAGCATTTGGTGGTTTGGCATTTGGGGTTTTTCCTAGTCAATGAATGTGCAGTGGTATCTCATTGTTGTTTTAATTTGCAGTTCTCAACAACGTGTAATGTTAAGTATCTTTTCATATGCTTATTTGCCATCTGTATATCTTCTTCAGTGAGGTGTCTGTTCAGATCTTTTGCCCATTTTTAAAATTGGGTTGTTTTCTCATTGTTGAGTTTTAAGAGTTCTTTGTATATGTGGGGAACCAGTACTTTATCAGGTACGTGTTTTGCGAAGATTTTCTCCCAGTCCATGGCTTGTCTCTTCATTCTCTTAACAGTGGCTTTTACAGAGCAGAGGGTTTTAATTTTAATGAAGTCCAACTTCCCAATTTTTTCTTTTGTGAATTACGCTTTTGGCATTGTACCTAAAAAGTCATCACTGAACCTAAAGATCACTTAGATTGTCTCCTCTGTTATGTTCTAGCAGTTTTACCATTTTGCATTTTACACTTAGGTCTATGATTTATCTTGAGTTAAGTTTTGTGAAAGGTGTAAGGTCTGTGTCTAGATTGTTGTTGTTTGTTTTTTTTTTTTTGCATGCGGCTGTCCAGTTGTTCAGTACCATTCGTTGGAGAGACTATCCTCTCTCCATTGGATTGCGTTTGCCTCTTTGTCAAAGATCAGTTGACTGTTTTGTGGATCTATTTCTGGGATCTCTTTTCCGTTCTACCTTTATACGTATTTTTCTTTTTTCCTCCCAGCTTTCCTGAATACATATTTTTCATTCTCACCACAAAGTTGCACGTATCCAGCAGGTAGTAAAATCCTTACTTTGAAGTTGGGGAAACTGAGGCCGAGAGAGGACAAACACAATTTCCCCCGGCCAGCAGCTAGCAGGAAGAAGAGGTAGACGTGAAAACCCCATCTGTCTGACTCTGATTCTCTACACTTTCTATATCTCCATGCTGCCTGATGGTGCTAGGCTGGGACCTGGTCTGTCAAGCTTAACTTTCTAAGATGCTTTGTAGGGCCTAAATTCAAGCATCTCCTTTCCTTAATGGTCTCTGAAATCATGGCTTATTTGCTCCTTGATTCTAATCAAGGTTGCCTGTCACTCATTGGTCCCTCTGGGCCTGCTGTGTGACTCCTAACCTGCCTGAAATTTAGCTTTACTGAAAACATTCAGCCAGTTTGTTTTTTTTTTTAATGCTTTTCCCCTTTTTGCTGAGACCTTGAGCATATTTGTTCTTTCCCTGGTTCGCACTGAATCCTTTTTGCCAGGAAGTTGCTTGCTTATGGGCCTTGTCATTGAGGGTCTCCTATTGTCCTCCTGATGACAAAGCCTGCTGGGTTGGATTGCTAAACTGAGCACAGTGCTAAAAATCCCCTTGGATAAGTTCTCCCCCATCAGGGCCTGAAATACTTGCTTTTAGAATGTACACGTCTTAACTGTATGTACCCTCTCTGTGTTGTCCAAGCAGGGCACCTCTACAGCCTTCTAAATTCTATTTTACTGCCAAGAGTCTTAAAAAAAAAATCCCACAATCATATTTCAAACACTAAGGGATAGACTTCTGATAAGAATATAGGGTTTAAAAAAAAAAAAAAGAACATAAGGTTTAGATGCTCCAAACAGAGGTGGAATAGCTCAAAGAAGACCACACAGCAAATGGTAGAATTCAGATTCAAATCCAGATCTGGTGCAAAGGCAAAGAGGATGGTCCCTGAATCACACCAGGCTTCCTTCTGTGGGAAGGGGACATCCTTTGATGGCATTATCAGCAAGTGAAGGAAGCTGTGTGGGATTCAGGAAGAGCTCCAGCACGGGAGACCTCCATAATGCAACCCCAGCAGATGGTTTCAGCACCGTACAGCTGAAACTGAAATTCGTTTTGAAACAACACACACCTAGTTGCTTATTAGGACACCAAACACTGTTCACAGTGCATTACCAGTATTAGCCCATTTCTGTGTGTTCATTAAAACCTTTTGAAGGGGGTGTGTTTAGAAGGTGTGGAAAGGATTCCAAAGTCATGAACACTGTGCTATCGTTTTTCTGTTTTCTTACAAAGTTAGGAGGCTGGCGGGATTCTCTGACCCGTTCATGTCTCCCGTGTCACAGATTACTGTATCTTTATAGGCTGTGATTCTTGCGTGGGTTTTTGCAGCAAAGAGAGACAGTAAACAGGGAGCTTGTTAGGTGAGCACTGTGGGGTTCGGTTCTAAAGTTTTTGCCATCTCCGGAAGAGTAACTCTGGAAGTAAGCCGCTGTGATCAAGCCACCCGGTCAGGTGTGCTTGTCCTACTGCTAAGGGACCCAGGCAGATTCAGGCTTCCTGGCAAAGGGTGAGGATAAGTTGCTTATTAAAAACACAGGAATAGCAAATGATAAAACAATCCAATGACAAAGAAATGAAGATTTATTAAGAACCAAACAAAACGAAACCTTGAAGTGCCTCTCAGATGTTTCATTTCTGGAAAAGGAACACGGGACTCGAGCTCGGTGTCAGCTCCGCTCGGGGTGGCACTGCAGAGCCTGCGGCACTAGCCCTGGCCCGCGCGGACGGGCTGTCAGAGGACGGGAGGATGCGGTCGCGCCGCGTGCTCCGATTGGCTGGGCTATGGCAACAAGAGGGCGGGGCAGCCGCGAAAGCTCCAGGAGGCACCGCCCGGCCGGCCCGCCCGCCGGGGGAACCCCAGGTCCGGGCGCAGGGCGCGAAGACGCCCCGCCCCGCCCCCC
>NW_024412428.1:8288848-8381662 GCF_014898765.1 Herpailurus yagouaroundi | reverse complement strand
CCCCCCCCCCCCCCCCCCCGGGTGGGCTTCCTCGTGACTAGATTTGACCTGCGAAGGCTGAGTTCTTCAAGCCTTCCAGATGGTTTGGAGCGAGAGGAAGTTCTTCCGGCTTAATAAAGACAACCTATTCGCAGTGTGTTCCTTTCTGCGTAGTAGAAAACGTCCCAGACGGAGCAGGTCAGGCAGGCGTTCTAAACCTGTGTGTACACAGAGCAGCCGTGAGGCTGTAGTACTACAGCAGCGTGCTATTTTATTTTAGCTCCTTCCTCTTTTCAGCGAGTGTGGGAGATAGGAGTGCTGTTTGACTTGTTAAGATTAGGATACAGACATGTGCCTTCAGCAAGAAAACTACACCTCCCAATACACAGGGTCAGGCTCTCCTATAGAATTAACCTACGGTTGTGTTTTATTGCAGCTTTAGTTACAGGAGGAGAGGGTTGGGATTTCAGTCCCTGGTGTATTTCCCTAAAAATGTGCTCTTTAAAATTTGACCGGGCAGAACTGTGTACGTTTGGCCTGTGGTTGAATTTCCTCGTTGTCTTTAATTGGAATTATAATTTATTAGGGAGTTATCGTAACATTTCTTGTCCTTTATGTTTGGTTCAGATAATAGGAAACCATGATACATTTATTCCCCTGATATTTTTAGTTGGTCTCAGTGGAAATTATCGTTATTTTTATATGAACACACCCTCTGTCATTAAAACAAAAGGTCTCATTTAAGTCACACACAATCAGAATAGAAGTTAGGGAACAAAGTCAACAATGGCTTAAAATAGTTTCTAAAGGTTTAGCATATTAAGATCAGATTTGGTCATTATAAAGAAATCTAAAGAGTGTTGAAGGAGTTCTGACTAACAGGACAAAACTTCATAGAGATCAGAAATGTACGCGGTTGTTTGAATCTGGATTTGAGCCACCTGAGTGCTCTTATGTGTATAACTATTTGCTGTAGCAGGAAAGGCTTGGAAGACAAGATTGCTGACCTTGGGGAGCTTGAATTCTAAGACACATATTAATTATATTTGGTAAAAATACATGTTTATTGATTGTTCTAGTCTGGAGTTTCTTTTTGCCTAAGGCAAGTAAGAATAATGTAACTATGTTGGAGAGACCAGCATTGTGTCTAACTGGATTAATCCCTTTTCATTACTATGTATTTGGAGGTACTGGTTTATTAATCCTAGAGAGGAATTTGAAATAGGAATAAGTCCGTCCTTGTTATAGAGAGAAACATTTTCCTCTAACCCATAGGCATCATGTAGTTATTCATCATTCCACCTGGTTCTTGGTCCTCACTCCAAGCAGGACCTGTGGATGCGACCCTAGTGTTTTTCTGTGTCATTGGCTTCTTTGGGCCTGGGGGCTGTCTCTACCACTGCCTTGTTCCAGTCGAGGGCAGATCTCATGGACCATGAGGACTCTGCTTTACTTTAGATGAAGTGGGGAACCATCAGAGGATTACTTGAAATGTTTGTGAAGAAGAGACAGAGGTGGGGGGGAAGTAGGCAGGCATAGAAGCCTGGAGACCAGTTCAGAGACTTGTGTAACTTAAGTCTGGAATAAAATCCAGCTGCAGGTTATTTGTGCAGAAGAGAGAGTGGCCATATGTCGTTTCCTTGAGAGGTGGTGGCGACTTGGACTGGGGTGGAGATGGTAGAAACCTGCGGTGGTTGAGTTCTGCCCCAGCTCTAGACTTATCTCCTTGTTCCATCTGTAGATTTTAAAGGGAGACTCAACAGGCTTGGCCAGTGGCTTCCATGTGTGGTGTGAAAGAAGTTAAATACAGTTCCAAGGAGTAGAACTGCCGTATTAACGGGAGGGGGAAGGTAGAGGAAAGAGCATGTTGGGAAGGACCTTTTTTTTTTTTTTTTTTTCTTAAGTCACAACTGACCGTTTTTAGATATTTCCATCCTCAAGGGGCAGAGCTGAACTAGATCTGTCCTCTTGGGGCCCCTTCTCACAAATGCATGACTGTGTCACAGCCACCTCTCCCAGGTTGGTGACCATCTTCCTTTTCACCTAGCTTTCTTGCTGGCTCACACCTAAACTGGGGGATCTCTTTGTGCTTGCAGACTCCCTGTGCTTCCCTACCACCCTCCAGTGGACACCTTGGCCGTGGGTTCGTCCCACTGCCGGGATGGGGACCCCTGCCACGTGGGGTGTGCCTCCTTTTTCATTCTTGGGTCACTGGCATCGGATCCCCAGCCAAGGTTCTATCCAGCACAACGATTTAGGTCTCTTCCAGTCACAGGATAGAGTAGTACCATCTTTTGTGGCAGATTAACAGCCTTGTAGTAAACTTTAGGGGCTTTTCTTTTCTCTTTCTCCATAATCCACCCTCCCCCCCCATCCCCAATGCTGACTCCAAAGAAGCTTTGAATATAAGCACCCCTGCAGTTGTTCAAACTGCGCCCTGATTTATCACGGGAGGTTTAGTGCATTTGCCACCTGTGGGTCAGAAGAATGGGCGACAGATTGGTAAAACGATTTGGTGGACTGCTAAATGTGTTCATTCCATTCTAAAGGCATTCCTTCAGGTACGCATTGGCAGAGCTGTGAGTGAAGCCCTTTACCTTACCCATTGGTTTGGATTCATTCCTCCCAGAAGCATAGGCTGTAGGAAAGACCTTTCTGGACATTAGGATTGATTCTGGCATAGAGTTGACCCATCCTGCCACACCCAGTGTCTGTTCTTTGGCTTTCCTCCTCTGTTGATTGTCAGTAACTGTTCGGACTACCAGATCGTACATTTGGTGAACAAACTGTGTAAACACGTTAGAGCCGTGTGTGGTTAGAGGCCTTTACAGCTTCAGTGGAGCCTGAGATGATGTGCCCTGAAGGAGGTTGCTTTGGGGAGCCCAGGACGAGTAGTACCAACCCTAGGCTTCTGGAGTCCTCGCTTTGCTACTCTGCGTGCAGCTCCCAGAGCATTTAGACTCTCCCAACTCTGTAGACCTGCTCCATCCACAGACTGGGGAA
Source organism: Herpailurus yagouaroundi (assembly GCF_014898765.1). NCBI lineage: Eukaryota > Metazoa > Chordata > Mammalia > Carnivora > Felidae > Herpailurus > Herpailurus yagouaroundi. Next base: position 8,378,680 of record NW_024412428.1, on the reverse strand, counting down.
GCCTTCCTTCGGCCTCACAGTAAAGAAGCTCACAAACTATGAGTTCCATAGTGTACTTTAGAAGAGTAAAGGTCCCAAATCAATACATTTAGATTTCTTCTGTGGAGTAAGTTCTTTCTATTACCAGTCTATTATTCTGATTATGGGAACCAGAAGTCAAGCTCAGGGAAGCCTTCAAAGGCTGCTGCCAGGTGGACTTTTCTGGAGGTAGAAGAAAGAGTGTCCCTTAGTTGGGCCGTGTGTAGTTCTGTATCCTCTCTCCCTGTTTCCTGAGTGGATTGTCAGCCTTCTCTCCCTTTTTCTGGAGGCGCAGAGGGCATGGGCGGTTGTGTTTCCTTAACATTCCACATTTCTGCTATAGTGCTTTCTCCAGAATATTTGTTCAGATAACGTTCTTGACTGTGAGAACAACTAAATATTTTCCCTTTTGTTTAGGAATGGGACCTGCATGCTGTGTTCTCCATGCGTAGCGAGTTCTCCATTGTAGAGACCACTTAGCAGGTGGTCTAGAGACTCTGGCTGCAGGGGGGTAGCCTCTGCTCTGCGTGGCCACCCTGAGTTCCCCACGGGGCCATGCACTGCGGGGTCAAAGGAGATGCCATGGGTCTTGTCAGGCAGAAAGTTCTGGGTCCTGGAGTGCGGTCTGCTTACAGGATAAGTGCCTTTCCTATCGTATTTTTCACACTTAAAGTCTTTTCCATATTGTTGGCGTAATAATCGGCTCTTAGTGCCAACCTTGTAGGATTGAGAGGATTTAAATGAGGTAATCTATGTTATGTACTTGACACGGCTTCTGGTACATACCAAGTGCTTCAAATAAATGGTAACTATTATACTGGACAGAAAGCTCAGTTCTTTGATTTAGGTGTGGAGAAAAGTAATTCCTAGGACAAGTTTGTTTCAGTCTCCCACTTTGCCAGGGGGTTAAAACATAGTCCCTTTCCCTTGCAATTGTGTCTGTATTGCGGGGCTCGGACATAGTGCCAAGGTTTTGGGGGGACATTGAGCTTTTGAGGCATCTGCTGACCCAGGTCTAGGATCTGTGGATATGACCTTAGTTCCTGTATCATTGTCCCCTTTAGACCTGGAGGGCGGTCTCTACCACTGTCCTTTTACAGTTGAGGTCATTCTGTGGCCTTTTTGCTACAATGGGGAAGGGAGATATGGTGGGGAGGAACCACGGTCTCTGGGGCTGTGTTGGCTCTGCCTGCCTCGGTGACCTTGCAGCCATAAGCCCTCTGGGGATCAGGGGCTGCTCTGGGTGTGTTGGAGGTCAGGTTCCTTTAGATGTCAGATCCACGCATTTTGGGTTTAGCCACTCCTTATCCCTCTGGAAAGCGGAGCTCACAGCCTCATTCTCGGTGCTTGCTGGTGTGTGTCCGTGTGTGCACGCGTATGTGAGTAACAGTGTGGGTGTGTGTGCGCGTGCGTGCTGGGGTGATCCTGATCCCCCACATATTTTGTCCAAATTACCCTGACGGCTTTGAGTTTGAAAACCATAGCCAAACAGTTAGAGCCATCTCTGTTTTCCACCTTATTTCCTCTCTTCCTTGAGGTGGCAACGTGGGATCCCCTAAGTGCCTTGGGGTGGACGTGGTGGACGCTTCGGGGGGGGGCAGCAGTGGGAGGGAAGGGTGCAAACCCGCTCTTACCCGCTCTTACTGTTGCTTCATCGCGGTGTTGTAACTGTTGTCTTCCCATCTTAAGGTCAGCTTGGAAATGTTCTTTTCTTCTGTGTCTTCTTATCTGTCTACCAAGTACCATTAGCCAGAGTCTGTTACATCAAATAGGAAGGAAGGGAGAGGCCCAGGGCAGGGTAAGATGAAGAATCACAAGCAGCGCGTAGTGAGTACTCACCGTGTACTTGGCATTTTACGTCTTCACGGAATCCTCACAGCCGCCCGGTGAGGTTGATGCCACTATTTTGAGAGATGGGAAACGGAAGCCCTGAGAAGTGATGCAAGTCGCCCACAGGCACGCGCTCGGGCAGTCGGTGGCAGAGTGAGGATTGGACCCCTAGGGGCCCGGCTCAGAGTCCCGACCTTCAGTGTGCCTTAGGGCTGTGCATGGCAGCCTCTACGGGCCCCGGCCTCTCCTGGGACCGCGTTCTGGCACGCACACGCAGCAGGCAGTGCCAGGCCCGAGGTTTCAGCCGTGCACTCGCGGCCGCTCAGCCCCACACCCCCCTTGTTTCTGAGCAAGTCCCGGAGCTGCGGAGCCCGCTGTGCCACTGGACGGTGCCCTGCTTTTCCTCCACTCCCTCTGGCCTGGAACACAGCGCTTCCCCCCCCCCCCCCCCCCCCCCCCCCCCCCGTGCCCAGAGCGGAGCCCTGTGTTCGTGGCACGGCTGGAGCTCTGGTGCCCCGGACAGCTGTGCAGGGAGGTGTCCAGACGGGGAGCCGGCGTGGGTGTCGGACGTCAGGAGGGCCGCGGTCTCCCTGGGTCGCAGTTTGGCATCCTCGTCACTGGAGCAGAATGGATATGGGACTTGCCACCCAGGCCACGGGAGAGCCCTGTTTTACTCCTGCACGTCCAGCCGTCTTGGCTCGAGGAGAGCCCTCTGCAGGGAGGAGAGCCCTCTGTGGGAACCAGGGACGGCGTGTGGGACAAAGTCGGCCGCCTTCTGGAGACCCAGGTCTTGACTCTGTTGATTAGCGTGCTGAGGCTGGCTGTCCCAGGCAGGGTAGCAGCCAGGGCCATGAAGCTGGCAGGTGGAGGGAGGGAAGTGTTCCAACCCCCTCCTGCCTTTCTCCATTTCTCCTGTGCTCTCCCCACCTTGTTTGTATAACGTTTCAAACTTGAAAGTTGCAGTAGTACAAGGAAGCCCTGTGTACCCCTTTCTTAAATTAACCCATTCTTTAACTTTTTCCTTCTATTCTTCTATGTAGGTATCTATGGCTTTATCTCCATTGATCTGTCTGCACACACCTATATGCGGTTTTTTTTTCCTGAGTGATTTGAGAGTAAGCTGAAGACCTCAGGCCTTTTATTTACCCTACCCCTACATCCTTCAGTGTGTATTTCCTAAGAATAAGGATGTTTTCTTGCATGACCACAGTATGTTATCTGAATCAGGAAACTGAACATTGATACACATTTGATACACGTTGCTATCTAGTCCACGGTCCGGTCCGTATTCAACTTTCACTTGTCCAGATAATGTCCTTTATAGCCATCTCTCTCTACATATAATTAATGTGTGGATGCATAAAAATATATATGACTTTAGTGTGTATGGGAGGGGATCTTTCAAAGGAACTGTGGTCTAAATTTCTCATAAGCCTCTTTTTAGAAAATGTTTGTTTATTTTTGAGAGAGAGAGAGTGCACACAGGACAGGCCTGGGGTGGGGGGGAACAGGGGATCCTAAGCGGGCTCTTGCTGACAGCAGAGAGCCTGATGTGGGGCTCGAACTCACCAGCCATGAGATCATGACCTGAGCCAAAGTCTGACCCTTAGTCGACTGAGCCACGCAGGCACTCCAATCTCATAAGGCTCTTTAAGAAAAATTGTTTCTGAGTGTTAGAATGCTCATTGCGAAAAATTTGGAAACCAGAAAAATAGAAAACGGGAAAGCAAAAACCGTTTGTTATTCCAGCGCAGGAGCTTAGCTCCAGGCCAGGTAAGGGGCTTGCAGAAAGGTGAGTGGAAGACTTCCACTCAGGGTGACCTGGTCACTCAGACCCGCACCCCAGACACCCAGGGCAGGAGCCCATGGCGTCCTTGGGCTGTGAGGAGGAGCGGGCTCCCCGTCTGGAGCTGGGCAGAGTGGAATCTTTCCTGCTCCTGCCGACTTCTTGGGCGGTCGCCCCCCTGAGCAGCTGAACTGAACCACCTCCGGGTAGGCAAGAGTGGAGATCCTTAGCATATACCCAGAACTTGTTCAAGACTTGAAAAGAAATGTTGCAGGTCTTCTCTTGTCCGCTATGTACCCCTGACTTCCTAGACTTGGCAGAAGGGGAGGTTGGGCATGGGGCCTCGATCCAAGAAATGGCACTGGCCGCTTGGCAGATAATTTGTGGTTATTTAACATGGTTGTTAGGCTTGCCTGTTGTTGAACCTCTTGGGCCTCCACGAGTGGGCCAGTGGAGAAATCGGGCCAAATTCTTCTTCTTTTTTAGTTTTTAATTTATTTTAATTTTTTTTTTTTTTTATGTTTATTCATTTTTGAGACAGAGACAGAGCATGAACAGGGGAGGGTCAGAGAGAGAGGGAGACACAGAATCGGAAGCAGGCTCCAGGCTCTGAGCTATCAGCCCAGGGCCCGGAGCTATCAGCCTAGGGCCCGACGCGGGGCTCAAACTCACAGACCGCGAGATTGTGACCTGAGCCGAAGTCGGACGCTCAACCGACTGAGCCACCCAGGCACCCCTTTTTTAATTTATTTTAGAGAGAGTGCACGGACAGGGGAGAGGGCAGAGGCGGGGGAGAGAGAATCTTAAGCAGGCTCTGTGCTCAGTGTGGAGCCTGATGCAGGGCTTGATCTCACGACCCTGGCATCATGACCTGAGCCAAAATCAAGAGTTGGACACTGAACCCACTGAGCCACCTAGGCTCCCAGAGGTGAAATTCTACATTGTGAATTTTGCTCTTTGTTAGTAACTGTGCTGCCCTCGAGTTTCTGGGGGAAAGTTCCAAAACTTCCATGTGAAGGGTGGATCTTGCTCCCGCATTTCATTTATCCAGGCCACACCCTTAGTCATTACCAGCAGTAACTGAAAGGGGCTCACTTTTTCCTGGCCCTGAAGGGGACTTTGCTGAGTGGTTTTGTTCCAAGAAGCTGCGACGTCGGCTTCCCATCCTGTGGACCTCAGTTTCCCTGAGCTGTAAACCTACATTATGTGTGAAAAAGGGCTTCTGAAGGGCGTGATCAAAAGCCTCAAGTATTTTTCCATGTGTTTATTTTTTCTTCTCCTGCACCAGACCCTCTCCTTGAAGGAGCTGGCCTTGAGGGTGACAGGGTGGGCAGACGCCCAGATAGTAGATACCCCGCTGAGGCCACGGAACTCCTAACCTGGATGGGCCAGGACCCGGAGGGCTGCTCTTCAAAGAAGCCCTTTGAAGTGCAAACATTTCCTTTCCTGAAAAGAAGGGAAATTGAAATGAAAACGTATTGTTCTGTGCAGACAATGTTCTCTTGGATCAAAGAGGGAGTGAGGCTTATAAAGGGAGATTCACAAATTAGACCTTCATGTGGTGCAAGGTGAAGAAGGTGTCGCCGTGTTGACGTCCACTGCCCGGGGTCTGTGGGTTGGTAAGATTGTATTTGTCTCCCCTACCTAAGGTCCTAAATCTAGGTTTTACATGCTATATTTGACTGTGTCTCTTGTTTGTATTTTTGTCTTGTGGTAAGCATTTAGAAATGTCTTTTGGTAAATTATGACACCATGTAGGATGGAATATTACGTAGCCAATGAAAATGTTGTGTGTGTGTGTGTGTGTGTGTGTGTGTGTGTTTTTATGTATTTATGTATTTTGAGAGAGAGAGAGAGAGAGAGTACAGGAGAGAGGGAGAGGTAGAGAGAAAGGGAGACAGAATCCCAAGCAGGCTCTGCACTGTCAGCGCAGAGCCCGATGCAGGGCTCGAATTCATGAACCGTGAGATCATGACCTGAGCCGAAATCAAGAGTTGGATGCTTAACCGACTGAGCCGTCTACATGCCCCAAAAATGGTATTTTCTTTCTTTCTTTCTTTTTTTAATGTTTACTTCTGAGAGAGAGACAGAGAGACAGAGGGTGAGCAGGGGAGGGGCAGAGAGAGAGCAAGACAAAGAATCCGAAGCAGGCTCCAGGCTCTGAGCTATCAGCACAGTGCCCGATGTGGGGCTCGAACTCACCAACTGGGAGATCATGACCTGAGCTGAAGTCAGACGCTGAACTGACTGAGCCATCCAGGTGCTCCCAAAAATGATATTTTCAAAGAATATTTGATGTTATGGAAAAACTTTGCTGTCGAAAGCGAAAGTGAAGTCTGGATACAATTTTCTGTGTTCAGCGTTATCTTATCTGAGGTCTATGTATTTGCGCAGAAAGAAAACACTATTAAAATTGGACTTTGGTTTGTTCACTGCTCTGTATGTAGCACCTAAAGTGGTGCTCCACAAATATTTGTTAAATAAATATTTTCATAATTCGTGAAACAGTAGTGTTCTAAAGGAGGAAATGTCTTTGGGCTAAATAGTAACATTTTGGCAGGTGGAAAGAATAAGAAATATTTTAAATTTTTATTGTACTTTTGCCCTGGCATCTCTGTTTGGGGTTTATTTTGGGGTTTTTTTTTGGTACAAATATGTGCCACATTTTGTACTTTGGTACTAATCCGGCTACGAATGAGTGACTTTGACATTTCTAGTTTTGAAATAATCCTGTTGTGTTGAAATTAGAGTATCAGAATATTAAATTTTTCCTGGGTTGGCTATTAGGCACTTTCACAGATGGGGTAAAATTACAACATCTTTTTACATACTCTGTAGCTGATGCACCATCAGAGTGGCTTGTCCTGTCCTGTTGAGAATTTTTACCTGATTTGTCTAGGATGTCTCATCTTTGAGCATCAGTCCTACCAAGAGACACCTACACGATGTCCTGATTTCTAATTTATAAGTTCTTTAACGACACAGCGTCGCATTCTTACCTGCAAGGTAGGTTAGCTTTGAAAATGGCCCTGATGTCGTGATTTTTTTGCAGGGAGGATGAATGTTCCAGCTGCCCGTACCTCTCTCTGGTGATATCGTTTCGTTTTTATCAGAAGGACACAGGTACTTAGTTTTCAGAGCTGTGCTGGCTGCCTTTCCACCTGCCCTCCACACAGGGTTCTGGAAACCTGGTCTTTGGGAAGGCTTCCTTCAGGCTGTGTTTGGGATAGGGCTGGTCGTGCCCGCACAGTGGTTCTCCTGAGGGTGGAGGCTTTCAGACTCCTCTGGCTGCAATCCACAGTAAGAAATCAGTGTATCCTGTGATCAAGTACACACACAGGCACATACACGTCTATAGATTTAAATGAAAGTTTTTGTGAAATGGCACCCGTTCTTGTACCTGAGGTGCACTCCGATACTTTTTGTTCCTCTTGCATGAAAAAAAAATGCTGGTGGCAACTTGCAGTTTGCAAACACTGTTAGGCTTGGGCACGCTAGCCTGCGAACCCACCTGCCGCTCCGCCTTGATGTCCTGAATTTCAGGTTCCCTGGGCTTGGGCCTGGGCGTAATTCTCTGTCCAGACTGGTTTGGACAAAGACAGCCAGAGGGTAGAGGTTTCTTTTCGTGGTGGCGTGGGAGTTTCTAACTGAAGTGGACATTTCTTGTTTGTGACGATTCCCAAGAAGGTGAATGGGGACACAGGGCAAGACCTGTATGAATTCCTCGTGTGGTTTCCTGCTGATGCAAACTAGATGGCTCTTGCCTTCTCTGACCTCACATGCTGGTGGTTTTGAAGGTGGCCTGGTCAGGCTGTGTGTGAATTTGCAGAGATGGCTCAGAGTTTGTTAGTTTCAGCACTTTGAAAAGCCTTTTTTTTTTTTTTTGAATTTATTGTATTCATTATGAGTTGAGGAAGAACCTATCTGAACAATGAGCCTTTTAGAGTTAAGGATTTATAGGAAGAAGAGGGAGAAGAGATACTGTAATAGAAATATTAATTTTTGGACTCTTAAGTCTGATGGATTAAAATTGAACAGTGTGTTATAATATTAGCAATAGCAATTGTGCCATTAGTTTTCCTTGAAAAGTTAGAATGGGTTTTACATAAACGTAAATCTTACCTGAGAATTGTTTGAATTTCTTTTTTTTTTTGCCTAGAAAACAAATACTTTTAAGGACAAGCCTGTGTATATAATCCTTAAAACAATTGTAAATCAAGGGAATTGATTGTAGGAACAAAAGCATAGTAAAAGAACAGAACCAGAAGAAGATAAATTGCCTCCTTTCTTGAAACATTGTACAAATATCTGTCCTTGTTTCTTGTAAACTTCTTTTATTTATTATGCTTCTCTATAAAAGCATATAGAGCACTTAGTTTACAGTCTTTTAAAAACTCTTCTGCAAGATGCAGATATTACCACCACTGTTGATACTATTTGAGAAGAATCATCATGAACTTGATTTTATGATCTTAGATATGTTAATATTATGCGAATTAGGGGATAATCTATGATTTCAGTTGCTTAACACATCCCCCATAAATCTATAATCTCAAATTTGTAGCAGCTAGTTTTGCTTTAAAAAAATACTTTTGTTGGAAGACATTTCTTTCTTTCTAGAGGGCAATTTTGGATGATATTAGGCAAGACCATTCATTAATTCTTTGGGTTATCTGAATTGAACTGGGAAGAAAGTCTTCCTAGTGTCAGAGTTGGATACAATCAGAATTTTGGAAAGTTATCAGGTGTAGTTTGTGGGAGGATTCTCTCAGGTCTATGTCTGGTGAGTCAAGGCAGGGGGATTGCCATTCTGGATTTCTTGGGTGACTTCGAGTGGGGGCAGAGGCTGGGGAGGCCAGCACTTCCCCGTTGCTCCTGGCTGCCTGTTGACTGTTTTGCCTTGAGGATCTGCAAGGGAGCTCTTGCTGAATCACCCTGGAGAGCCTTTGAGCTGGTGGGAGATTTGGGGCCTCTTAAGGGCTTAGGGGTGTTGGCACCTCAGGAGGGGTCTCTTTCCAGCTAGGTATGTGGCTGTGCACAGGAAGGAAATACCATTTGCCCTGGAGAGACGACGGGAGCAAGGAGAGAGGGCTGGGAGTGATCCCTCCTCCATCCTGATGCGTTGTGGGAACAAGCAATGCAGCCCCAAATTCAAATGAGCAGTGATTCAGAAACTCTGGTTCCCTCCCCTTCTCCCTAGAATTGTTCTTGCTGCCAGACAACAGCTGCTCTTGAGCTGGCAGGACTGCGTGGTCCACTTTATTACGTGTGCGGCATGGACGTAGGCTCCTTTAAAATTCCACAGCCTGGTGGCTCACTTGGTTGAACGTCAGACATCAGCTCAGGTCATGATCTCACGGTTTGTGAGTTCGAGGCCCGCGTTGGGCTCTGTGCTGTCAGCCGAGAGCCTGAAACCTGCTTCAGATTCTGTGTCTCCCCCCCGCCCTCTCTGCCCCTCCCCTGCTCATGCTCTGTCTCTCTCTCTCTCTCTCTCTCTCTCTCTCTCTCTCTGTCAAAAATAAATAAACATTAAAAAAATTTTTAATTCCGTGGTCTGAAGCCATAGCCCTGCTAGGCCTAGACTTCACCGAAGGCCTGCACCTATAGATGTGGTTGTACACTAATAAAATAGAAATTTGAACCTGGGGTCGAGACTAAGCATGTAGTATTTTGTTTCTGGAAATGTAGTACCCAAAGCAAGAGACTTCCGCTGTCACTGCATTTTGCGATACGCTCCCTTCGTTATTACTTGTACTCCTCTGTCACTATCTAGAAAGCATGGAGTAGGTACACACATATGGATTGGGCAGATGTGATGGGGCAGGCATTAAAGACAGAGAAAAGGAATACGTTTCAGCAAGCGTGTAAGCGAAATAAAATAGAGGCTTTCATAGCCTAAAGTCAAACTTCAGGTGTCCTTTAACCACCCGGCCCAGTACGTGCACAGAGATCCTCCCCTGGGGAGTCTCCCTGAAAAGTGGGTCCGGGGTGGGCGTGTCTGACCAGCTCCTGGGATCTCTTGGACTAGCAGGCATCCGTAAAACTGCCGGAACCTGGAATGAAGCGAGGAGACCTCCAGCTCCCCGGGACAGGGCCCGGGCACATGTGGCTCCAGAACCTGGAGCGGTCCCTGGTGTGGAGCAGATGCTCAGAAGACACCTTGTCAAGAACTGAGGCGCCTGTCACAGAGCTGCATGCTTCAGTGCCCTTGGGGCGGGAGGGGTGTGGGAGCCCATTGGTGTACTCAGGTCTGACTGGCCTGGTTGTCTGTTGACAGCCGACTGCAGGTAGGAAGTGGTAATCGCCAGCAGAGGTGGGGCTCCTCACCATGGGACAAGTGGCAGCTGAGGCCCTGGCAGCAGGAGAGGGACGGCACAACATGAAAGGAGATGCAAGAACTAAATAACAGGGGCGCCTGGGTGGCTCAGTCGGTTGAGCATCCGACTTCAGCTCAGGTCATGATCTCACAGTCTGTGAGTTCAAGCCCCACGTCAGGCTCTGTGCTGACAGCTCAGAGCCTGGAGCCTGCTTTGGATTCTGTGTCCCCCTCTCTCTCTGCCCCTCCCCTGGTCATGCTCTGTCTCTCTCTGTCTCAAAAATAAATAAAAACATTAAAAAAATAATTTAAAAAAAACCCACTGTGGTTTAGGATGCTTCCGCAAGGTGGCCAGCAACCCGACCCCATTTCAGGAGGTCTGTGTGCACGACCGTCTGCAGCTCCGTGCCTCAGTTTCCCCATTTGAAAAATGGTGAAAGTGACAGTCCCCATGTTGTAGGCTGTGTTGAGGATCAAAGAGATAAAGTGAGTTTAGAACATTGCCCGGTATTCAATAAATGTGAGCTATGTATTTTATATCAGGGTTGGCCGGCCTATAAAGGGTTAAGCTGCAGTAGGCGTGGGAGGGTCCTGCCAAGTGAAACATCCAGTTCCTGAGGTTGCACATACATGTGTTGTTACTTTGCTGGTGGAGGAGGAGGTGTAAATTAACACTCAAAAGTGATTCCTCCACAAGGCTGGGGAGTGGTGCAGGTGGGCTCAGGAGAGGTTGCTACTTGTTTTCTCTTAGTCAGGAAATTCTTCATGCAAGAGATGGATGTCAGGCGCTTTCTAATTAAGGGGTGGGGGGAGACGTGCCAAGGGACGGGGCATGGCGGTGCCAGAGCTGCCGCAGGACGCGAGGTTCTGTGTCCTCTGCTCGGAAGACCTTAAACCAGGATGCCACTTGGCAAAGGAGGGCCCGTGTCTGGGCGACGCTCGGGGGTTTAAGCCCCCTTGCGGTTCTGTGTGTTTGGTTTTAGGCAGTCGTAGGAATGGATGGCTGAAGGTAAAAGGGGTGCTTGTCCGTGAATCCTATCCGCCTTCGGCCTCCCAGAGGTGCTGGCTTGGCCAAGGGGAGAGACTTGGAATAGTTGGGGGAGAACTTACCTGCTTTTGACAGTCTTTCAGTTAGAAGGTTTGTGCTTAGTACACGTATTTGCACTGGGACATTGAAAGTAGGAAAGAAAGCAAGGCAGAATGGTTTCTCCAAAAGCTCTGATATGGTCCTGTTTCTCCATGTTTCACTGTAGATGGGGTGAAAACTTCCAGAAGTCCTCCAAAATGTGTTGATACCTTTTCACAAGGATACAAAAGGGGGGGGGAGGCGTGAGGAAGAAGCAACAGGAATTAAATGGTATTAAATTCAGCGAGTGTGAGTTTTATTTTTGCTGTGTTGTCTGGTTCATTAATTCATATGCTCATTAGAAATCTTTCTATCAAATGGTATATAAAAGCATCATTTACATTTTTTTTCTCTAAATTTGGGGCTTGTAATCGCTTCTGTAAAAACTCGTGAGCCAAGACCGGACCTTGTTGGGAGGTCTGGGAACGGCGGTGGTGATGGTGCGGTCAGGGTGTGGAGGGGACTGACCGTTGCCCCGCACTCCATGCCCTCTCGTACCTTCTGCATTTTGCCTTCTGCATGAAATCCCGTGACAGCATCGTTTCTTTGCGAAAATCAGCCTTAATTTATGGCATCTCATACGGGGGTGTAGAGGGCGGTTTACACTTTCCAGTCTGTAGAAACCTGCACATTGCTTATTTGTCTCACCAGGCCTTAAGATGAGCAATGAATTACCCCGGGGGAAACTTTGCAGTTGGGCCTGTGAATAATCAATCGGCTCTGTAGCACTCATCGCCTTGGCAGAGATAGGGCTTTATAGTTCAGCAAAGCGGCCAGGTAAGGGAATTAAGACATGTTTTAAGGTATAAAAACACCTTGTAAAGGAGAAGGCTGTGTATACCATCCAGCACATGTTCTCTCCATGCCCGTCTGTGTGTTGTCTGAATACAAGGGGTAACTTGTAGAATACGGGTTTTGGTTTTTTTTTTTTTTTTAATGTTTATTCATTATTGAGAGATAGAGACTGAGCATGAACAGGGGAGGGGCAGAGAGAGGGGGAAACAGAATCCAGCCGGCTCCAGGATCCAGGCTGTCAGCACAGAGCCCGATGCAGGGCTCGAACTCACAAACTGTGAGATCATGACCTGAGCCGAAGTCGGACGCCCAGCCGACTGAGCCACCCAGGCGCCCCAGAATACGGGTTTTTTTTTCTGAATGTGCAAGGACGTCAGACGTGGTGGAGAGGAAGCACGGGCTCTAAACACGGCTTGATGAGAGGTGGTTAGCGCCTAAGGTCCTTTGTCTTTTGCTGCCCAGCCACAGGGTCCCCCTGGGGATTTATCATGTCTTCCTCTCCAAGGAAGGCCACATTTTCTGCTTTCGCATTCAGATGAGATTGGACTAGGAGACTGTCTTTGGGGTTTCCGGCCTTAGGCAGGAAGTTAGTGACGTTCCATGATTATGGAGCTACTAAAGAGCTCCATGTGGCTTGGTGTCCTTACCATAAAAGTGGGTGTGGAGTGGGAATGGTAGTAATCTGATGTAGTAGAAAACAGATGGTTTGGTGTTAGGTTGGTGCAAAGGTCTTGACTAAGAAGTGTCCCCTTGTCTGTCTTAGTCCAGAAATGATGAGCCGGGTGACTACTGCAGCCAGGGGGAACACAATGGCTCCTGTAAGAAAAAAAAAGAAGGACCTGGTAACCAGCATCCCCACGGTCCACCACACTCTCATCCCTTCCCCCTTAGGAGTCTTCCAGAAGAGCCCGTGCAGCTCAGAATTGTGCGTTCCCTAAGTGCATCTCAGGAAAGAGTGAGGAGTTTGGACCAAGTGTTTCGAGGTCCCGCACGGCACTTGTGGATGTTTACCCTTGGGCAAGGGCAAGAACTTTCCAGCAGGGGCAGCCGGCCACCGGTGTCAGGCCCTTGGCAGCAGTGTCCTCTTGTGCGGGGCGTCTCCTGCGGAGGTTCTGGAATGTCGGGATAGGTCATGAGCAGCCCAGTCCCACGCTATCTCACCAGGGAGGAAGCTTGAGAGACGTGATTTTTTCCCAGGACTCGCCAGCCATACACGTCAAAATATATACAGCCCCCATCAAAGGAAACAGAAAGCAAACTCCCCCGTTAAGCCACCCTGCCTGAGTTTAGGGTGAGCCCTTCAGCAGCAGCAGCAGACGCAGAGCCCCTCCGAGGCTCCGTGTTGTCGTCTCCACACAGTGGTCTTCTGCTGCGGAAACGGTGTTTACGGAAAACCCTTCACCGTGTTCTTGCTTCTGCTTCTCCCCCACCTCCTCTGAGAGACGTATTTCTCCTTAGTGGAATGAAGAAAAAAGTCTGAAAGAGAAGGGACAGGTTCTTGCCTGCTTCCTCGCATCACATGCAGAGAAAAGGGCACGTGTGACTCTTTTTCATGCTGCTTTTGACAGGCTGTGACAGGGAGCCAGTATGGGGGGTATCGAAGGGTCACCGCTTCTCCGGCAGTGGGTCTTCAGACTGCACGGAGCACCTGACGTCCAGGGAGAAATAGCAGTGGAGGGCGGAGGGTCCCGGACTCGTGTTTGTCTCCACTTGGGGCAGCTTTCCCTTGGTGGCTGCTTCCTGGGGCAGACCCACCTGGGGACAGCTGGCGGGACATTGGGCACCTTTCGCGGGCTTCAACTTCAAGGGGGGCCCCCCCCCCCCTTCTTCAGGGCATTCTGTCCAAAGTCCTTTAGATTTGCCTTAGTGGACGTGATCCGGCTGATGATAGAGCTTTCTGATTTAGGTATGCAGATGTGCGTGTATAAAAATAACACACCGGTGTATCAAACAGAGCACACTCCGCTGTGCCACCGGGTTCATATAAGGTTCAAAGGAGGACAAAGGATGGCAAAGAGTCAAATTTGCAAAAAAAGATTTCACTTGTACAGCTGAAGTTCAGAAGTCTTAAATATCTGCCCTCTGGACAGAAATCCGATAAGGGTTGTATTACAGAAGAGGGGAAATTTTTAGTCTTTGAGTTCCAAAGGCTTTGGCTTTGTTTGAGAATGGAGGAGAGTTTGTAGGAGGGTTTACTGGAAGATTTGGGACTGTCCAGTGTGGCAATACCAGGAAAAAGAGGTGTGACCAGAGTTTGAAGCTCCCGTAGGCCAGGGCAAGGTGAGCCTGCAGATTTATCAGCCATTTCTGGAAGTCAGAGGCTGTCCCTTGTCAGGACTTCGAAATGTCTTAGAATAAATACAAAGCAAATAGTGCTTGGGGCTCTTGGGTCCCTCAGTCGGCTAAGCGTCCAACTCTTGATCTCACCTCAGGTCTTGATCTCAGGGTCGTGAGTTTGAGCCCCACGTTGGGCTCCGTGCTGGGTGCGAAGTCTACTTAAAAAAATAAGTTAAAAAATAAATTAAAAAATTATTCTTCAGTAAGAAAATAAAAAAAAAAATAGTACTTTCTGCCGCTGGTAACAAGTGGACAGAACCAGAGGTAGTAGAGGCAGAAAAGGGCAGTGGGCTCAAGAAGAATGTCCTTCTTGATAGTTGGATGGAGCCAGGGATGCTTGGGGTTTATCACCGATCTTTTGCAAATGCTATCGTGGGACGAGCCTGCTTACAAAGCTTGCTTTGTGAGCTTCTCTGAAGACAGGACTCTTGTCCAGAGCATGCCAAGTTTGACTGAGATGTTATTTATGTTCTCGGTTCTCCAAATCTGGGCTGCCTGGCATTTTGGACAGGAGCAGGACGGACTTTGTGGTTGGGAGGCCCATCTGAGTTGTCTTTTTTTTTTTTTTTTTAATTAAATATAATTTTCTGTCAATTTGGTTTCCGTACAACACCTAGTGCTCATCCCAACAGGTGCCCTCCTCAATGCCCGTCACCCACTTTCCCCTCTCCCCCACCCCCATTAACCCTCAGTTTGTTCTCAGTATTTAAAAATAGAGTCTCTTACAGTTTGCCTCCCTCCCTCTCTGTCATTTTTTTTCCCCCTTGAGTTGTCTTACTTACATTCTGTGGTTCTTGTAAAGTGAGTTGCAGCCCCAAGATGGACACAGCCCCCTCTTGGAACCAAATTCCAGGAGATTCCTTGGCTCTCTCCTGGGTGTTCTCCACCTTACCCTCCCTTACCTGGGACCGCAGAGGGCCACGCCCATGCGGGCACCGCTGCCCTGCAGTTAGTACCTGTTCCTCACTCCTCTGGCTGCTCCGTGCCCTCCATACCCTCTCCCACCCCCAGTGGGGTACTTGCTGCTGGCTCCTGCATTTGGCTCTGACTGTGGGAGCCATTGAGAGAGGTGCCCTGCTCCGACTAACCCTGACCCAGTTGGGTGGCAGCATGGAGTTAGAGCTGGAGTGCAGCCAGCTCACTGGCCAGACCTGCGGAGAAAGCCCAGGATGCCATCAGGAGTGGTCTGCCCTGGAGGGAGGGTGGCCTCAGAGAAGAGGCACAGGCAAAGGGGAGCCTTCAGCCACATCTGACTGTCGAGTTCGCTGTACCTTTAACCAAAGGAGACTTGTTTAAAAAAAAAAAAAAAAGAAAAGAAAAAGGCTAAGTTATGTTTGGAACTTTATTCGAATTCTAGAATTGACCTGTGTTTCACTGTTGATAGTTTATAAAGTTTCATGTTGGCATTTAAATTTAGGTCATTAATTTAAAAGATCAGCCGTGGATACAAGGGCAGGGACTCTTCTGACCTAGAGCTTCCTGGATGACTTTGGGTCCCAGACAGACCTGGGTTTCGACTTTTGCTCCAGACACGGGGACCTGTACCCAGCCTCGTTCTGCTCATCCTTCAGGCAGATCCCAGCTCCCAGGGCGTCTGAGAGCCCAGGCAGTGGCTGACCCGTGCGCTCAGCTGCACACTTAGCAGTCAGGCAGTAGATGTTCATTCCCGGTGTAGATCACTCCCTATTTTTCTGTTTGCCTTCTAATGGTGGTAGAGATGGTGCATTTGTTGTCCAGGAAAACCCCAGCCCACTCCTCCAACAAGGCTCCCCAGCAAGTGAACAGGTACGGCAGCCCGTCAGTGCACGTGTGTGGCAGACGGCCCTGAGCAGCTCAGCTCCCTTCCAGCATGGACACTGTGCAGGTCCACAAAGTACAGGTTTGTCAAAGGTGGTATTGTTGGTGTGCCCTTGGGAAGTAGGGAGAGTTTGGGACCCTGGGAAACACGTCAGTTGCATTAATTCCCAGCTGTGAGAGAACTGGTCAGTCTTATCTGTCGGAGGCAGTTGGCGGTGCTTTCCACCTGCAGAATGCATAGCGTTTCCTGCCTCTGCCGGGCTCACGAGTTAATGCTCTCGTTTACGGCTGCAGTAGGCAACATTAGGCGTCAGTGATGTTTGATGAAGATGAATACCAGAAAGCGTATCTTCAGCTCTGCCTGGGGAGCTCTGGAGCCCTTGCTTGGAAGTCGCAAGGCAGTGGCAGGTGGCCAGAGCTGGCACCAGTGTCCTCCGTGTCGGGACGCAGATCTATTCCTTTGGACCAACTTTGAAAAAATTAGTACTGAGAACGTAGACTCCGTCTGGCATTTAAACCTTTCAGGTGCTGGTACGAAAAACCTTTGGTTTAATTTGTACATACACTTCCTTCGAGCCTACGTCTTCTAACTCTGTCATTAAATACCTGAAGTCTGGCGGCAGAGCTATTGAGCGTTTGTTCTATGCCAGGAGTTAGCATATCCATAAGCTAAGTACACTTTCACTTTGTCCAGGCAAGGTTTGTTTGTAAATTCTAAATTTGGGGCCTTTTAGCAGAATGGAAAGTTCCACAGTAGCAAAGCAAATAAAGTGTTCTTTTTAAAAATTCAGAATATACTGGGGATTTATCCCAAGTTAGAAGCAGTATACATACAGTACTCTTTATGAAAATATATGTCATTTTTTTTTTTTTTTAAGTTTATTGTTTTGGTAAGGCGTCCCTGGGATTCCTTCCAACACAGATCAAGGGAAATTGGTGCAGCGTTGAAAATACTTTTATGTTTAAATAAGAAAATTGTGCTGTTTTTAGATGTTTGTTTGATTAAGCGCTCCTGTAACTGAAGAAAACAGTTGCAACGGTTACACAAAGGGGCCTAGAAAAAAAATTGTGCTCTGAACCAGATTCACTTCAGTTTAGGAGGTGGTGGCCTTTCTTCTCTGCTTGATTTATGTGAATCTTAACATGTGCTCCATCAGGTGGAGTAGCAGGTGTTTTTGTTCATTTGTTTGGTGTAGGCCCAGCACAGACCCTTGTGATTCCTAGTACAGATAATCCTCAGCTGACCAATCAAAGAGCAAAGACTATTAGCTGGCCACTGTGGTGACACTGCCATGAAACGTTCAGATTTACCCTAGACTCACGTTTTTGATAAACGTAAGATTTCCAAATTTAGAACAAGCTTTTTGAGAAGTGTATGCATGCATTCATTCATTCATTCATTCATTCAGCAAACGCTGTTTGCGTGCCTGTGGGTGCTAACACTGAGTGACCCAAGTGCTTGCCCTTCTGGGGCATGATTTCTTGGGGTTCTCTGCAGATGCTGTGAAGGTGGAAGCAGTTGGCTGACAACCCCCCCTTTTTTTTTTTTAATGATGAAGCTAACTAGAGTGAATGTCATGTTCTCACCACCTGCTTTCACCTGAAAAGTAGGCTCTTATTATTATACTAAAACTGCTTTCCGTTGCCTCTTTTTTCCAGTTAGATTCTGCGATCGGTCGTCAGTGCTCACGCCGTGTTGTCTTTCTGAAATATATAATATGGTTGGTCATTCCTTTTTCCTGCAGAATCTCTCCTTTTCTGGGTCTGTTGCAGCAGGCTCCCTGCACTCACAGTATGTAAGGGGGAGACCCCCTCTCTGCTAGGACTGTGGAAGAACCTTTGCAGAGAGGTAGTCTGGAAATCAGGGCTGATGGCTAAAGGCAAGAAGGTGAAGAGCTCAGACCTGAGCCGTCAACACCAAGCTAGGCTTCCTGGAGTTAGCAAATAAAAAATACTGGACGCCCAGTTAAATTTGGGTTATACATAAGCACTGGCTACTTTTTTAGTATCACATTTTTTTTAACCACAAAAAGTATTTGTTGGCATATTTGGGACACAATTATGATACATTTGGGACATACTTATACTGAAGCATTATTCTTTGTTGGCATGAAATTCAGATTTAACTGGATGTCCTATGTTTGATCTAGTAACTCTCTGCCAAGCTGGCATGAATACCCTCCTCTGTGTTGTGGCTTCTGGCCACAAGGTGTTGGTGTGGCCGGCAGAGAGATGCATGGAGCCGCACTCCTTCCTCCTAGAGGGTCCGTAACTCTTTCTGGAATTGGTCTTTTCCTATTCACTAGTGTGATGCTCCCTCCTTGTCTCCCAGGGACAAGGCCTCTCCCTGTCAACACTCACCTCTCACAGGGAGGCCTCCATTTCGGACTTGCACACGTCCAGCTGTTTGCGGGTAGGCCTCTGGGCTCTGCTGGACACACAGGTTTGATCTGAGGTTATTTTGACTCTGTAAATGTACACATTTTCTCAGCAGTATCATCCCAGGCAAATTTTTGATGAAAATTTTTCCCTGAGTGCGCTTCAGCTCAAGTCAGTTATGTTTGTTTGGAGCGCAGATAAGCCACCTAAGTTTTGCAGTGTTCAGAAATTATTCTCATCAGGGTAAATTATTTTCCATTTCCATTTTCAGGAAAGGTTTTTCTGCACACGTCAGCCCTTACCTATAGCAGATTTCACTCCGTTTAGCTTCTGCCCCTCTTTGTTCTGTGCATCTCGTTCCATCCACGTCTGACTTTTCCTAGATCATGGTTTGCAGAGTTGAAGTTTTCACTGAGTTGGCGTCTGTGTGTCCGTGTCAGTTGTTTCTAGATGGTATCCTTGGTCTACTGTGTTGCTAATTCTCTTCCCTCATATGCCTCTAACCCCTTAGTATATTATGAACCAGAGCAGAGAGAGAGTGGCAGACTCAGACTGTCAGGGCCACCTCATCTCCCCTCACCTCGGTGCTTCCAAACCCAGACTGGGGATTTGCTGCCCACTTTTGTTTCTTGACATCGCTTCTCGAGGAATCCTCAGTCTCCCTGTCAAGCAGGCTTGCGGTTTTAGAGTTCACTCTGTCTTGCTCTCACCTCCTGCCTCTATGTTCAATGTTTCATTGCATCCCGTTGGCCCTTCCTTCCCTCCCCCCCCCCCCCACCTGCATCTTCCTTTCTAGTCCCACTCTCCTTTGGCAGTCCCCTCCATAGTGCTGGCTTTCACCTCCCCAACCCTCTGTCCTTCTGAAATCCACCTTCGTGTTCTCTCTCTACGCTTCTTCATATGTCCTTTCTTCCCTGTTAAATTACAGGCCCCCCTAGGGCAGGGACCCCGTAGCTTTCTCTGTACCGTGCCGTTCCTAACAGAGTGTTCGTGTGCTGGAACGCTCAGGAAGTGCCTCTTGGATGAAGGGTCCTACTCTGCCCTGAGGGCCGGGGGCCAGGGCTGGAGGACAGGGCTTTTTGGGGCATTAGATGAGGTGGTCCAGCTGTGGTGCCTGTTTACCTGCCTTTGGCACCTTGTTGCACACCCCACAGGTAACCTCAGCGCCGGGAGCCGGTGCCCGCCTGGCCTCTGGCCACCTGGCATCCTTCCCGGTGACGTTTCACTTTGACCTTTCCTTTGAAGAAGGGTTTTGAAGCAACATTGTACACGTAAAGGTCAACAAAGAAGAGTGGATGATGTGCCGACAGAATGTGAGTTAAAAGGCAGGAAGCAAGGCTGCTTGATACAACCAGGTTGGAGGGGATGAGCAAAAAAAAAGCGTCCCTGAAATATTCTTTAATCATTTGTCTTTAGAGACGTAAAGTGGGACATGGAAAACAAACATTTCCATTCAATGTATACACAGTTTGGCAAAACAAATAACTGGGCTTTGTGAGTGTCCAGACCTCCTGGAAGGAGGAAAGTGGCCTCTTGACTGGGCATTCTTTCCCGCCTGAGTTCAGAGTGGAAGAAGTCACAGGAGCCGCCCCTGTGGTAGAGCAGGTGGAGGAAAGCATTTTGTTTTTCTAAACGGAGGCGAAAACTTCCAGGTTTGGCCCAAGAGCCAAACCGACGAAAAGGTCTCTGGCTGGTGTGGCGTTGTCCAGGGGGAGTGACACACGGCCTGAAGCATGTGACCTGCTCACTCCTCAAGGGGCACTCACTGAGCATTTCCTGGCACCTCAATGACACAACTGAGATCTACAACGGCTACGGTCACTGCCAGCCCCCAACACACACGCTGCAGAGAACATCGGTCTTAGTGCTGCAGAAACCGGGATATTGAAGTATTTTAAAATAAAAGCGAGTGGCTAAAGACCCAGTCATTGTTAATTATGTTGTTTATATATATATAATTAATATATTTATATATAAATATTTAAAAGAATTTTTTTTAATGTTTTATTTATTTTTGAGACCGAGAGAAACAGAGCATTAACAGGGGAGGGTCAGAGAGAGTGGGAGACACAGAATCTGAAACAGGCTCCAGGCTCTGAGCTGTCAGCACAGAGCCCGACACGGGGCTCAAACTCACAGACTGTGAAATCATGACCTGAGCCGAAGTCGGATGCTCAACCGACTGAGCCACCCAGGGTGCCCCAATATATTTATATTTTTAATAGTTTTAAGCCAGTTTACATATTTCTAAGCAATAGCTCTGGAGTCTTTTAGCATCTGAATTAGAGGATAGATAGAAATAAATGAGACGTGTCAACTTATTTGTATGTTTTAACCTATATGTTTTTGTTTTTTAATTTTTAAAAAATGTTTTTATTTATTTTTGAGACAGAGAGAGACAGAGCATGAGCAGGGGAGGGGCAGAGAGAGAGGGGGACACAGAATCGGAAGCAGGCTCCAGGCTCCAAGCTGTCAGCACAGAGCCCGATGCGGGGCTCGAACTCACGGACTGTGAGATCATGACCTGAGCTGAAGTCGGATGCTTAACCGACTGAGCCACCCAGGCACCCCTTACCTATATATTTGAATAGTGCTTTGTCAATTACCAAATGCCTTCATATAATAAATGCACAGTTATTCTGAGTACTTAATCTTCACATCGCTTCACGAGTTGGCTCTTAATGAGACCTCTTATAAATCAAGGAACTCATAATAATAGCAAAGATACAGCACTTACTATGTGCCAGGTGCTCTTGTGTGCATTGTACGTTTTAATTCATTTGGGCCTCCTCAAACTCTGAAGTAGCTATTATTACTATTCTCTTCATCTTGCAGAGGGGAGGAAGGAAGCTCAGAGAAGTTACTTGCCTACCAAATTTTGAATCCAGTTTCATTGGAGATTTTCATTTCTATCTTGCCTCTGTCTTCCTTGATTTTTCACAGTAGAGAAGAGGCAGCGATGGGGTGAGGTGTAGGTGAGGTAAGTAGTATCCTTATCCCAGTTTTCAGGTGATAAGACTGAAACAGAGAAGTCAAGTGACTTGCCCAAGATCACACAGCTAGGGCCAGGCAGGCCTTCTGATTCCTCAGATCAGTGAGCAGATATAAAATCGGACATAGGAAAATTACCTTCCACTCGGTGTGACTTAAAGTCAGTAATGTAGCTTGATAGGAGTTGCCAGGCCTTCCCACCCAGGTGCACAGAGTCCTGGCATTGTCTTCCAAGCCCAGTTTGTGGGCAGAGAATGTTCCGAAGAGGGACCACTGCACACGGCAGCCATTTCATTTTATACCACAGAGACATTGTGAAGGCACCTGCCTAGGGATTCACACTCAGGTTGGAGGTACCAGATAGTTTCACCTGTTGGCTGGCCCAGGGAATGTGATTGTGTATATGAGGCTGTGAGGGAGCTTCCCTGTTAGGTCAGAAAACTTGCTGACCCTGGTCCTGGCCTTGTCTTTCTTGTAACCTGATTTGTGTAATGTGACCGGGCTGGCTGCGGATAGACTGGAGGGTGGCCTTGCTGTGTTTCCTGGTGTGCAGGGATGGTAAGGGGGGCAGGGAGGGGATTGCTGGCCAGCCAAGAGGTGGGTTTAGGTCGGGGCCTGGCTGAGTGAAGAAGGTGGGGACGACTCTCACATCAGCCACTTAGAGCTCTGGTAAGTACCACAGACTCCCTTTGAGGCTCAGTTTTCTCATTTATAACATGAGGATTGATTGTTGATCTTCTGTGTGTGTGAAACGCCGAGGACAGTGTCTGTGACATAGCAGCTGCTCAGATTTTATTAAATTAAGTTGAAGACTTTAAAGAAAAAAACCTTTTTATAGTGCAGCATGTTGTTGTAACTAATCACTAGAATCTCTCTGGGCATTTTTGAGATCACGCAAGGTCTTGGACAGCTCGGGTCCGGCTCGCTTTGGAGGAGGAGGGTGAATCCGCAGGTGGTCCGTGACTCCGTCCAGCTGTGCAGTTCTAGAACAGAGGCATTGTGCTCGGAGTAGGCCTGGATGCCCACATTCCCGAGGTGGCAGAAGCAGCTGCAGTCGCCCGGAGTTCACTGCCCGTAAGGCTGGCGTCATCAGGGCTCCTGCAGGGAGCAGATGGCCATCTCAAGCTGGGTAATTGGCGGCGAGTGTAGTAAAGCCACTGTTTACAAAGGCAAGGCCAGGGTTAGGGGTGGTCCGACGGTTTTAGTGGCCTGGGATTGTGAGGGGGCCCTGAGTGGCCCAGCACCCTAGGCTTGGAGGGGCAGGAGAGGGTTTGGTGAGCACAGCTGGCTGTGTGGGGGGGAATGTTCCATCACAGAGCCGCCCGCCTCCTGCTGGCCCCAGAGAGCTCAGGGTGCACCCAGGTGGGCTCCCGGGTGTGGTGGAGGAGGGTGGAGGGTGGCTCTGGGACAAACAGAAGAGGAAGTGATTCAGGCACTGGAGGACAGAGACCATTTAGGTCAGCTGTGCATCCTTACATTTTAGTTTGCTTTAGACAAGGCTCAGTTTACAGTTGAAGTGATCGGACAGAGGCCCATTTTGAAAGGGTTTACACTTCTGGCTTCTTTGGTAAGATTCCTTCAGTTACATAGAATCCTGAAGACCCGCATGCGGGTGCTTCTAAGTCATTCAGATGTGGTATTTTGAATAATAATCTTTCTCTTCCTCATCTTCTTCCTCCTCCTTAAAAAGAGAGGGGCGGGGGAGAGAATGACAGACTTACCAGTGAAAACCACTTTTAATTTGGGATTGATACAAAAGTGGGCCAAGTGCCATAGTTTGCCAAGTCATAGATTTGGGCCGCTGTTTTTCGAAGTGCAGCATGTATGTGCCCTGTGAGCAATTTTAGGGAGTGCACAGACATTTTTATATTAATAGGTATGTTAAATGGTAACATAGATTAGAAAAACTAGAGACCTGATGTGTCCAGAGCTCACTACCTGTATGGCTGTAGCCATCAGGGGCCCTGCAGGAAACAGATGGCACTTTTCATTGGGTAGTGGAGCTGAGTTTAATGTTTGAGTTCAGATCATTTTTGGTGGTATTCCATTTGGGAGTAATACAAAGCTTTCTACAAAATAATATTTGATTTATAAAGAGGTGGATTCCTTTAAAAACATTTTTTTTAACGTTTACTTATTTTTGAGACAGAGAGAGACAGAGCGTGAACGGGGGAGGGGCAGAGAAAGAGGGAGACACAGAATCGGAAGCAGGCTCCAGGCTCTGAGCCATCAGCCCAGAGCCCGACGCGGGGCTCGAACTCACGAACTGTGAGATCGTGACCCGAGCTGAAGTCGGACACTCAACCACACTCAACCGACTGAGCCACCCAGGTGCCCCTGGATTCTTCTAACAAACAATGTTATAAGTAACAATATGCATGCTACAAAGATACAGCAAAAACTCCCAAAGCAGGTGTGAGAATAGACTGGTTTGGATGTATTAGATGGTCCTGTGACTCTTTCCCAGCACTAGCATTCCTTGATGGTGTCTTATTTGGGGACCATCTTACACAGATGAAAATGTTTTCAAGAAGTGCCTCAAGAAATTTTGTCTAAGTTGATGGGAGGAAAGAGAACAGAGCCATTTTTAAGTGGAGTCCCAACTGATACATGGCAGGTGTGTCTGGTGACCCGTCTGCCTGGCCCCCGCTTCTCCTGGGGAGAACGGTTTCCTGGGTGGGAGCCCCGTGGAGTCATAAATCATTCCCTGCACATTAGGTTTCCCTAACTGTGCTCCTGTGTAGGACTGCAGCGACACAGCCAGCTATTTAGCCCCAGGAGAACAAATTAAGTGTATCAAAGTACAGAAATTCAGAGGCCGAGGCTTGCAAGTGCTTGCTTGATTCCTTCTGGTAATCACTGGGCTGGCGCAGGCAGGCTCTTCTCTCCTGGATGTGGGCCGCCCTCCTGGCCACATGCGAGGCTCATTTGTCTTCATACACTTCTTCAGCGCTGCCGTAGGGCTGGGGACACATCCGTGGGAGGGTAGGGGCGGGCTGACGCCTGCCTGCAGGGAGTTGTGTACCCAGAGCTTGTAAATGCCCCGGAGGGTAGCATGAACTCACCTGTCAGGTGTGCCTGGGCAGACAAAAGGCCGCCACCAAGCCTCGAGAGCATTCCGAACACTCAGTGCAGAAAGTATCCCGAAATTTGTTTCCCCAGACAGTTTTCCTTCCAGCTCCCCAAGTTGGGCATGTCTTCTCCCTGCCTCACTGGTGACTTCTCTGTCCTGGGAGTGCACCTTGATGATCTTTGGAAATTCTTTGCTAGTGCTAAGAGACCTTCTTAATTTTTTACCGCCTGATGATCTTTTACTTCTGATTACCTATTGAAGCCTTCCTATTTTCTTGAGATCCTGCGCACAGAGAGGCATTTCCTGTCTCCCGTATCTTGAGTTAAAAGCTTTAAGTGTGTCATTTAAACCAACAAATGCTGCGCTCTTCCTCAGCTTTACTATTCTGTGCCCTGTCACCATGAAGGATCTTTGCTGTGTGTTAAACCTGGAACTTATGTTTGCAGTGGAACAGAACAAGAAGAGACCCAGAGCTTGCGGGGAGGGTGTATTAAATAGGAGTCACTTTCACCTTGGTGAAACGCTCAAAGCAAAATGACTGTTACATATAATAAGTGGCTTGTGCAAGGAGGTGGAGCTCCTCTCACAACTGCAACCGGAGCTACAATTATTGATTTCCGGGGCGGGGGGAGAATTTTGACTTGAAGCGGAATTAAAGGACACGGAGAACATGCTGCTGTTGCACAGAACTTGTGTGGAAGTCCTGGAATCGGCCCAGGTGCCGTTAATAGAAAACCGCGCTGTGGTCTCTGGCGGGTTGGGCTCTTCTTAGCTTTTATTATTTTTTAACAGCTTTATTGAATATACATTAATACCATAAAGTTAATCCATTTGAAGTATAAATTCCATGGTTTTGATTATATGCACAGAGTTAAGCAACCATTAGCACAATCACAGAACATTTTATTCACCCCTACACGGAAACCCATATGCAGTAACAGTGACTCCGCATTCCCTCCTCCATCCTTACCCCAGCCCTAGGCAACCAGTAATACACTTTCTGCCTTTATCTGAGACCTTTCATATAAATGGAAGAGCACAATACATGGCCTCTTGTGCCTGGTTTCTTTCCCTTAGCATGGTGTTTTCAAGGTTCATCCTTGTGGTGGCTGGTGTCAGTGCTTCACTCCTTCTAAGGGCTGAATAATATTCCATTGTATAGATATTCTGTGTTCTGTTTATTCATCATTTGATGGGCATTTTGGTTGTTTAAGCATTTTGGGGCTATTCTCAGTCATGCTGCTGTGAACATTTGTGTACACATTTATCTTGGTTATAGATCTAGGGGTGAGTTGCCAGGTCATATGGTAAGTATGTTGTTTTTTTGAGGAATTTTCTTGGTTTAAAAAAATTATGAATATTTTTTTACTGTACGTTTCAGTGGCATTAAGTACATTCACAATGCTGTGCGGCCATCGCCACATTCCTCCTCCTAGGTTTTTAGGAAACAAGCAACACCATTTCTTGGCCCCCCGAAGAGAAGTAACTTTAACTTTGATTTGGCAAAGGGAGGGGGACAGATTAGTAAAAAGCCTAGTCACTGTTACTTCCTTTTGAGAGCTAGAATGGGTGAAGGGTCCTTGGCCCCAAACCGTAGGGTCTGTCTCTGCATGGATGCTACCGCTTTAAAAAATGTTGGTTAAGACCAGCAGCGGGGAGTGGGTGTGTAACTTGAAGAAGCTGCCCAAGAACTGGGAGTAGGGGGCTAGAGAGGTGGGCTGCTGCTTGCATTCTCGGGGTGCCTCCCAGGTACCTCTCCAGGGCACACGGCAGGAGTACAAGAGGCTTATTTTCCTAGTGGATCAACAGATCTACCTGGGCTCTGACAGGTGGCCTCAGGGAATCCTGAACGTAAGCGATCACTAGTTCTATTCACCGAGTCTCAAGAGAGTGTACCAATGTAGGGCCAAAATATATGCGTGTGTGTGTTTCCGGGGATCCATCATAGAACTAGAAGAGATCTTGGAGAAGGTTTATGTAGGCCGTGGACAGCAGAGCCCCGACATCCTTCTGCCCATGCCCTGGCAGGCCTGCCCCCTTGCTCTCTCGGGACCCCCTTGTGCTCGTCCATGACTCCAGCTTGCATGTTGCTCACCCTCTGTCTGAGGAGTGCCTGGCTTCTTCCCTCAGCCTTGTCGCGCCTTCACCTTGTCCGCTGCCTCCCCTGACCACTCCATCCTGGGTCCGAATTGCTCCGAAATTCCCCCATGCCTCCTTTCTCTGCTGCCCATTTAGAGAATGCCCTGTAATGTTTATATTGTATTCGTATGTTTCACCTTTTTTTTTTTTTTTTTTAAATAATACGTCACTTGCTCACTGGCAAAGACTATTTTATTAAACTCTTAAGGTTCAGTTACTCGCAGACAGAAACATCGAATGACCAAAGTCAGGGTAGGTGCCACAGCCTACCCCCTCAGCTCGTTAACGAGATGATTCTTTTAAAATATTGACAAACCATGTAATTAAGAGCCAATTATTCACACATCAAACAATTGTTCACTTGAACTGGAGAATTTCTTAAAATAGCAGCTCCCCCTGGCTGCATTTATCTATTTGTGTAGCTCATTAACTGTTTGGCAGAGAAATTTCAAAATGCCACGTAGGAACCAGTGCATTTGAAGAACAGTATGAAATGAAGAGAAAGTATTTCTGAAATATGTCACTTACTCAGAGACAGTCTCCCAAGAATGTATTTACTTTCAAAAGTGCATGATATATTTATGTGGATAAATATATTTATTGTTGTTTTTAAACAATTGCATGAGCCTCACAGTAGTTTCCTCTTTGGAGAAGTGAGGAAACTAAGATTCAGAATGATTTGCCCCAACTCACTCACCCGGTCAGCATTTGAGCAGAGATTCAAACCAAAGTCTGTCTCCTTGAAAACCTCTGTGTCCTCATTCCTTTGCATGTCACTGTTAAGTGGGGGATCCTCCTCGTGTCTAATTAAAGTTTTGCTGTAATTACGTTATGGCCCATTGCCCTGGGGGACCTATTATAATCTCATGTAGCGTTTCAGTAGCATTAAACATAATGGAGCATCCAGGTGGGTTTCGAGTCGGATGCGCCAAGGTTTGAACCAAGGCTCCGCTTTATAACTACTTTACACAGCTGGCTTGCCCTAAGTGAAGGGGGTGTGACAGCTGTGTAAACTTCAAGGCCTGGTTTGAGTGTTAGATGAGGTTGTACACATACATACAGTGCCTTCCGCGGGGGTGTTGGCACATGGTAGACGTTTAACATGAACGTTAGCCATTCTTACTGTTGCTATTGCTTATGAGGGGTATGGCTGGCTTCAGATGCGTGTTTATTACTCCAGACTCAGAGGCAGAATTCAGAGGCTGGTGGGTGACAACTGGGAAGGGGGTGGGGGGGAGTGGCTGCCTGGAGCGTCACTTCTTCGTGCCTGCCTTCAGTAGCCTGGCTCTTCCTCCCTCCCCCATTCTCCCCTCTCTTTCCTGCCCTGATCAGTGTTTCCTGTGACAGCCTGGGAGGATTTCTGCATCAGATGTTGGATTGGTCCCTTCCAACTCTTAGAACTTGTGATTTCATTTTTTGAATCTCGGGCATTTTTTATTTATTTATTTATTTATTTTTTTCCAACGTTTATTTATTTTTGGGACAGAGAGAGACAGAGCATGAACGGGGGAGGGGCAGAGAGAGAGGGAGACACAGAATCGGAAACAGGCTCCAGGCTCTGAGCCATTGGCCCAGAGCCTGACGCGGGGCTCGAACTCACGGACCGCGAGATCGTGACCTGGCTGAAGTCGGACGCTTAACCGACTGCGCCACCCAGGCGCCCCTGAATCTCGGGCATTAAAAAATAGATGTCCATGGCTCCTTGGAGGGCAGAACGTTTCTGGGAGAGGGAGAAACGACCTTCCTCATAGGCTGGACGCTGCCTCATCTCTGTGCTTTCTCGGAACCACAGAGTGGAGATGTCCTTCCCACTCAGACACTGAAACAGTGTGTTTGGCGTAACAAGAGGACTTTTTAGTAAAGTGGCCGTGGGCTCTTTCTGTTGTCCTGGTCACTGCTGTTCGGAGCTTCTGTGCCTGCCCCGTGACCTGGGGATGAGGCATTCTCCCTGGGGGACCTTGTGAGCGTGGTGGGGCTTAGCTGGTTGGCTCCTTTCCCTCACAGGGGCCCTGCCTGGCCGTCCCATCAGCCCTTCAAGGTTTGACCTTCACCTTCCAGGCAGAGTCATCAGAGGGCGAGGGTCTCAAGCCTTCTACAAGATACCAATTCACCCTCAGAAGTGAGAACTCAGATTAATAACGGGAGCATGTCTTAGTCCACACGGCGTTTTTTAATCGTTTACTTTTTCCCGCCGTCTCCTTGCCTCTTAGTTATTCTCAATCCTGGTTTGGGTACCCGGGAGGGTTCTCCAGGGATATGGTGACAAGGTTTTGCTCTCTTGTGAATATGTGCTTGTTTTCAGATATTGTAGCTTTTTTTTTTTTTTTTTTGATAGAATTATTAAACCAGTTTACTTAAAAAAGAAAATCTGTGGAACACTTTGCGGTCTGCAGTTTCACACGTAAGGCAGGCTTTCTCCACCCCAGTGCTCCCAAGCCTCTCTGTTGGAAGGCTGTCCGTGCAAGCAGTCCTGGCCTCTGAGCACTAGATGGCAACACCTGCTTCCCTCGGCTGTGGCCACCGGAAACGTCTCCAGGCACTGCCTGATGCCCCTTGGTGGGCGCAGAGTCACCCCTGCTTGAGAACTGCATCCCGTGACCTCTGACTGGCCCCCGCCAGCTTCTCCTGCCACCCCTCCTCTTCCCTTGGCATCACCAGGAGACACGGGCCGATGGGGAAGAGCGCCCTTCACTGGCCCCTTGCAGCGCAGAGCAAAGAAGGGGTTTGTGGCCTTTTCCCGGAGTATTTTGCGTCTCAGAGGAAGGTTGAGTCATCAAATTGTGAGCCCAGCGGTCTTTTCCTTGGTGCAGAATGGCTGGAGTAATTTTAGTTATCGAAGGACAGGGGGTAGGATAAATGTCTTGCTCTTATTTCCTTGACCATGTTTCCTTTAGAGTTTGTCATTTTTTCCCCCAGTAAGTTTTGTAGAACCAGAGTGTGCAGTCTTTCGAACAGCATTTATGCTTAAATGTTATTGCCGTCTCAGGGAGTAGACAGAAACTGGTATAGGTCCCAAATACAGGCGGGATTAGGACGGACGTTGGAAATTGGAAAAAGAGGTGAGTTACTCACATTCTGAGATGGACGCTGGAATCTATTCTGCGAGTTTTCCTGGGGAGCTGCTGAGTAGCAGCTGTAAAGCCCATGGTCACGGGTAGAAGACACCGCCCTACCGTTGAGGAGCTGGTAAGCCAGTGTGTGTTGTGCTCCCGTGGAGCTGTGGAAGTCAGGAAGTGTGGGTCCAGTGGAAACATAGGAGAACATAGTATTTTGGATGCTGGTACCCTCCAGATCTGCCCCTTGAGGGTATGTTGTTTCAGTTAATAAGGGTCTGATCATTTCTGGGTAGATCTAAAGTGCGGGGTTAAGGCTGGGAGGCCGAAGGAGAGAAGGGATCACTCCCATATTCCTGTGGTTCTCTCAGCGGGTTGCAGGTGCAGCTGGGACAGTCCGGACTGTTCTGGATGCGGTTCCTACAGTGCCCACGCAGCAGGCTCCCCGGGGACCAGGAGACGAAAGTATGAGAGCCTCTGAGCTCAGTTCTGGATCCTTTGGTGATGCCCGGAAGCCTGCCCTGCTGGTTCTGGGGACACTGCAGGCTCCTTCCTATACTTGGGGCTTTGGTTCTATCCTCCCCGTCTTTCCTGGAGCAGAAAAGTGGTTTCTGTTTAACTACTCAGCCTCTTAGTCTGTGCTCCCTTTTAACCGACATAAATCTTATGCTGAAATTTGAAAACTATTCATGCCAAAGAAAACAATTCATTATGATTTGCTTTTTTCAACCACAGATGCTCCCCTTTCAGGATTCTGACAGCCCACACATCCGCTGGGGAACTGCCTTGGGCGTCCCATAGGTTGCTGGGCCTTCCCAGAGGAGCTCCGTTCTTGCCAGCGTTCTCGGTGAGAGTCCGTGAACTTAACAGAAATCCCCCGATCGCCTTGAACTGTGCTGTCCGTAGCTTTGTTCCTTACAGTAACCATAGCATCTGACCTTCCCGTGTGTAGTTGGGGCTCATCTTACTTCTGGTGATTTCATGCAGTTGCTTTAGGAAACCAGAAGCGTTCTTCCTCCAGTGAATATTTCGTCCATCCTTAGTTTTCAGAGAGGTATTTCCAGTGATAGACTTTAAGAAGTCAGAGATTTTGGTCCAATAAAGGTCACTGCCGCCTCTCTGGTTTCTGAAACTGTATCTGGCGCCCAAGACATTTGTGGAATGAATGGAATAAAATCACATTCACAGGCAAAGCAGGTACTTAAGTTGCCAAAGAGCTGGGGGTTGTGTCTCATAAATGGGAAAGCATTTTTAGTGGTTCATCAGTGTACTTAATGAAGACCTGATTCCCTTTGATGTGTAAATTACTCAGTGGAAGTATGTTTGCTGGTGTTTCCATGTTATTTTACGTACATATTTCCCGTCAGTGTGCCAGGTGCCCCCCGTTACCCAGAGCCACATGGTGTCACAGCCACACCCTTTCAGTGAAGCTTGTCAGGGGTGGTGTTGAAATGTTGCTTGCTGTGTTTATGACACAAGTGAAATTGAATCCTTAAGGTCTGAAGTGTATGTAGCATTCTCCTTCCTTGGTAAAAAGCGAGTCGCCAGATCTGTAGGAGTAGAATGATCGGTTGGAACATTCTTGGATTAAAGAAAAGCAGTTATAATGAGTTTATTTGCTATGCATTCCAACCGCATTAATCCTGATGAGTTCAGCCTGGATTAACGTATGGCATGCTTTTCTTCCGGACTTCCAGCTTGAGCATTCACTGCTTGTATACCGTGACAGGAGAATGGAAGCAGAGTGGGGATCCCCTTTAGGCGGCTTCATCGTGCCCAAAGAAGCAGGGGAGGACCTTGTGCGATGTGAGCATACACCCAGCTTGGTGCTGTGTTCACTTGATTGGGCAGCCCATAAGGGAGCGGTTCTCAAGCTGTTCGGTCCCAGAACCGCCTTGTGCTCTTACAGACTATTGAGGACTCGAAGGAACTCTTGCTTATGTGGGTGGAATGTATCAACATTTATCATCTTACAAATTTGAGTTGGGATCAGCTTCAAATATTTACGTACTAATCCATCTAAAAATAACAAGCCATTTTCTGTTAACGTATCATTTCTATGAAAAATAACTAGTTGCTAAATAATTTAATGGGAGTAGTGTCATTTTTCATATTTACAAATCTCTTTAATGCTCAGCTTAATAGAAGGCAGCTTGATTGTTATGTCTAATTATGCATCAGTCGGTTTTGATGTCTGTTTTAGCTGAAATATATAAAGAAAATAGGCCTCAGGTAGATACTTGGAAAAGGATAGTAGCCTTTTTGGATAATTATGAGTGTTCTTTTTTTTTTTTTAAATGTTTATTTATTTATTTATTTATTTATTTATTTTTAATGTTTATTTATTTTTGAGAGAGAAAGAGTGTGAGCAGGGGAGGGGCAGAGAGAGAGGGAGACACAGAATCCAAAGCGGGCTCCAGGCTCTGAGCTGTCAGCACAGAGCCCGATGCGGGGCTCGAACTTATGAACCTCGATATCATGACCTGAGCCGAGGTCAGACACTTAACCGACTGAGCCACCCAGGCGCCCCTGAGTGTTCTTTTTCGATACTGCACAAAAACTTGAAAGGAGGTAGTTGGTTCTACAGTGGAATCTAAAACCATATTGACAGGCTTTTTGTACTTGAAAATGTGTCTTGTTTTGTACTTTTTTCAAAAATTACGCTTTGTACTTTGAATCAGTCGTTTGTCCATGTTTCAGTGAAATACTGTCTTACTGAATTATGCAGATCTTCAAACGTTGACAGATTTCATCATGTAACTGTTTTCTAAAAATCGCATTTGTTAACATCACCAGTGTCATCAGAAAACTGTTTTAAGTTTTGGGAATCTTTTGAGTTCTTGGTGACAGATGCAAGTTTTCCAAAATTCTATTTTTTTTTGTTGTTGTTTTTTTGTTTGAAAGCTCAAATTTTATCGTTGGCAACAAGCATTGCTAGTTATTTTCCTTCTAGCTTCTGCTCCTTTTATTTCAGAGTTTTGTTCCTAAGATACAGATCCGATCATGGCACTTGGCTGTCTCTCCCTTCCCGGAAGGGCAAAGTGTGTGTAGTTTTCTTGACTTGGCCACAAGGACTTGGATGAATTTGCCCCCATCTCCCAGCACTTTGATAGTTTCCAGCCTTGTTTCCAGCCTCTGTGTTTTTTTGTTTTTGTTTTTTCATTGGCTTAAAACAGCACACATTTATTGCCTGACGGTTCTGGATGGAGGTCAGAAGTCCGAAATACATCTCACCAGGCTCAAGTCAAGGTGGTGGCAGGGGTGTGTTCCTTTCTGAGGACTCTTGAGAGACAGTCTAGTTCCTTGTCCCTCCCAGCCTGCCTGCCTTCCTTGGCTCCTGGTCCCCTGACACATTCAAAGCCAGCAGTGGCTGATGGTGTCTTTGTCACATTGCATCCCTCTGACACCGACTCTCCCGCCCCCTCTTCCACCTGGTGGACCCTCGTGACTACATCAGGCTCGCCACAGGAAAATCTTCCCATCTCAAGGTCAGCTGATTAGCATCTTTATTCCTCTGGCAACCTTAATTCGTCCTTGCCGTGTAACCTAACATATTCACCAATTCCTGGAATTGGGATTTGGATGTTTGGGGTTGGGGGGGGGGACAGTATTATTCTGGCAACCACATTCAAGCCTGTCTAGTTTCACAGTTCAGTTCCTGCTGTGTATATGTTGGCTAGACTTGTCCTTTAGGGCTTCACTGCAAAGGCCTTTCCTCAAGTCTTCAGGTGGGGCCAACCACTTTCTCTTCAGCCAAGACAGAGACTCGCATATGAGCCACACCACCTCAGTGCCCTTGTCCCCAGTAAGGCATCTGTAGGTCAGTCTCCCCTGCGGGGCCGTGACCCTCTCAGTGCCCTTGTGGTACCTGGCATATGATAGAGAAAGAGCAACACGCTGTCAATTTGGGGCATTTGATTATGGGCCGTGTTTTAGATGCCATCGACTGCATGTTCAGTGTCTTCGGTGTGATAATGGCATTGCAGTTTTGCCGGAGATGTCGTTCTTAGGAGTTACCAAAATAGAGGTCAAGTGTCACGGTAGCTATTATAGCTCACTATCAAATGGTTCACGAGAAAAGTGTATATAAAAATAAAACGAACACGGCAAAATGAGAAATGTCGGTAAATGTAGATGAAGGGTATGTAAACGTTCCTTTCGTGTTTCTGTAGGTTTTCACATTTTGCAAATAGAAAGCGGAAAAGAACGAAGCCTCGAGTACAATGAGCGTACAAAAGGTGTGGGTCGGGATAGAGTAGGATCTCCGTGGTTGGAAATCTGGTTTGCTGCTGTGGAAGTTCCAAAACTCTGTTGATTAGCGTCTTGATGTGCATCTTTGGTGTAATGATAATCCGCTCTGGGTTTCATTAGTGCAGATCACGTCAGGAGACTTTAATTAAACCTCTCCAGCTCCTGGGTGAGCGCGCGAGTGTGTGCAAAGTAGAAGTGGTAGGATTGAGGAGACAGAGGACTTTATATCAGCAGAGGTAACTTGCTTTCGGATGGGGGGGCTCCGGCCACTCGATCCCATTCCTTGTGGGACTGTAGGCCACTCCGCTAGGCTTATGGTGACAGCGCGCGTTCTACATTTAGAGCACCCTGGCCCATCCTGAAGTCTCCAGGGCAGGCGTACGTTTGTGCCCATCTGTCAGCTGGTCCAGAGAGTCTTTGGCAAGATGGCCACTCACAGGTGGAGTCTGACTGTTTCCTGAGGGACCCAGATAAGAGTTTCTGCCCCCGCCACTTTCCGTTCTCAGTGCAGTTGTCAGAGGTGGTGGGGGGGGGGGGGAGGTGGATTCTCTCCCCACACGGCTTTGTGCCTTCCCACCTACCACCCATCTACCTTTGTGCCCTAGGTCTGTGGAGGGAGTCTGTCTGGGTGATGCTTGTTTGAGATTTGGTCCTCGTTGGTGGAGGTCACATGGTAAGATCTCTGGTTCGGAGGACATCTCGTCCAGTTTCCTGTCTTGTCCCCTGCCCAGTGGTGCTTCACCATATGTCTGTTCAGTCCCCGTGAAGGGACCCTTACCTGCCTGGCCTCTGATGCCACCTACCTTTGCTTGGTGTTATAGGTCGGGTGTCTTTTCTGACTCCGAGCTGAACAGAATCATCCCTCGCCTCACAGCCACAGGCATGGAGGTTCTGGGGCCCAGGTGGGTGGCGCCTAACGTCTCTTCTTTGCTTCCCAGGAGCCGGAAGTGCCCATCTCATCCCTCCTGAGACGTCTTTGCTCCAGGACCCAGGCGATCCTCGGGTGACGAGGTGACAAGTCCTCACATCCTGTTCCAGGTACATTCTGCCCATCTACACGCTGGCAGGGCGGTCTCTTGGGCACTAGAATGGATTGTCCGTTTAGACCTTCAGTTGGCTGTTGACTTTATGAATTAACTGACAGCTACACCCTGCGTCATCCTCTTTTAAAGCTTATCTATCACTGCTCCGCGTCTTCAGAGCCCTTAGCAGTTCAGGCCCATCCCCTCGTCAGAAAACGCGAGTGCCCCTTCACTTTTGCGGGCTTATTAAATTTCTGCATTTCCTTGAAACAGAACTCCCAATACCCTGCCCGATGCAAGGCTTGGGAACTGGGGGGGGAAGACCGACATCCCAGGTGAAATCTATGTCCATCAGGGCAGCTGTGGAGAGAGGATCTGCCAAAGCCCGCCGCTCACTCCCGGTGTGGATGCGGGGCTGCTGCGTGGTGTGCAGCCCTTGGTGGCCCTCGTTCTGGGCAGCGGCCCCTGGCCTGTCCGTGCTGGTGTGCAATGCCGTGACACTGATGGTTTGCACTGCGGTGCTGCCTTTGACTCTTGGAGCCTTGGTGCTTCTCAGGGTCAAGGGCAGGCTCCAGTTTCCTTCCTGCTCTCAAGCCTTTCCTCCTGCTTCTATCTCTTTATTCTTCTGCTTTCCCCCCCTTTCACTTAGGGATTCTCCCGTAGCTTATTCTTAGGTTCAGGTGCTGTAGTGATCTATGGCCAGTAGTGCCATATGTATGGCTATATGTAGTGACTATAGGCCAGTGCATTTCAGGCTGGGCCTTGGAGCCGCAGAGTCCTGAGGGGGGCCAAGGAGCCAGGCCGGGGGCGGGGGGCAGGTCAGGGCTAGCCAGCGGGGCTCAGTGGCTCCCATCTCTCTGTGTAAGAGAGGCTCCACTTTTATTTGATTCTTAAGTTTGGGTTTGGCAGATGTGGTTTGGGAAGGATGGGTTGTTCTACTATTAAAATACTTGAAAGCTATTACTCCTGTTAGCTTTTGATTAAAATAACAAGTTCACTGAGTATGGGTACTTCATTGTTATTGTTGCTATTTTATGCATCATCAAAAGGAGGCAGTTTTTTCAGGTGTGTGTGTTTACAAAAGAACCTGCCCTGACTTCTCTCCCTCCCTCTCACATTCTTACTGTCCTTTGCGGCCATTCATATTCTTAATTCCAAAAATAGCTGTATTAAGAATGCACACGTAGGGGCGCCTGGGTGGCTCAGTCAGTTAAGCGTCTGACTTCGGCTCATGATCTCATGGTTTGTGAGTTCAAGCCCTGTCTCAGGCTCTGTGCTGACAGCACGGAGCCTGGAGCCTGCTTTGAGTTCTGTGTCTCCCTCTCTGTCTGCCCCCCCCTCCCCAAAATGAATAAACATTAAAAAAAATTTTTCTTTTAATGTTGAAAAAAAAGAATGCACCCATAATCAGGGTCAGCAGCCCATGCCATCCTTCATCAGAGGAACTTTGTGGGGGATATGGCCAGCGGCCTTTGCCACAGGTAGGTGTCTTTGAGCAGTGACCTTGAAATAAGAAGGAGGGGCCAGACTCCCCAAAGCTCCTACCGCATAGTTCATAGGGAGGCTCACGGCTGGAAGTACACCGCGTGTTTATGAGGCCCTTGCAACTGTGTAAATGTCAGAAACCAAGGTGCACAGTTACCAGGTGTACTTTCCCAAAAGACAGTAAAACTGGATCCTTGCCGGCAGGGAAGTGCGGCCGGGGAGGGGGGAACATCCTGTGTGGTGCCAGAAGCCATTGTGAACCTTGAGTATCCTTTTCTTTCCTCCTCTTTTCGGGGCCTGTTTAGTAAGAGTGCTTAGAGTGAATTCATTCTGCATTCTTCCTCCCCTTCCTGCAGTCGTCAGATGTGTCTCTGCTATCTTAACAGACTATTTTAGAAACCCTTCCTGTTACCTAATACCAGGGCTTGGCACGTGGTGCTGAGTGTTCACATCGGAATGAAAAGTCTGTATCAGATCTGTTTCTCAGGATCAGGATGCTGTGACCGAATGTGTGGGGAAGCCATCGATGGTTCTTAGGTCCTTCGGCACAAGTCCTGAACTGCAACTAAATCAGGGGAATTCACGACCTACTGGAAACCACCATGAGGTTGCCCCTTCTTGAGTGAAGAGATACAGACCAGGTGCCAGATGGCGGCAGAGGTGGTGCATCCCCTGGAGGCTTTTTGGTCTCTGCCATACTTGTTTGTGCGCTTCAGTTTATCATAATGTCTTCCTGCCCAGAGGGCGGACAGCTTTGTTCCGTTCCCTGCTGTTTCATCAGCACTTAGAAGCGGGGGAGGCCTATAGTAGGCTTAAGGTAAATATTTGTCGAATGGGTAGATGGTTGCTTTAGTCTTTCTTTCCAGACAGTGCGCACTCTGAGCACAGGGACAGTGCGCTGCTTATCTTTGTAGCTCCCGTAACTCCCAGAAGAGTGACACAGGGCAAATATGCAATTTTGTAAAAAATGAAATAATAGTCATTTAGTGCATACCATGCTTCCAGAGGAGGCAATTGCTTTCAAATTGTTCATCCTTAACCAAGAAAAAATAGTTTCAGGTCCAGGAAAGGTTAACTCCACCATTGAAACAGAGGAGGAGAAATGTTGGGCTCTGGTTTTAAGTCCTTGAAGGTGTAAGAGAGAACAAATGCAAACCCACTCAGTGTCTCATGACGGGGCCACGGAGGAGTACTCTGTCACCGCACAACAATCACCACAAACGTAGAGGCCCAAAACAACACACATCTATTGTTCCATTGCTCCTGTGGTCAGAAGTCAGGGCCCGGCCTGGCTCACGAGGCTGCAGTCAATGTGTTGACTAGGGTTTGGTTCTCATCTGGAAGCATGGCTGGGGTAGAATCTGCTTCTACGCTCCCTCAGGTTGTTGGGCAGATCTATATCCTCATGATTGTACGATCCGGGGCCCTGGCCTCTCTCTGGCCGACCTGGAGGCCACGTTCATTGCCATATGGGTTTTCCTGGTGTGGCGGCCGGGTTCATTACGCTGACGAGGAGGATGCTAGCAAGATGGAGCTCCTGTAACGTAAGCTCCGTGGAGTGACGGCCAGCACCGTCGCCGTCTTCTGTTGACTGGAAGCAAGTCCCAGTTCTACACACACTCCAGGAGATACCGGGAGTGGATCATGGGGCCACCTTAGAGGCTGTGTACCACTGATTGCCTTTCCTTGCTCCTTGAGGAGTGGTTCCCGTCTGCTGTCCGTTTTTGTGGGAAACTGTTTTGCTCCTTTCTTTTTTCCACGGTGATCCATGATTTTAAATCTGTTAAAGGATCACAACCCTAAAGGGTCCATTTATTCTTCTGACCGATTTGGGTATTCTCCTGCCCTCACTGTCCCTGCTGGGTGGTGGATGCCCAGAGTGCGTGGTTCTACATCAGGAATGTTGGGTTCAGTTGCTGCTGTCTGTGACCCGCTTTGGAACCCAGCTGCAGTTTTCTGGCGTTGTTTGTAAAGGAGAATGTGGTCCTGGATAATTGGATGCTGTCGTATTGACAGGCGCCAGGGTTGAATTCGGGTAGTGTTCTGTAGGACAGTGCGGTTACGGTATTGCACTGGGGTCTTGCATTACAACACAGCAGGTGGCACTGCCTGTGACGGACGATGAACCTGTGGTCTGACATGCTACAAGAGCCCCTGCACACCTAATGCTGCCGTCCAGCTCTCTTGCCCAGTGGGAGTAACTACATTGGTCCGACTTTGCGGGCTGCTTTGTCCACCTCTGACTTTGGCCTGACCCTCTGCCAGGCCTCCCCTGGCTTTGACCGTTCGGTCCAGCGTTCTGGTACGCGCACACCCTTGTGGCACCGGCCATTTGCTTCTGGTGCCTCAGAGTCATTTCAGGCCACGAGAAGCACATTCTCTGCTGTGCTGTCTCTGCTGAGACTGTTCTGTCACCACGCACTAGGGTGTTTCCTCCAAGCATATGACATAAAAAAAAAAATACCTCGTGGTCGAAAAGCGCGGCAGGTAGTTGTTTGGACCCAAGACACGTGAGGTGGCAAATGACACGAGAAGGCTATGGTGTTTCTTTCAACTTTTACATGCTTTTCTTTGGGGATGAATGCCTGAAATTTTGGCTGCCTGTGAGATATGGGTATAGGAGGCCATTTCCTGCTTAGGGATTATTTGTGCATGACATACACCACATAGATAATTCCCATGGTAACTTTGGGTGTGAGGAGCGTGTGTATTTCAGGGCTCTTTGAGGAAAAAACAGGGAGCAAACGGCAGGTAAATATCAAAGATTATAGCATTTGTTTGCTCAAAAGTGCTTTATTAGTTGAATTAAAATATCATGCTCAGAAGACAAATATAATTGAATTTGTCCCCCAAAGAAAGAAGGCTGAGCCACGAGCAGTGAGCTGTCCTGGTGCTGTTTCCCGCTCTGGTCTGTCCTTCACAATAAGACCAGATCAAGCCTCTCAAGAAAATATTTTTCTTTGATGTCCTTCTTCTGCTTAAAATCTTTAGGTCTGAGTATAAATCCCTCAGGTGGCCGTGCAAGACTCCTGTAAATGGACCGTCCTGCCCTGCCCTCCCGCTCTGCTCCGCACAGCCAGCCTCGCCTGTGTGGTCCCGGCGGTTCTGCAGGCCTGTGCCTTACCTCCCCTGTGGGGCCACGGCCCGCCCAGTGGTGACAGATGAACCACAACACTGTGCTTGTGTCCCTCATAGCGTGTAGCACAAACACAGGCGTGCCTACAAGTGTCTCTGTTTCAGCAGCTGCCAGCTTCTGAATAACCTACGAATCACTCCTTTTTTCTTGGAACTGTTCTTTGGAACTTGTGTTACCTCTTCTGATTTCAGTCTAATTCCCCA
This sequence comes from Herpailurus yagouaroundi, assembly GCF_014898765.1. Classification (NCBI taxonomy): domain Eukaryota; kingdom Metazoa; phylum Chordata; class Mammalia; order Carnivora; family Felidae; genus Herpailurus; species Herpailurus yagouaroundi. Next base: position 8,338,943 of record NW_024412428.1, on the reverse strand, counting down.
TGTATGATACAGACGCAAGTCTGTATAGGAACGAGCCTGGTAAGAGGTGAGACCAGGCCTGCCTATTACGGATTCTTTGCTCTAGGCTGTTTTTTTTTTTTTTTGTTTTGTTTTTAATTTTTTTTTTTCAACGTTCATTTACTTTTGCAACAGAGACAGACAGAGCGTGAATGGGGGAGGGGCAGAGAGAGAGGGAGACACAGAATCGGAAACAGGCTCCAGGCTCCGAGCCATCAGCCCAGAGCCCGACTCGGGGCTCGAACTCACGGACCGCGAGATCGTGACCTGGCCGAAGTCGGACGCTCAACCGACTGCGCCACCCAGGCGCCCCAAGCTCTTGGCTGTTTTTATGTAAAACATAGCTGAATACTGATGATTTTATATGCTTCAACTTAATCCTACATGAAAGACTGTTTAACTAATATGTGGCCATGGCTAACAGTGCTGAGGGGCTATCCTGGCCCTGATACAGGTTGTTGAAGAATTTCCTCTTTGTTTTCTGGGTCAGCCCTGGATGAATTCCTTTCTTTTCACATTCACTTCTGAAAATTTCCAAATGTGCACAAATGTAGAGAGAAAGCATAATGAAACCCCATGTACTCAATTGTCCACATCTCCAGATAGACTCCTGACACGGTTCAACTTGTCTTTGGACCTTATGCCTTCCTTTTTTTCCACTTATTTGTTTGTTGGTTTTATTAGAATATTTCCTTCTCCTTAACTCAGAAGCAGTACCACACTTCTAGAGAAAATTGTCAAAATGCAGAATCTAAAAAAATGCCCTAAGTCCCCTGTTGAGAGACACCTATTTCAGTTTTCTTTCTAGACCATTCTTTATAAAAACTCATATTCAGTATGTTATTATTTCTCAGGGATGCTATACATGGGTTTTTGTGGGGGTTTTTTTTGACACTTTCTCTCCACTTTTATCAGGATGTAATATCTCCAGCATAAGCTTAATCCATCTTCTTTGGCTGGTTGTTTCCTTTCATACTTTTCTAAGCCTTGCTGTCTGTGTGCTTTCCGGAATGCTGCCTGAAGCCCTGGTTGGGCCCTGCAACCCAAATTACTCACTTTTCCTTAGATAAAGCTCCTTACTGACTCGAAGCTGGTGGGTCTTGGCCAATGGGTGGAGTCCGTTGATTCACTCCACCATTGTGAATAACTGACTTAATTTTTGCAGAGGAATTATCATTCAGGAAGAGGGTGTCCCTTAACTCTTGTGAAACTTTTATTTGTAGGACCAGGTGACACATGAAGAATCGTCGACAGCAGGGGGGAATAGGCCCGATCAAAGTGGAATCCGTTTGGCAGCTGGCATAGAGTAGGGCTTCTGGAATCTGGTGACCTAGGCCAAATCCTGGCTCTACCGCATGCAGGTTAGGTGACTGTGGGCAACAGGACCTGCCGCCTGAACTCCACTCTTACTCTCATGAGAGGAGTAACAATGGCTATTGATGGTCTCTGATGCGGATTAAATGAACTCGTGCGTATGTGTCTTTTGAGGAGCTGGTGTAGAATGTTGGTTGCTTCCAGCGGACCGCAGTCCCCTGTGTGGCTGCTCTCCAGCTCAGTTCAGGGAGCTGGACCTGGTTTTTCACAGCTTCTTTGTCTATTTTGGAACCAGTGCGTTTTCTAGAAATTCCAGGTTATTTTCACACAATTGCTTGTGACCATGGGAAGATGGGGGAGGGCGGAAATTACAGGAGCTTGGGGTCTAAATCAGTGAACTGCCTGGCTTTGTCGGGTGAATGCATTAGTAAATGGAAAACTATTGGTCTGTGTGAACATGCGGCGAAAGATGAGTTTTGCGTAGAATCCTCTGCCTTGTGGTGGTTCCAGATGCCAGTTTTCCTTGTGCTTTTGGAAACAGAGGATGCTTCTGGAAAGAGCCATGGAAAACTCTTGTCTTTCAGGATACCTTAGAGGCCTAGAGAATTAAAGAGGCAATGTTGTGGTAGTAAGTCTGAATTCTAATCTCAGGGGAACATTCTTTAAGATATTTCTTTTCCATTCGAGAGCCAAATGAAATTAGAGGTCCAAAGGAAATCTACTCCTTAGGACCAGGCTCCTGTTTAGTTCTGGTTAATCAACACTGTACTAGACAGGCAATGGCAGGTCTCCCCCTGGACCTGCCCACAGAGTTTGTAGGTCACCTGGCTTCAGATTGCAGATCCAGAACACTTTCGTTACATACTACAGAAGTAAGTGTGATTAAAGGCATGTGGCAAAGAAGCTCTGACCTCCCGAGAGAACATGTTTTTGTTGTAACGCAGTTCTGTACACAGGGTCAGGGCATCTCTCCCGATACAGCACAACCTTCCTGAGTGATGGAAACACTGTCCAGAGACCCAAATACTGTCTAATCACATCCTGCTGGCTTAAGAAGGAGCATTTCTAGATCGTATCTGGGTTTTGTGAAAATGTCCCTAACAATCCTCCCATTGGCTTCTTGTTTTTTATGTCCTTCTTCAAGTTGAGTGGACAATGTTGAAAAGATTTGAGCCTAGGGAAGAAGACAACAGCACCTGTGGCACAGCCTCCGCTCAAGAGGGACCACAACAGCTGTCGTGACGGGAGCCCTTCACTGATAGGGTTGTCTGCTTCTGCTTTCGGAGGCAGAGACAGCTGACAAACCGAGATGTTGAAGAAAGATTAGAAATATGAGGAAGTAGTGCCTACCAGCGTGGCAAAAACAGAAGCTCTTGGCATTTGAAGAAGAACGAATTTGGCCTTCCAGTGTGTTCCCTAATGCATCATCTCATTTGACCCTCATTAGCACCCTGCGACAGTAGGACAGCAGTACTGCCTCATCTTTAGATGTGGAAACAGAGACCCCAAGTCCTGACTTAAAGATATGAATTTGGACCTCAGAAAACCCTAGGCAGAGGGTGTCACGGGTACTCAAGCTGTCCCCCAGTGGAGTGGGAAAGCTGTCCTCAGCTGGGGCGAGAAGGGAGGTGGGAGATAGAATACACCGCACAGCAGAAAGTATCTGTGAAGAAAACGGGAACTGTTTCAAATCTTAGTAGACAAGACTGTGCTGCTTAGGGTGGATTTTAACCCAACTGGCAGCTTTTTACATTTATATTCATTTAGAGAAACAGAAAGGTGCTCTTTAGCAAGTGAAACCCTGAACTCTTCAGCCAACAAAATCTTCTTTGATTGAGAGACCCTCATAAGCTATTGATAGTTATGGTGGTGATTACCTACGATGAAGTTTCCTGTCAGTTTCTTACCATTGAAGTCAGCCGAAGCTTCCCGCGTGTCCCCTGTGGGTGCTCTGCACGTCATGACGCCTCCTGGGTGCTGGGGGACGGAGGCGGGTTAGGATGCGGCCCTTTGGGTGGGACACATCGGGGGCTCTCCTGTCCGCCAGTCAGCTGGGCCATCTATCCCCACTTGTCTACAACCTCGCCACGCCCTCCGCGCCCCTCCCCTACACCCGGAGAGCCTGCTTCAGAGGACAGTGCGGGGCTTTGGGGCAGAAAGACTTGGGTTCGAGCCCCGGCTCCATCTTTCGCTGACTACGTGCCCTTGGGCCAGTTACCTGGGGGAATGTGACAGAAGTGACTTGATCTGTGGTAGGCCAGGCGGCGTCGTTTATTTAAAAAACCTCCCCACGTGATCCTCCTGTGCAGCCAGGGTTGAGAATTCCTGAGTCTGGTAATGCTGGGTTCCCTTTTTTCTGGAATGCAGAGTATTGCTGGCCAGATAAAGTGGTGTGAAGGTGAAATACGTGAATTTATGGAAGGGACCTTTCGTTTGGCCAGTGCCCCAAACGTTAGTCGTTATTACTACTGTTATTTTCTGCTTTAAAAAGTAACACATCTCATTACAGATAGTATGGCAAATACAGAAAAGAAGAAAACAACCCATAATCTGAAAGGTAATCTCAGTAACTTGGTACTTTACACATACACCTCTCCCCCCCAACATACTCACTGGGATAATATACATAATAATACACTTGCTTGATGTTTGCTTGATGTTTTCCCAGGACATTAAAGCTATCGAAAACACTTCTCTGCCTGCACACCATTTCAGCAACAGATTTGTTCTTGACAGATCTTGTTTTAGTTCTTTGATTAACAGCATTGTCCACTCTCAGCCCCAGGGGTTATCTGCTTGGTCCTCTGCGAGGTGCGAGCTCGTGGGGTGGTGACACCACTTATGGCCACCGTGGAACCAGGTTCCCCGCTCCTTAGGGCTTCCTGGCGGGCTGCGAGGCTGGTGCTGTGCTCACGGTCAGTCTCTACGTCCTCGTTTGCCTTGTTCTTTGCCGTTTCTGCACTGGAAGCTCCTTGAGTAGTGTGCTGTTCCCTGGCTGCCTCCCGCCCTGTGCCTGGAAGCTGTCCTGCCCGGATCGGCGTGCACCTGAGCGGGGTCCCCGTGGCCTCCTCCTCCTGGGCCTGTCCCCCTGTTGCCCGGAAGTCGGCACTGAGGCAGAACCTCTGCCTTCCTGCCCCCCTGCCACCCCTCTGTCCAGCAGCTCTGCTCCGCAGACTTAGAGCTTATGGCCGTGTGTCGGGCTGTGTACGTTGCTGTTGACGGGGCCTCTGTCAGCTTTCTGCATTTAGCCCTGTTGCATCAGTAGAAGGAGGTAGGCCATGGGCGGCAGGGCTGCTGGGGCTTTTTCTGAGATGGCCAAGGTGTTAAAGTCACCAAGGTCTGGAGGACTGTTGGGCACCATGAGGTTCGGCGATCACCTTGGATCTTGTGCCCGCCCGTGCCAGTGAGAAGCCACATTAGCTGTGGGTTGTGATAGAAAAGCATAAAGCATCTTTCTGACTGAGCTTCTGATGGAAGCAAGCACACTCGTAGGTGGACCTGTGGACTTTATGCCTCTGTCCTTGCTTGATGAGACCACACCTCTTTTCCCGTGAAAGCACAGGTGTCCCACACTCTTTGAAGGTTTGCATTGTGCATATGCTTCGCCGTTACGAGGACCTACCTGGTTTTTGTTAACCGTAAGTAATCGGAAGATTTTTGCTTATACAAAAGAAGGCGAAAAGCCAGAACAGCATTCAGCATTTGTTTTGCAGCGAGCTGTTACAGAGGCTGCTCAGATCCAGAGTGCCCCCAGAGCCACGCTCTTTCCCCAGGAATTGTCCCCTGCATCAAGCCTCACCAGAGCTCTGAACTGTGTCTGTGAGCATCTCTGCTTTATCTCGACCTACTTTGTGCATCTGTTAGCAAGATGTGTCCTAGCTAGGGTGTCAGAAAAGCCTAACAGAGGTGATTCTTCTGGGTGTGGGAACGCTCAAAAATTTTTCCGTAAAGATTAATGGTTATTGTTTCTTTGCTTTAACCCATTTCACTTACGAAAGATTCCATAGGAACGGATAGCAGGGGAAACCTGAAGTGGCCTTTGAGGTACATCTCTACCTCCTCTGGAGTCCCGTCACCCTGTGGGCCCAGCTCCCGGAGCCGTCGTGTGTGCTCATTTCTTCCCGCCCCCACACTCTGCTTCCTGGGGTAGGACTATGGCTTTCTGCATTTCCATAAACCCTGACTGGGTCGAGCACAGGGCATCAAAACAGTGTGAGATCAGTGATCTTTGGCGGAATTTAGTTAGATCCCCAGCACGTCCCTTGTTTGCCTGGGGGCTTTGGAAGAGTCCAGGTTCTGACGTCATCTCTCACCGCAGGCTGATGGACTCCCACATCCCCCAGGAGGACGCGTGGTTGTGAGTCAGCCCCTAGGGCAAACCCTGACCGTCGCCTGCTTGCTGCATCGCTCTTGACCCACCACCCGGCCCCATACTTCCGGTTCGGTTCTGTCATTTGCACCTCCTTTCATGGCTTCATGTGTGCTTCTTCACATCTCCATCCTTAGTGGTCTGCTGGTCCTGTTTACACTCTGATTTTGTTTTGTTTTGTTTTGTTTTGTTTTGTTTTGTTTTGTTTTGTTTTAATTTAACTTCTTGTTTCTGGGTCTCCTAACGTCTGGGGGATGCGGATCCGACGTTGAGAGCAAGAGTACTTCCTCCAAAGCAGGTTGTTTCCTCCCTGGGAGTCTCGTCTTCTCCCACCACAGCCCGCGTCCCAGAACGCTCTTTTCTTGGACCTCTTCTGCCTGGTTGCAGGTCATGGTTGTGAGCAGTCCGTTCCCTTCCATGTTGGACTTGCAGGCCCTCTGTGGCCCTCCAGGTGCCTTGGGGCAGCCACCCCCCCCCACCGCGTGATGGGCCAGCTGCTCACGCTTTAGGGAAGCTGAAGCCACTTAATGGGCTCTGTGTGCCCACCCGTTAGTGGTGCCCCACAAGGCCAGCACCTGGCAAGGACCTGCTGCCTCTAGCCTGCTATGGAGGCAGACCCCAGTGTGTGTAGGTGGTGTGGGAGTGGTAGATTTCACTCTGGATGGCTCCCCCTGGCGGTGGGGGGGGGGGGAAGCAGATCATCTGGGGCCCGGGCCATTCTGAAGACCACTGAAAAGGGGCAGTGAAAGCATTAACCTAGTAAAGATTTCAGTGCTAAGATTTTCTTCAAAGGACGGCGTTTACGAACTTAGTATAAAGGCCTGTATCTTATCCCTTCCCTCCCTGCCTCAAGCCTTAATTAAGTTTGAGACTGAAAAAAGGCATACATTCCCATCTGCCCACCTTTATCGGACCTCTTCAAAACAGTGTTTACGTCCACAATCCTGACCCACTGGATCATTTTACTCCTATCGCTACACAGTGATTACTAGAATACAACTTGGAGTGAGAATTTCCATGGGAAAGAGACACATTTTCTTTGCTTTTATTAGGGGATATACCACCTGAGGTAAGTGCTCTTTAGTAACAAGTGAGCAGGGGGTAAGACAGATCTGAGACTCTCGCTGTTGCAAGATTTCTGTCAAAACCTCAAATAAAAGTGTAGGTGTTGACCATTGTGCAGATTCCTCCCCGCAAGGAAGGATAGCCTAATTTTCAGGTAATGCTTTCCAAGCACTGTGGCAACTTTCTGTCTAAGCCCCCACAGCAGGAAGGCCATGACAACCCCCATTGCAGGGAGTTGAATGGCTAGATTCGTTTTGTACAGATAAGTATTATTTAATCTCACTGTTGGTTGGATGGCGAGCTTTCGGGTCTCAGCATGAACGTAAGTGGTGGCATAATGTGTACAAAATCCTGACAGATGATGCCATTTGGAGAATGTAATATTATGCTACTTCTAAGAAGATAGGAAGGATATTTCTTAAAAATAAACCCAGGACATGGTGGGTATCTCATTTTCAGCTACCCTGGAAAGTAGAAACTAACTGGAGACCCTTCCTTCCCTGGGCTATCAACTCTGGGCCCCCCAGCAGCATTTGACTGCATTTTTATTCCAGTGTCTTCCCTGAGCTTACTACCCTTTCCCCAGATAACCAAGCAGTAAGTACTTCCAGTGATAACCAAGGTCCTGATAGAGCATTGCGTGTCAACTGTCCTTCAGTAATAAAGACTGAAAAAGAAGCAAAGCAAAGCAAAGTAACCAAGGTAAAAATAGTGGGAGGTTGGTGTCCTGTCAGGGTCCACGCTGTGCTCCCCATGCAGTGGTTCACAGACCACTTTCCCCAGGACTGCTGGGGGCGAGGAACAGCTGAGGACTGTCCCCAGAGAAAAGAGCCACTGCGTGCCTATTTAAAAGAAAAGAACTGCGTCTGTCTGGTCACATTTTGTACTCTCAACAGAGTTCTCTTTCCACATGATGTTTGAAAACCAATGTCTGTGTCTAAATTTCTGTGTGCAGTAACCTGCCCCCTTTGTTTTGAAGACGGTGCTGAGCTCCCAGCATTAGGAAGTGAGTTCTTGGAGCGGGTGTTTGGTTGGCGGGCGTGGGCCCCCACCCGGTGCTGGCGACACACAGGCACCTGGGGCCCCGGGCTCAGCTCCGCACGTCTTGGTGGGTCACTTCGGCCTGAGGTGATCCCTGGGCTCTCGTTCGCCTTGCCTTCCGTCCTAAGGAGGTGCAGAGTGTGTTCCTGGCTTGCGTCTGGGCTCCAGCAGCCTTTCCTTCTGCTCCAGACAACAAGCTTCGGAGAAAGGAGTGTACATTACGGAGACAGATGTGTCTGTCCTTCAGGGGAAGGCAGGCTCGTCATAGCCCTCTGGGCCCCTGGGTTGCTTTGCGAGGCCGAGGAAAGAGGATGCTGTTTAAGTACACTGTCTTTGCCTCGCACTGGCTTTTATTGTTTGGGGGAGAGAATCTACTTATTATTAACCAGACTACATCTAGGAGAGGGTGGGGAGCAGGGAGGCGCTCTCTAGATGTCAGTTGCATTTACCGATCAGCTTGAAAACCATGCAAGTGCACAACAGTCCAGGACCTTTCACACTCCGCTTCCCTTTGAGATTCCTGTCTACTTCACATACTCCTCGCCCTGCCAAAAATGATGGCGAGAAGTTATTTTACAGGGTTTCTGCACAGCCCCAAGCGCTGCTTTTTCTGCCAGCGGTGGTGTTGAAATGGTGCATCTTTAGCTCATTTTCCGAGCAATTGTTTCCTAAAAGCTTTGTTGTGATTTACAAACCGAGTTGAGTAAATCCAGCTAAGTCCTGTAAGGAGGAAAAGAAAAGGTGGGTCGGGAGGAATCACGCCCTGGGCTCTCTCAGCAGAGCTGGGGCCTTCTCCAGGACCTGAGGTCACTGAGGGCCTCATCTTGACTGTCTGGGAAACCTGTCTTGCCCGGGTATCGCTCGCTGCTGTCCTGGGGCACCTCAGAAGCAGCATGTGGCCTGAAAGAGACTGGTGAGCCACTGGTCTCTGTGCCTGCTCTTCCCTTGTTCGCAGCCCGTGCCCTTTCCAGCTCCTGTCACACCCTGGTGTCTGGGGTCTTCCTGCCCCACTGTGGCTCCACAAATAATGTCGTCTTTCCTCATTTCCTCCCCACATCCTCCCCACCTCACTGCACAGTGATGTCATTTCCTTCCCACCTTGAATGCTGGAGCCCTAGATGAGCACTTGGGCCACTGTGCCTTCCCAGCGCCATGACCCTGTTTGACCCTTGGCTCTCCGAGTCATTTTTCTTCATCTTTAGAACAAGGGGATCAGAACACGTGACTGTTACTCCTCATCCTACCTGAAAACTTCCTGAGTCCTGAGATCAACATTTTTTTTTTTTTTACTCTTGGTCGGTCAGATGAAGTATGGAGAGGCCCACCCCTGTTCCTGTGTGACGACACAGAGGGTCCTGGCTGGGGCCGGGAGGGTGCCAGACCAAACTGTGTCCGGAGGCTGAGGTCACAGGGTGTGGGTGAGCAGGTCAGGTCTTCTAGGTGGTTAGGTGTGGACTTTGCTAGGTCTGCCGTTTTCTGTTTAGGTTATTTTGTTTTCCGGTCACTTAATTGTAGCAAGGTTGGGTCAATAAACGCCAATTGATAATAAAGATGAAAAAGCAGTGATATTTTTTTTGTACCTCAGTAGCTAAAAGTCATGATGATAGCTTCTCTCTGCACGTGGTGTTTTTTAAAAATAAACTCTTCAGTTTAGAACAGTTTTAGACTTATAGAAAAATTGTGAGTATAGAAAAAAGAGTTCCCATATACTCCAGACCTCTGTTTGTTTCCTCTGTTGTTAGCACCTTACCTTCATGTGGATGATCGGTTATAACTAATGACCCAATATTGATACTTGTACTTTATTTAGATTTCCTTAGTTTTCCCCTTACCCCTTTTCTACTTCAGGATCCCACATTGCATTTAGTTGTCATGTCTCCCTTAGGGCTCCTCTTGTCTGTGACAGTTTCTTGACCTTCCCTTGTTGTTAAGGACCTGACAGTTATGAGGAACACTGGTCAGGTGTTTTATAGAACGTATCTGTCATCGTTCTGATATTATTCTCATGATTAGACTGGGGTGATGGGTTTGGGGAGAAAGATCAGAGAGATCAAGTGCCCTTCCCGTCACATCACCTAATCAAATGTTTATCATTGTTGACCATGGCCCCCTGGCCGAGGTAGTGTTGGTTAGGTTTCTCCAGTCTTTTCTGCCCTTTCCAGACTGCCTTCTATGGAGGGAAGTCATGTGGGCAATCCCCTTAAGTCTGGGGGTTTACGTTCCATGTGTTTGAGGGTGGGCGCTAATATCCTGGCCAAGTGCCTGCTGGCCCTCTTCGCCCCCTTGGGATGAGCTGCCCAGGCAGAATTGGCCTGTGTGTTATAGGAGAGGGATTGGCATGCTGGCCTGGGATGCTGTCCATGATGTGCACTCATCCTGGGGCCCCACACTGGGCTTGTTCTGGGTGAAATAGGTTGGGGGACATAAGCCATTGGTGAACACGTGCCCTCTCTTGATTTGTGCTCAGAAGCTTATCATGTAGCACATTTGGCTAATATTTTGCACCAGAAGAAAAGGGCTTCTTGGAGTGGTAACAGTTACAAAAAAACCCTAACTTGTAACAATTCAACAATTTTTTCTGCTCTGTACCTAACTCTGTGTTAACTTAAAAGTGGAAGCAGCTTGGTTCTTGCCCTCGGGATCTCAGAAAGGTCTGAAAAGGCATCGTCATTGCTATTCAAGGCCTCTGGGTTTGGATCGGTTTGCTTTCTGTAGCATTCCACTTGGAATAATATCTTCTTTTTCCTGGTGCATTGTGTGATTAGTGAGGAAAAGAACAATGCCATTAATTTGTGTTTCTCATACCGTGTAATTTCTGTCCATAGAAGGCTCTCAGTTGAGAACTGAAGTAAATGTGGAAGCTCAGAGACCTCAAAGTCCAGGCAGCTGGGTAGACTGGCCTCCGGGGCATTTCTATCCATGCTGGGTAAGCCTGAGACTGGGCCAAGTTGCCGATGGATGTTCTGACAGCCAGCTGTGGAATTCTGAGATTTACAACATTTTAGCAGTAAATGAGAGTGAAGGACATGGTGGCCGTCTGTGTTGTGATAAGATGAGGTTAACGGGTGGAATGAAAGGCAATAACGAGCGCTTCCATTCTCTTTCTCCCGCAGATTTGGTCAGCACGATGGGGTGCAAAGTTCTGCTCGGCATTGGCCATCAGATGCTGCGCCGGAAGGTTGTGGACTGCAGCCGGGAAGAGAGCCGGCTCTCTCGCTGCCTGAACACTTTTGACCTGGTGGCGCTCGGGGTGGGCAGCACGCTGGGTGCCGGCGTGTATGTCCTGGCCGGAGCTGTGGCCCGTGAGGACGCAGGCCCTGCCATTGTCATCTCCTTCCTGATTGCAGCGCTGGCCTCAGTGCTGGCTGGCCTCTGCTATGGAGAGTTTGGGGCTCGGGTCCCCAAGACAGGCTCGGCCTACCTCTACAGCTACGTCACCGTCGGGGAGCTCTGGGCCTTCATCACTGGTTGGAACTTAATCCTCTCCTACATCATTGGTACGTCCCAGGAGGCCTGGAGCCCGCTCCCTTACCCCTCTGCTGTTTTTACCTCTAAATGGCGGGCCATACTCTGCTTTGCTCCCCAAATGGACTGAGTCCAACTCCTCTCGAAGAGTCTAGCATCCTCCCTTGACTGTTGTTGTTGTACGTGTTCCCTTTCCCTTTTATGAAAGGAGGGGGCAGCCTTTGGGTATCGCTGCTCTTTCTGGTCTGTGCCCCTGTTTTTAACTATCAGGCGCATCGGACTGTTAGTGACAATAAGCCAGACCAACCAGGAGGTCAGTCCTGTTAACACAAGAGATGTAGAATCAATGGGAAGCTGTTGTTACTTAAAAGAGCGTAGTCCCTTTTAGTATTTTTGATTACAATTACTAGCATAAACATACCACTGATAGAGAAAACTTGGGAAATACAGAAAAGCGCAATGCAGAAGGTAGACATTGCCCAGTGTAACAACCCAGAGAAATTAATTCTTATTCATTCATTCTTTCAACAAATATTCATTGAGTCCATCCCCTGTGCCAGACATTATGCTAGATATTAGGGACCCAAGGGAGGAATAAGACAATCTCTGTTCATAAGAGTTTAGGGATCTAGCTGTTGTTAATATTTTTGTAAACAGAAATGTATTTTTTTTTGTCCAGTATGTCTCTTGACTGATAAAGCAATGTATAGTAAGCATTTCTTACAATATTAAGGATTTTTCTGCAGTATTATTCCAAATGAGTGTATATCCTTATATAGTTTTCTCTATATAGCATAATTTTTTAGATGTCTTTGTAGGGTATTTAGATTGTTTCCAGTTGTGTTATTATTGTTGTAAACAGTTAATCACTTAATGTCTTCGGGCATAGACATGATTTCTTTTTCTTTTAAAATGGTCTTAAGAAGCAGAGTGTGTAGGTCAGTGGGCTGCATATTAAAAAAAAAATGTTTATTTATTTTGAGAAAGAGAACACAAGGAGGCGAGGGGCAGAGAGAGATGGAGAGAGAGAATTCCAAGCAAGCTCTGTGCTACCAGGGCAGATCCCGACACAGGGCTTGAACCCAGAAACCATGAGATCATGACCTCAGCTGACTCAACTGACTGAGCCACCCAGGTGCCCCAGGCCTGTGTATGTTTCTTTGGTGTTGAGCATGTCAGCCGTTCTTTTTTTCCTTTAAGTTAATTTATTTAGTTTTGAGAGAGAGAGAGAGTGTAAGTGGGGCAGGGGCAGAGAGAGAGGGGGACAGAGGATCAGAAGAGGGCTCTGCTCAGAGAGCCCAATGTAGGGCCCGAACTCACAAACCCTAAGATCGTGACCTGAGCCAAAGGCTGGTGCTTAACCAACTGAGCCACCCATGCGCCCTTTAGGCTTATATATTTTTAAGGCCCGTGTTATCTGTGATCCTCCAGATGGCCAGGGGCCCCTTTCCTCACGTACTTGCTGACTTGGGCACTGGCATTAGAAATAAGAAACCAACAAAGACACTAAAAATACAAAGTCTTCTCAATTTGGTAGGTGAGAAGGTGTTTCTCTTTATGTTGTTTGTATTTTGAATACAACCAGAGTTGAACATATCAACTTAAAAGAGACAAACACCTGAATATAAGAATAACCAAAGGATATGAATGGCCAGTTCCTAAAAGTAGAAATATAAATAGCCACTAAACATTCCACTTATATTTCAGCAAGCTTTCTGTAATATCATCAAAACACAGGAGGATGTGGTGAGTGGGTCCTGGCTCGCTCCTGTGTCCCCCGCACTGGGAATGTTGCAGGGGACCGTGTGCTGCCCTCTGGGTGCTGGCCTCGGCCCCCACTGCCACTTGCCCAGGCCAGCTGGCAGAGGGCTCCCACCAGGCTCTCTGAGCAGCACCTTCCCTTTCTTTTCAGTGACTGTGGTACCTAATGACAGCCACAATAGCTCACGCTTCTAAGTTCAAAAATAAAATTCCTAATAATGTGGGTTTTTTTTTTTCTTCAGTACAACAGCAAAAGTTACAACCGCAAATGCTCGTATAAGCTCAAGTCTCTGTATGGGAACATAGCTGTCTGAAATGGGCTGTTAGGCTCCCAGAGGATTTACCTGGTCCTAAAGCAAAACCACAGGCATGAATTGTCCACGGCTTCCACACTGACAAATGAAAGATTATTTGCCAGAGTGCTGTTTGCTTGTAGGGGACTGACTCATGCATGTGTCCTTGTGGGTGATTCTCAGCTTTAGCTTTTAGGGAAGGGCAGTTTTTCCTAGCAAATGTGTGTGTGTGTGTGTGTGTGTGTCTTTCTCTTTTTTTTTTAGCCACGTTTCAGAGATAGGGAGTGGGGTAGGCCAGGAAGGAAGGCTGGGCATCCCCTCACCCTGCATAGCAGGCTTCAGAGTCTGATCAGCAGAGAGCTGGCCTCTGTCGGGGAGGTGGTGGGGAGACCAGTTTTCTTCACTGGGGCTGTGGCCTTGATGGACAGAAGTCATAATAGACTAGATGCTGAGGATGAAGAAACATGGTTAAATTTTTGAGTCGATGGAAAAATACTCGGCAAGATAGCAAATAACAACATCACATTTCTGTAGTTCCCTTTGGCCAAATCCTCTGGATGATCCAGACCACAGTCACCAATAAGGCCCCCTTTGGAAACAAAGGAAAATGCTCTATGTGAGTACTGGAATTTTAGTGACATTTCCTGGAAAAGCAGTGACTTTACTCAGGTTGATAGGAGGAGAGCGCAGTCAACAGTCGTCGGCATTTGTGGGGCCGCATCTGATTGTGTTCTTCATGGCGGGGGCGTGGAGCTGGCGTTGTCTGTGGTCAGACACCTGGGGACCCGTGGCCCCCGAGTCAGGCGGTGCGAGTCCAGTCTGGGCACACAAGTGGCAGAGGTGGGTTGACGCCCACTCCGGGGTGAGCCGGTGACTTTGTCACTGAGCGTGAGGGTCAGCCTGGGTAGGTCTCGTCGGCCCCCTCCTGCGGGGAGAACAGCGTTCACCTGTGGATGGGGACCATCAGCTCTGTTGTCCCAGGGTCTTGGAAAAGGAGCTTCCTGAGCCAGGTGTCCCCGGCTGCCGACCGCACCCCGTGAGTGGATCTCAAAATCGATGCTATGGTTTGCCACCAGTATTTCTTTCAGTAACAAAATAAAGTATGTAGAGTTGAATACATACTATCAGAGCATGTCTCAGGCGATAAGGGTCATAACGCTGTTTTGTAAAACGTTAGTCAATCATAGTTTTGGGACACAGTATACGTGCTCACATTGGGTTGTGATGGGAAGTTGTGTTTCTTTCCAGGCCCGTGAAGCCTGCCCTTTCTTCTCACTTCACTGCAGACACTAATCGAGTCTCATTTCCGAGCTAGCACAGACCGGGGTCCGGCTGCCACCGCCAAGTTCCAGCGCGTCATCCGTGACCCCCCGCGCGGAGGTGGAGCTGAGCTCGATGACAAATACTGTTAATCGTTCTTCTTCAGTTTCCTCTGGTACCTGTGTTTCGTGGCAGGTACTTCAAGCGTGGCGAGGGCCTGGAGTGCGACGTTCGACGAGCTGATTGGCAAACCCATCGGGGAGTTCTCACGGATGCACATGGCTCTGCATGCCCCCGGCGTGCTGGCCGAAAACCCAGACATATTCGCTGTGATCATAATTCTTATCTTAACAGGTAAAGCTCCACAGTCACACACACGTCAGGTTGCAGTGAGGGGCCTGAGGGGGTGAGACAGGCTCCCATTAGGTCTGTTTCTTCCCTTTTTATTTCTCCTTTTCCCTCATTTTCTATTTTTCTTTCTATAACGAATACAGACATCTTTTTTGTCTTAATGGCTTCTGGTACACACAAGGTACTTTAATAGCTGTCAAGGCCACATGTCATTTAATTAAAGGGGAGTCTCGGGTGTTTGTGTAGTGGTTTGTGGAGTAGGATTTTGTGAGGGCCGCAAGCTTTTTGTACAAGTGACCCAGGAGTGCAAATTCCCTTGATTCGGTGGATGAGCATTTGGAAAGGAAAGTGGCATTCTTCAGCCCGGAAGATGTAGGGGGTGAGGTCGGTCTGGAGCACCACCGTGTGCCTTGGGTGTTGGAGAAGTCTTAGATGGTTTTACACCTAACAGCTGTCAAGACGCCCTTTAAATAGGTAAGTCTCCTGACAGAATTGTGGGTCCAGAATTTTAAAATTCCCAATATTGCTTGAACGCAGCGGATGGCAGCTTGTTCTTAGTGACGTTTGTCTGTGTCTCAGCCTTGAGGATGGGAGTTTTGTTCTATGTGGCATTTACGGTGTAAGCATTAGACTAAATGCAGATAAATTCCCCTTTGAGGTTAGAAAATCTTGGATGGGTTTTATTATTTTTTTTATTCATTTTTTTTAATGTTTATTTATTTTTGAGACAGAGAGAGACAGAGCATGAATGGGGCAGGGTCAGAGAGAGGGAGACACAGAATCTGAAACAGGCTCCAGGCTCTGAGTGGTCAGCACAGAGCCCGACGCGGGGCTCGAACTCACGGACCGTGAAATCACGACCTGAGCCAAAGCCGGACGCTTAACTGACCGAGCCACCCAGGCGCCCCCTGGGTGGGTTTTAAAAACAACATGCCTTATTTTACGCACCATGTAATTGAAATCATCCTGCACAGGCCAGTCTCAGCAGTATTCTGGTCCAGCTGGCAGAGACACGTATCAGTTTTAGTATATGTGCTGCTGAAGCAAGCACTGGAGACACGTATCAGAAATCAAGTTCGCACTAGTGAGATTTTCATAAACATGAGAGGGAGGGACGCCAAAGAGAAAACAGGGCAGAACACGATGCGGTATTCGCTGTGATTAATTGCTCACTTCCCTCCTATTGCCTTCACTTCAGAATTCAATCTATTGTGAAATGCATTTTATATTTTAAGTGTAAAAGGTGTACATGGCAGGGCAACAGTCTCAAGTCATAAGTGGTGGTCACCTGTCACCTGGACGCCTTTCCAGGCTTTTCTTAGCTAGCCAGGAGTTTAACCACAGAAGTCCCCAAATGGCACATTCACCCCAAGGTGATCCTGTGGCCTGTAAGCCTCAGAGACAGTGTTGTCATATGGTTCCTGTGTATTGTTATCACTTACCTTTTTTTTTTTTTTTGATGTGCGTTTATGAGCTATAATTAGTCTAGCTTAGACATTGTTTTACATGCACTGAGTCTGATGATGAACCACATGATCCGTGGTTCCCTAATCATCAAGAGTTGTCATTGCTAACATTCCACAGTGAGTCTGAATAATTTTCTCATCTGAAGAACTCCCTTCATTCTACCAAGAAACTGAGCAAAGTGTCTCCTCCTTGGAGAAAAAAAAATTCCTGCCCCACTGAGGGGAGTCCCAGGAAAGTACATTAGTGAGGGGGAGAGGGTGCCGGGAGAGGCCTTCTCTCCTTCCCTGGGTGGGGGGCTTGCTCTCCAGGGTGGTTGGCCGTGGTGCTCACCATCTCTGCAGTCCTTTGGTGCCCCCTGGGTGACATCCTCAACTCCAGAGGGGAGTTGACCTGGAAGGCCAACTTCGACAGCTTTATGAACCACCCATGGACTTTGGTTATTTTGATACCTACCTCTAGAAAGATTACTGACTCAGCCCCATTCCCAGAGGCTCACAGAAATCTTGGGAGGTTTGGTGCCACTTGGATTCTTCTTCTAAGTCACCTTCTCGTCTGATCCCTGTTCCTGTCCCAGGAAGGACTCGCCTGGCCCAAAGTTAACACCCTCAGGCAAAATGTTCTTGTTTGTGTGGTTTTTCAGGACTTTTAACTCTCGGTGTGAAGGAGTCAGCCATGGTCAACAAAATATTCACTTGTATCAACGTTCTGGTCTTGGGCTTCATAATGGTGTCAGGATTCGTGAAAGGATCGATTAAAAACTGGCAGCTCACGGAGGAAGATTTCAAGAACACATCCCATCATCTCTGCCTGAACAAGTGAGTTGTTCGTCTTCCTCTCAGCATGTGACAACTGATTCGTACTTAACAATACACACATGCATTGGGGGCATGTCATCGGCTAGAACAGTATATGCCTTTTCAACAAATATAATTTGAATTTGAATTAATTTTTTTTTTTGCAGTAAAATAGCTGAGAGTGTTTTATTTGTTTGACGTTTGTGTTAGGTTTCATTTCTCTGAACTCGACAGAACATTGTATGATGAGGCTATTCAGGAAAACAAATTTCATGCTAATTCTAAAATTACACATAGTTGGGGATCTTTGTCAGACTCCGTAAGTTATCTGTTTTTCCTCACATTCTGTTTCATGACCAGCCTCTAAGTTTTACATTCAGAGAAGATTTTCTCTGCAAAACCATGGTGATGTCACTTGACCCTGAAATGTCTTCCTATTAATAATGCAGAGGCAAGAAATATGTGAAACTTTTATCACAGGCTTTTATCAGAGGTTTTCAGAATGACTGAAGTGTTGAAATGTGATTATAATGGTCTCTTTCTCCCACCCTCGACTTGGGGTACACCAGCCCTGAAAGCCAGTGGCCCTATCTCCCTTATAGTCTCTGACTCAAGATGCCCGGGATGGGAGGCAGGTGACAGGCCTGCTCTCGGACCTGTGCTCTTTCAGGGCCCTCAGTGAAGCCTCGTCAGCAAGCTCAGGTTACCTAGGAAAGAAAAGCCAGCCAATTAGAATGTTCTCTTTTTGATCTTTTTTTTTTGTCAGATTTTTCAGGTAAATCTTAGGGTTCTAGGATGGACAAGGGGGGAGTGAGGTTTTGTCTGTGATTCTACTTTATTTTTTTTTTTCAACGTTTATTTATTTTTGGGACAGAGAGAGACAGAGCATGAACGGGCGAGGGGCAGAGTGAGAGGGAGACACAGAATCGGAAACAGGCTCCAGGCTCCGAGCCATCAGCCCAGAGCCCGACGTGGGGCTCGAACTCACGGACCGTGAGATCGTGACCTGGTTGAAGTCGGACGCTTAACCAACTGCGCCACCCAGGCGCCCCGATTCTACTTTAATTATGACCAAAGGTTAAACTGCTCTGATAAGGAGACCCTCTTGAAATGCAGTGGTTTTAAAAGGATGTCTCAGATCCTGACATGAGCACACCAGGTTGACTGGCCATCCTGTCTGCACACAGGCTTTCGGGAACCCTGGTCGTCGACCTGATTGTTCCGTCATGCCCTAGGATGTTGTCCTCTTCTGCACGGTCAGACCTGGGCTGTGGGCACAGGCAAGCTCCAGCTGTCCCAGAGGAGGAAGGGGGTGAAAGAGAGCATGCCCAGGGCTCTCAAGGGCAGATCCGGAAGATACGTGTCCCCTCTACCAACATTCCACTGGTGGGAATCCAGTAGGTGGCCACATCTAGCTGCAAGGGAGGCAGAGAAATGAGGTCCCATGCTGGGGATCCGAGCGGTCATGGGGAACTTGGTCTCTGGTTAGGGCCGGGTCATATCTTCCAGTGGTCCGGTCACTGGACAGGCATTGATGCGTGACTAGTTCACTACAGGAAACTATTGAATTGAATGCATGAAATACTATGTGGTTAATGGTTCAAATCGATTACAGAGATATGAGGATTTTTAATTGTTTTTTAAGTGCGCTCTCTGCCCAGTGTGGGGCTTGAACTCATGACCCCAAGACCCAGAGTCACATGCTGTACTGACTCAGCCAGCCGGGCACCCCTGAGAAATGAGGATTTCTAATGTAGCATTCCTGAGCCGCATTTATGCCACATTTATTGGTGCTCATTAACTCAGCCTGGAGTGAAGCCAGTTCCAAATACGCTTGGAAGTAACAGTAGATTTCTGAGACGTGGGGGACTATCTTTCTGGTTGCTATTTACAGATCAGGAATTAAATATAGATGGCAGGTCCTATTTCCTGGTTGTCGATCGAGATGTAATTTTATTGTGTTTACGAAGAGATGGTTTGCGCCAGCTGATGGTATTTATTAGCATTGGTTGTCCTCACACACTTTGTGTCCTGGTGGTGATGAACTGTGCTGGCCCCAGCCTCGGGAACACTGCCTCTGCAGTAGAGTGCTGCGGGTCTCGGGTGTAGCTTGCTCTTTCATTTTATTAAAACCTCTAAACTGCTTCTCTGCCCCCCCCCCCCCCACCCGCCAACCAGCCGTAGATTTGTACTTCTGACCATGGCCATGTAGCCTTGCATGAAATTGCTTGTCTCTCTGAAACAATAGGGCTTTTCCCGACCAAACCACTAAGCATGGCGGAGCTTCAGCCTGCGTGGCTTTGGTGGCAGTTCTGACCACATCGGGTTGTGATTTTATGATGCTCTCTCCGTGACTGGCTGTAAAGGCCCCCGTGAACCTGGAGTCTGTCTCTTGGTCTGAAATAGGAATGTCATCCGACAGTCTGGCTGGTTCCCTACTGCCTTCGCCACGTGCTCCCTCTGGCTTTCTTCTCCACAGTCCGGTAGATGGATAACAGATGTAGTAAGTGTAAAGATACAGCACTGCATAGAAACCTACTGAGAAGGTTTGGTTGGATAGTCTGTCTTCAGTTGGGATGAAAACCCCAAAATAACATTGGCTTCCACAAGATAGAGGCGTAGTTCTCTTAAGTGAACATCTGCAGGCAGTCCAGCATATTGCTTTGGTGGTTCTTCCATCTGATGGCTTTGTCCACGGCCCACATTCCCAAGATCACCCCGGGGTCCAAGATGGCTCCCACCAGCAGGAAGAAAATGGGAAAAGTAGAAGAGCAGCCTCGCTCTCCACCTCACTTGCCTGATGTTTCTCAGGACTTGTGTACACCAGGCCTGCTTACATCAAGTGGCTACACCTTGTAGCTGGAGAATCTGAGAAGCATGTTGTCTTTGTTCCTGGTGTTCCCATGTCTAGCTAGAATAATTCAGTTTTAGGACTGTGGAGAAGAAGGGGGTGTGGCTTCTGGGGACAACCAGCAGTTTATGTCAGGGCTGGTGGGTGGAAGCGACAGCGGTTGAGTCTTGGTGAAGGATGTTTTCCACTGATGTCGTGGGAAAAGGCCACACAGGGGGAGGACCCCCCTCACCACCATGGAGGCTCCCTCTCAAGTCCTCACCCCAGGCTCGGGGATGTTTCTTCCTTCCTTCCTCTGCCAGTTATTTGCTAACGTCTGGGTAACCAGTTGAGTGGGATGCACAGGAGCCGGTCACCCCAGCTGCAGGGGAGGGGACACCGATCTGAGATCTGGCTTCAGCCTGCTCTGTCGCCAGGCGACGTTCGCCACGTGGTGGCACGATCCTGCCTCCCCATTTCTTCGTGTGTAAGTTGCCAGATGCCGAGCGGGCACGACCACCGCCTGCAGATCACGGGCTAATTATTGATCTATATAAAGAGCCTTTGCAAAATGTTTTGGTTTGAGGCAAAGTAGAATGGGCTCTGTGGTGGTTTCCCAGCGATACGTTGCCACCGAGAGCGGGATCCCCACACTGTTCTTTTTTTTTTTTTTTTTTTTTTTTTTTAATTTTTTTTTTTGTCAACGTTTTTATTTATTTTTGGGACAGAGAGAGACAGAGCATGAACGGGGGAGGGGCAGAGAGAGAGGGAGACACAGAATCGGAAACAGGCTCCAGGCTCCGAGCCATCAGCCCAGAGCCTGACGCGGGGCTCGAACTCACGGACTGCGAGATCGTGACCTGGCTGAAGTCGGAAGCTTAACCGACTGCGCCACCCAGGCGCCCCCCCACACTGTTCTTAAACGTTGAACTTAGTTTTTTGAGTAGATAATGTTTCACGTGGTTCGTATGTCGTGATGTTATAAAAAGGTTTACACTGAGAAATTCTGTCCCATTGCTTCATCTACCTCACTGTCCCCCCGCCATAGGTGATCATTTTTACTATTTTTTTGTGTAAGCTTCTAGCTTTTATTGGTATAAATACAAGCAATTGTAAGTATACATTTACATTTATTTTGTAACTCATATACGTAATTTATATGTATATTCCCCTCTCTTTTCACAGAAAGGGAGGTACATTCTGCACCTCGCGTGCTTCCCTTGCTAGCATATCCCGCAGGGCTTTTCGTACGCGAGGACCTTGTCCTTTGTTGTCGATACGTGGTGTCCGAGCACCCGTGTGGCCAGTGAGTCGAGAAGGGCCCCGGCTGGAGGGGACACACAGTCGGTGGCAACCTGGTTACTCTTGCTGGTGGCCCCGGGAGTTTATGCAGGGACAGACTTTCTGTGTGGCTCCCCTTCCATCGGAGTCCTGCCCCGCTGCGGTCCTGAGGAGGGAGGATGCCGTTCTCGTGCTCTGCTAGGCATCCCCAGCTCCGCGCTCGGTGGTCACCGCTTCACCTGTTCGCGTGACAAAGGCACGTTCTGGCCCTATCCCTCTTCTGCGAGGCCTCTTTCCAGGGTTTGATGTTTGTAATGTCCTGCACTTTCCTCTTCCCTTCACATGGAATTCTTAAAACCTTTGTGGGTGCCTCTGCCTTACGGTTGTTAAAGCAAACCCGTCAGTCCTGGCGCTCATTTCTTCTTATTCGCGGCTGTTCCATAGCCCTTGATGTTAGAGGGCTCCGCGGAGGCGGGTGGGCATCTGGAGGCCTTCCACGCCTGTCTGTCTGTCCTGGCAGTTACAGGGAAGCTGGGTCTTGACGAAGACCTGAGGTTCTAGCCATGTTCGGAAGTCGAAAGAGTCTTCCAGGAGCCCCCCAGAAGCCCTCTCGATGGCGAGTGTCCCTCGTTTATCTTCTCATCCCTCTCTCCTGAGGGATTTGGCTGTCAGCGGTTTTGTTCTGGGCTTTGGCCTAAAATTTTTTATAATAGGCGTCAGCCCACCAAGGCATTCTATGTTCTTTGTGATGTGTGGATGCAGTGGGTGCGTCCTGTGGCTTGCTGACTGACTTGTCCTGGGCTGCCGTTCTTGTACTTCGCTCGTGGGTTTATTTTAGTCCTAGCTTAAACTGACAGCTTCCCTTTGAGTCTGGCAGCAACAATTTTTCCTGCGTCTATCACTTGTGTGTTTCTTGGGGTTTCCCTCACGTTGCTACTTACTGAACGGTAGTAGGTGCCAGATTGAGGACTGGCTTCACGCTCTGACTTCCAGTGGCTCAGTGGCAGGTTCTGTTACCAGGAACCCTCTAGGAATCCGTACCAGGCTCAGTCTTTATTAGGAAATATTGGGTCCAAAGTGGCTGTCTGTTTTATTAGTTGATAAATCCCTCTGAAAGCAAATTTGGCCAACAATTTGCTAACCCAACTGTAACATCTGTAGGACTGGAATATTCTATATGGCTCCTCTTCTTATGTTTGGAAGTCACGTGGTCTGGGGCAGCTTGCTCTGCAGAGCTGGACAGTTGTCCTCTGGGACTCTGTATAGGTGACCATGTGACAGAAAGCCTGCAGCCTGGCAGCCAGCTAAACGTATGGCTGATGAAGGGGGCTGGGAGTTCTGCTGATTTTCAGGCGGTGGCAGAAGACCGGGGCGTATGAGGCTTAGAATCACTTGGTGACAGGCAGGGCCTGGAGGAGCCGTCCAGAATGATTTGAGTGATGGCCAGCCCCGGGCTCCGTGCGGCTGTTCTGGGCCTGGACACACTATTTAGAGACTCACGTTTCACTTCCTTGGAACTATTTTCTGAATCTTAAAGGACTTACAACATGTGTTGGACTGGGTATTTGTTACCTTGGCAGATATGTTCCGAGCCCCGCCCATGTGCCCGAGCCACGTAGGCACTGGTCCGCACCCACGTAGGCATCCCTGCTTACCACGTGCGTGTGGGGGCTTAGGAGGCGCTTTCGTCGACTAATAACACGGTTCTTTTTTTTTTTTTTTTAACCTCAGTATCTCTGCTGCTTTTGAGACCTGAGTTGCTGGTAAATATGGGAAACTTTACACATTTGGTTCCTGGGGTGGGGGGGCCCTGCACCCACTTGGCAGCTCTGTGTTCTAAAGTATATGTTGTTCGTTTGAGTGTCCTGGGGGAGAGGCCTCACGTACTGGTTTCTTCCCACTTTCCCGTTGGGCACCCCCATCTCGTAGTCCCTACCCCCTCCCCGAAGCTGACATTTAGAAGGTGCTTGTGGAAAGGGCTTAGCGACTGCGCCTGTGGCTGGGCTTCACAAAGCAGAGGCCCGTGGCCCACCGGGTGACCGGTGGGGTGACAGCTGTCTCGGGAATCATTCACTAAGGGTCTGGAGCGCCCCTGCCCAGCGGCGGGTGGGGTGACCGGGATGGCGTCTCTTCAGGACCGTGAAGTGGGTGTTCATGGTCTTTGGCTCTTTTCTTCCAGTGACACGAAAGTAGGGAAACCTGGTGATGGCGGATTCATGCCCTTCGGATTCTCTGGCGTCCTGTCCGGGGCAGCAACCTGCTTCTACGCCTTCGTGGGCTTTGACTGCATTGCCACCACAGGTACGCCGCCCGCCCACTCGCCGTCCGGAGCCCGGGCGGAGGGTCCTCCTTTCTCGTCAGATGGGCTGGACTGACTTTACCCACGGGTTGCTGTTTTCCTTCCTGCGGGCATGTGCCGGCTGCAGCTCCTTCACACATGAGTAACGTGTAGATTTGGAGCTTCCTGCTAATCTCCCCCCCCCCCCCATCACTTCCCCAAGCGGCAGCGCCTGACAGGAAAGTCTGCATCATGAACGTGACTAAGCGTTCAGCCGTCAGAATGGGATCATGACAGCCGTAGCTGCAGCCTGATTTCATATCTGTGCATCATCCGGGAGAAATGAGGCCATTAAAAATATTGTTCTTCTTGTGATTGAATAGGCTGGGCTCTATCAGGCCTCCTGAATTTTCTCTGCCAAAGAAAACAAGTCTTTTCCTTGGCTGAACCACGGAGTAAAGGCCTAGAACGCCATCCCTGGGCGTCTGGGTCTTCTGGTCTGTGTTGGGAGAGGCCCCCCCCCCCCCCCCCCGTGGGTCCTGAAAGACCGTGTTTCCCACTGGGCCGAGCACTGCGGGGTAGTCGTTCGTGGGGGACACGGGCTCTCTGGGCACTGAAAGTCTTCAGGCGCCTTCTGGGTTCATGGGGATGCCCCTCGCTGGCTCGCCCTCCTGGGCCTGACTCCTTGCTGCTTCCAGGTGAAGAAGTCAAGAACCCTCAGAAGGCCATCCCCGTGGGGATTGTCGCTTCCCTCCTGATTTGCTTTATTGCTTACTTCGGGGTGTCTGCCGCCCTCACACTCATGATGCCGTACTTCTGCCTGGACAAGGACAGCCCCCTGCCTGATGCCTTCAAGCACGTGGGCTGGGAAGGTGCCAAGTATGCAGTGGCTGTCGGCTCCCTCTGTGCTCTCTCTACCAGGTGAGGCCTCTGAAGCTCTTGGGAAGGTAAGCTGTAGCGGGCCGTGTGAGGCCCGACGCACGGGGGGTGCTGTTCACGTCACTCTTTTCCCTTGAAGTCGAACCAGCACCCCAACCCTGATGATGTGGTTTCTCCCCTTGTGTTATCAACCAAACCACGAACTGTTATTGATCTTTCATTCTGGAGAGTCGGGGGCCCACTTTCTAACATCATCTGCTCAGCAAGTCTGGCTTTCTGTCCCCAGCTCTGGCCCCTGGACCAGGCCACCTCTTTGAACACCGTAATTTGGCCATAGAGGAGAGGCTCCCTTGAGAAAGGGAATTGCCTTTTAATAAGAAACATTTTGCCCCTGGAATTCCTATTAGCCTGTACATATAGGGAATATTTGGTAAACATTGATTAACCACAGAGAGATCCTCGTGAACGCAGCAGTCCTTTTATTTTCTGTTTGAGCTAGAGTTATCGTGGGAATGAATACAGAATTTCCCTTTCATAAAAATTATGACTAGACCCTACCCTCGTTTATGTTAGACATTTGCCATTCACTGACTCACAGCCACAGTAAGTGCTTTTTCCGGGGTTGATGTATTGAAATTTGTCTTGTAGCCGTGGACTTCACCTAGTTTGGAGGGTGGCAGCTCTTGGCGAGGAGTTCAGGGCTCCGTCTTGGTGGTGTGCATCATGGCAAACCACATAGTGGTCACGTTATGGTGCCTTTTTTCCCGAAGAGTTGGTGTCACAGGTGCGCTTTGCCTCTTCCTCCCGTTTAGTCTTTTAGGTTCCATGTTCCCCATGCCTCGAGTTATCTATGCCATGGCTGAAGATGGACTGCTGTTTAAATTTTTGGCCAAAATCAACGATAGGACCAAAACACCAATAATCGCCACGTTGACCTCAGGTGCCATTGCTGGTAAGAATTCCACATGCCAGTATTTTAACTGTTGAGTCCTCACGGAAATATCTTGAGTTGCATTGGTCTGTGAGAAGTTGGAACTGGCCCTTTTCATGTTTGGTTTTCACCGTTGGAACCTGGATTACTGCCAGATGACTGCCCTTTTGACTTAAGGGGGAGGCCGGTTGTACAGAGGATGTGATAGAATTCTCAAAAAGTTGAATTATTTTATTATCATTGTCCTCTGATTGGGCAGGGCGTGGAACACGTACTGTTTCTTCAGCGCTGTTCACATTGCCCCTTTTCTGAATGTCCCTGAGTAGACTTGGGTGGGGTGACATCTTCGTGCATGGTATAAGCCAGGTGACTTTCTTAGTCCTGGAAATTCATTGTCCGGGTATCTTCGCCTGGGAATTCTCGGGGAAATGAGAATCCCTTAGTATCAGTGTCTTATGAAGTGTGCTGCTATTTTCCAGGAGATATTGAGGGTGTTGCTGGGGTCAGTTGCCGTATGAGTTTATAAATATTGCAGCCTCAGAGGCTCAGAGGAGGTTATCAGGTTATCTTCTCAAATATCAGGTTCCTCACCAAGAGGACAGTTTTGAAGCTGAAATCAGTGCCCACAGAACCTTTGGAGTGATGTGATATTCCAGGGGCACCTGATAAAGAAAAGGGAAGCCTCGAAGGAAACTTACGTGCATATACGCTATGCTGTTGGTTTTCTGTATTTTCTCCTTTAATAACGGCCCCTCCTAGCCCCATGGGGCAGGCACTATCCCATTGCACAGAGATGCGAAGTGAGGAGGTACACCCACACCCAGTAGATCTGGCTCTTGGTTCCTGGTTTGTCTTTCTGCCAAAGTGGCTGGCTCCTTCCAGGGTGTGAGTGGCGCAGTGGGTCTTTTTGGTATAGCAGGACACGTTCAGTCTGTACTGCGGGGACTTGCCATATAGCCATTGGTAAGACATTCGACCACCTTACATGAACGAATTGTTGTTAGTAGTATTTATGCCCTTAGCAAAGTGTGCTTAGTCGTGTGGATTAATGTTATATAATGAAAGAAAGCCGGTGTTTCATTATTTAACACATTTGTTGTGTCATTGTACAATCTTGACAGTGACCTCAGTGGTTAGGTTAAGGGACACCGTACGTCAGGATGTGACCAATATATTTAAGAGATTAAGGAATTGGAAATAGCAGATGTTTTTTCAGTATTTACATGCAATTTGATTATATTGAAGACTGGCCTTTAATTTCCTTCCTGTGCTGATCAAGGGAGATCAAATTATAATCTTTAAAGTGACTGGAAAGCACATGCGTTCACCAAACCAGGGATTTGCTCCTTCTTTTCATTTGGCGGGGGTGGGAAATAAGTGTTTGGTTTTCGAAAACCACCCCACATGGGAAGAGTATGGCTTGAGTTTCTGTGTGAGTGGGAACGTTGGCATCTGTGGCATGCACGGTTGGGTACTGTTCTCATTGTCCATAAGGCCCAGCATTGCTCTTTGACCCTGTTATTTAGCCCCAATTCAAATTTGTTGTAGTCGGAGTGATCTATAGGGGCTTGAGAAGTATTTGGAAAAGTCATGGCTTTGTGTTTATGTTTTAACTTGCGTTGTTTGCATGTGATATTTGAAAATATCCCAAAGTAGATCTATCCAAGTTATTTTTTAAATGGGAAACTTTACATGTATACCCGCATAAATAGAGAGATATATACTCTCATAAAAATTACAAAAGATTTTCAAATAAGCATGCATGTTGTATTTTTTTTTTTTTTTAAGTGGGGGTCACGGTAAAGCTAATGCTATTGTTTGTGGAAGTAACACTGCTTTCCATGCTCATCTGTCTGGGTTAGGAGCCCCTGTGAGTCCTCCCAGAGCACTGGACTTGACTTCACCCACCTGCTCATTACTGTTGCCTGCTGATGCCTAAGTCTTAGATGATACACTCAGGGAGGCCAGAGACTATCTGGTCTGCCCTGTTTGTTGGTGTACATCTAGTGCTCATCGACTGGCATACCCTCAATGAGTGCTGGGTGGATGGATGATGGATAAGTGGTTGGATGGCTGGATAGATGGATAGATGATGGGGGATGGATGGATGGATGGATGGATGGTGTGTAGATACATGGATAGATATACCTGACTGTGAGTCTGCTTGGTGTAGAGAAAGACACACTGGACTCAGAGCCTAGCTAGCTGAGATCCTGACTTTTCCACTTTCTGGCTGTGTGACCTTAGATAAGTCTCCCAACGTGTTTGACTTCAGTTTCTCCATCTGTAGAGTAGGGATAGCTTGCAAAGTTGCCGTAAGGATCAGTAAAGGTCATGTTGATCAGAGTACTCTCTATATAAATGTTAATTATTATTACCGTCTGCTGAGGACTGTGTGTGTGATTTAATTCTGAGCTTTTCTTCCTTTTAAGCAATATCACCATGTCTTTGCATGGAAAGGGCTGGGGTGAGAAAGCAAGTAAAAGCAACATCCCCTGTGTGGCCTGGATCACGGATGGGTGGTGGTTCTGGCTGTAAGTGTGTGTAGAGGGCCATCCATGGATCCTGATGTTTGTCTCCTCCCCAGCTGTGATGGCCTTTCTCTTTGACCTGAAGGACTTGGTGGACCTCATGTCAATTGGCACTCTCCTGGCTTACTCTTTGGTGGCTGCCTGTGTGTTGGTCTTACGGTACGTATGGCTCTTCTGGGTTCCGTGGTAGAAAGGTGCCCCCTGTTAGCCTTTTAAAAGATCAAGTTAATGGTTTATACAGTGTAAATTTTAGGTTGTTGATAGCTCCTTTGGGAACTCTCCTGGAGAGGGTGGGATTTGGTGGCTGAGAGCCTAGTTACAGAGAACGTCGTTGAAAAGGAAGAGTCAGGGGACCCGCCTCTCACTACTACGTGCCCTCATTTTTCTGGTGAGATATTGGGAGGATAGAGACAGGTTCTCCGCCCAACTGTTGGGCCTGGATCCAGGGAACAGAGTTTTTGAAGGCTTAGGGTAATGGTTTCAGTTCGGTCCAGGTTCTTAGTTCGGAGGGCACTGGCACGGGGGACCAGTCTTGGTGGGAATTGGAGGAATCCAAGTTCTGTGAAACTGAGGTCAGTGTGGTGCTTCTCCAGCAGCATTGCACTGCCACTGGAGGAGTGAGCTGCTGTGTAGGGTGTGGAGTGGCCAAAGTTGACGATGTTCAATAAGACTTTCCAGGTTCTGGCTGCTTTAGCCTTGTGTGGTCCAGACCAGCCCCAAGGATGGCCATAATAAAGCAGCTCTGGGCCTGGGTTTGGTGCCCCCTTCCCAGCTGCCGGGGTGCCCTCCCCCCAGTGCCCCGCCCCCCCCCCCCCCCACCGGCTCCAATTTTCCTTGCTCTGAAAGGACAGGGCTCTACTTCCTCACTACCAGGAGTGGCTCAAGGGAGCACTTAGCATGGGAATATGGAGTCATGGAGACTCTCAATGGTGGTCACCTGGAATACTTGCAAGATCGTTAATTCCATTTCTAACGTGCTTAGCATCTAATGTATGTCAGGCCTCAGTTGAGCCTCAGTAGCGGCTGTGTAGAATCAGCTAAAACTAGTTTGCTAGTTTTCTGACCACTTATTCCTTCCTAAGGGCTCAACACTGGCGTCTTTTCCGAGGTCCCCTCACATTCTTAATTGACTGGTGTTAACATAAGTGAATCAGTGAAAAACTGGTTAAGTATCTTTATGTTCACTCTTACATTATATGCAAAATAATTCCGCAAGCACTCTCTTTTTCACAGCTGGTAGAAACGATTTGAGCTCTGTTGTTTTGGGTGGAAGATAAGGAGCCTCATTTAATATGAATGCTTTACTTGCAGGAAGCTTGTGTCTTGGAAATCAGGCCACAGGCTCAGTCCTTTAGCCAGCTGTATAAAGTTATTTATTCTAAGGCATTTGGAGTTTTAAAATAAATTGATCCAATTAGGTCTCACAAACAGAATTTCTCAAATCCGTCAGCGTGCAGACACGTTTCTCTGGCTCTCTAGACCAAGTAGGATCCTAACGTTACTGCGTTGTATTTCCGTTTGTATTTTTAGTTCCCTTCAGCCATGGTTCTGTTGGAAGTGGCCTAATATCTTAAGCATCCAAGGGCCAGTGCTACTTCTCAGCGCAAGAGAAGCCATGTCAGGACATTCCTCTGGGCTGGTTCACGGGGGAGGTCAAATTGTCTCATATCCGAGACGCCAAGGAGGGTGTTGCCCAGAAGCGGGAACAGAAGGCGGGGACTCAGCTCCCCTCCTCTGGATCTGCTTTGTCAGAGAATGCATCATCCTGACCATCTTCTTCCCATTTTATGCTTTGTGTCCTGGGCAACTTAGGACTTGAGTTAGTGTGTGTCCTCCTGCCCTTTTAAAGCACATTTTGGCGGTCATGCACCGCGTTTCTTTACAGGTATCAGCCAGAACAGCCTAACATGGTATACCAGATGGCCAGAACCACCGATGAACTAGATCACGTGGACCAGAATGAATTGGTGAGCACCAGTGATTCCCAGACAGGCTTTTTACCAGAAGCAGAAAGGTTTTCTTTGAAAACCATACTTTCACCCAGAAATATGGAGCCTTCCAAATTCTCCGGGCTAATTGTGAACATTTCAACCAGCCTCATAGGTAAGAGCCTGCCCTTCCCTGTAAGGTGTTTGGGGTCTTGCTCGTTGGCATTGTATGGTTTCTTGTCGCTGGTGGTGGAGGCAAGTGCAGGAAAGGATAAGCCTGTGTCTTGCTGCTGGACCGTGATGGTGGTTGATGGCTGCAGAAGTACAGCCTCCCTCTCCATAGGTTTTGGGGAAAACTGAGGATATCTGTGGGGTTTTGAAACAAGATTGAATTGTGCCTCTCTCTCTCTCTCTCTCTCTCTCCCCCCTCCTTAGCAATTCTAATCCTCACCTTCTGCATTGTGGCTGTGCTTGGAAAGGAGGCGCTGACAAAAGGGGACTTGTGGGCAATCTTTATGCTCACCATATCTGCCCTTCTCTGCTCAGTGGTGACAATCGTCATCTGGAGGCAGCCTGAGAGCAAGACCAAGCTCTCCTTTAAGGTGAGCAGCTGTAAGGGGCCCCTAGGGAGCCGCCTGGCAGGTTCCCACACATGTGCCACGGACCGTGGGCTCTGCCAGGCTCAGGTATCTGCGGAGGGGGGGCTTGCCGGTCAGCCTCCGAAAACAGTACCTGCAGACAGTACCTGCTGAGGGGGGCCGGTCCTGAAGGAAGGCACCCTTCCCTGCCCCGCCTCTCAGGTGTCACAGCACACCTCTCCGCGGGGCTTTTCATCCATGGATCCAGCCGGATCGCATGGCACCACCAAGCCTTGGAGGTGACACAAATAATAAAGCAGTCCACTGTTGGAGATAAGTGGAAGTCCCTCTTCTAGCCCTTTCTTTAGCAGGAGAATAGGAAGGGGGGGGAATCAGAATAGAGCTCACTTCAGCACTTAGTAGCTTAGAACCAGACTCCCACCCGCGCTGCCCGTGTGTGGGCACGTCTGTGTGTGTGCATGTGGGCTGGGCTACACTCACTCCCTCCTCCCCATGTAAATCGCACAGTCCGTCCGAATCTCGGGGACGCTATCGTTTCCTAGGTAGTTTCGCTAAAGGACTCAAAAGGCGTCGTCCCCACGCGCTCCTCTCCCTGCAGACTTGACACTCACCTGGTATCTTTGCAGGTGCCTTTCTTGCCCGTACTTCCCGTCCTGAGTATCTTTGTGAACGTCTATCTCATGATGCAGCTGGACCAGGGCACGTGGGTCCGGTTCGCAGTGTGGATGTTAATAGGTAGGTGAGATCTTGGATTGCACTGTGACGGCGTCTCTCAGAGCCCCCCCCGCTGCCACACCAGTCCCCAGAGCCGGTGCTGTGCTGCTCAGTCCTCTTTCCTGCAACTTGGCTGGGTGCCTCTTGTCATTGAGCCTCCTTCCCTTCAAATTTCAAAACGTAGTGAAAACACGTCGTCCGCGGTTTTCTCTCAAAAAGGACCTCCTAGTAGATTGTGGGTCCTCCCCTCCCCTTCAGATGCTTTTCATTTTAATAGCTCTTGCCTGAACTAGTTATGTCATTGGGCGCAAGTGGAAGGTAACAAGAGCGAGGCTGTGAGTCTGCTGTTGACAAAGCACCGATTCACCTCCTCTGACACGAGAAGGCCTGGACCGTGCCTCCCCCGGCCCGGCCAGTAGCTGCCCACTGGCCCATGTGGGCCGTGCGTGTTGGTGGGGTCTGCGGGAGGCTTGGGGGTGACCGTGTGGTTGCTGGCCCTGCTGGGGGCTGACCGTGGCCCTCCCCCTCCCTGAGCGTCTGACACCAGGGACTACGGAAAATGGACTCAGACTCTGTCCTCGGCACTGATACCTGGGGAGCGGGCCTTGTCTCTCGCCCCTCGGCGTCCCCGGCAAGAGCAGGGACTCCAGGCCTGTGTTTTCTACCAAAGCCCTCGGCCCTGCGTCACCACACTTAGGGGCAGATAGCTGCCGCCTCTCGGTCGTGCTCTGCAGGCCCCACGTTGTCTGCACGGTGTAGCCTGAGCTGGTTCCACAGATGCCCCCGCAGAGCCTTCCTGGGAGAGAGCCGGCTCGGGGGGAGCCGCTCATTCCCGCGTCCCAGACGTGAGCTCCCGGGATGTGCTCCAAGCCGTTGGCTTCTTGCCAGGGCTTTTGGTGGCCGAGCCCTTCCTTTAAGGCCCGCTCTCCTTGCGTCCCTGACATGGGCCCCAGTCCTTAGGTGGCCAGTTAGAAGCTCAGATCTCTGGGCCCCACCACAGACCTTTGGAGCCCCCGACCCTGGAATGGACTGAGAAACAGAGGCAGTCAGGGCCGTGGAGGCCACACGAATATTCTAGGGAGCCCTGGTTGGAACAGTCCCACCCCTGTTGGAAATCCCACCCTCGCGGGAAACAGTATGACTGCTGGAGCGTCCGTCCTGTCCCCTCCAGTGGCCGCGGGGCACCAACTAGGTGGTCAGTGGATGAAGCTGAGGGACCAGCACCCCTCCGGGGACCCCCTGGCTGCTCCCCCTGCTCAGGAACTGCTCCAGTGTGAGGCTGCCCCTGGAGCGTGCCTTCGCTGCCTGGAGGGGCGAGACCAAAACCTTTGCAGGCTGGAGCGGAGGAGTCCCGTGTGTCTCCAGATACAGAAAGTGAGCCCACGAGGGCTGCTTGCTGTGGGCGCAGGCCTGGGTCCGGCAGCACGGAGAGACTTCCCCGCGGGGCCACGTCACTCCCCCAGAGCTGCTCTGCCCTCTGCCCTTGAGCCCTGCCTGCCCTGTTCACTCCCGGTCTCTGCTCTCGGCCCGCAGGCTTCATCATCTACTTTGGCTACGGTCTGTGGCACAGCGAGGAGGCGTCCCTGGCCGCCGAGCAAGCAAGGACTCCTGACGGCAATCTGGACCATTGCAAGTGACACACAGCCCCGCCCCCAGAGGTGGCAGCAGCCCCGAGGGATGCCCGCAGAGGTCCCGGGAGCACCTCGCTCTCTCCACCAGTGCGTCAGGACCCCCCCCCCCACATCCAAGCCCCACCGCAGCAGAAGGTGCAGCTACTTGAAACGCAGCCTCGGCCCACAGCCCGTGTGTCTTGCACAGACTTGCCCCGTGGCAGGTGGCACCAGGTCCCGGTCACCTCTCTCAGCTCCCCGGCTGGGGCCATTTGGCCGCGGTTTCCACTGTGTCTCCCTACATCCCTCTGAACAAAGAGAACAGCTCCCGTCCTCGCCGGCTCTGTGTCCGTGCCGCTGCGGCCGCAGAATGGCGGCCACCTTTTCTCGTCACCTTGGGAGTCCCGGCCCCCCCCCTCCCCCCGCCAGGACCGCTCTGGCACTGAACACGTGCGTACTGCACACTTTCCGCAGCCACCTCCCTGCTCAACCCTGAAGGCCGACCGTGCACGCAGCATGAGTCACCCAGACACGTCCCCAGTAGTGCTACCCCCCGAGCCAGAGGACAGCTCAGAGGGGAGAAGCGGGACTGGTTTCCTTCTCCCACTCCTGTCCTCTGCGCTGCCAGAAAGGGTCGTGAGGAACGGGAGCCCTCCCTCACTTCCTCTTCCTGGCAGCGGCTCCGCCCCGACAGCTGACGGAACCTGGCCCGCTCCGCGGTGGCACCGAGGCCCCCGCGGGAACCGGGCGGAAGGACCGAGGGCTGGCCGGCTCCGCTCCTCACGCCTGAGCACCGGGCCCCCCCACCCCCGCCCGCCAGCTGTACTCCCTCCGGGCCCAGGCCAGTTCTTGCTGCTTCCGGCGTCTTGCACGAAGGCGGCGTGTCCCGAGCAACCGGAACGTGACGCTGCGTTTACGTAGGCCTGGCCTGAGATCGGCAGAGCTTAGATCGCTGTTCTCTGTGGGCCTCCGCCAAGGCGGACTCCCTCCCTCTGGCGCGTGCGGGCCCGTTTCTCGAGTGTTGCCGGGCTCCCAAGGCAGGCTCTGCTCCTCCCGACGCGACGGTGGCCGGTCCTCCCAGCTGCTCCTGGCCCCGAGGTGATCTCTTTGGCCCTTGTCTTCTATGTAATCGAGCTGAGTCCCGTTAGCATCTGTGAATCGCTCCAAATGAAGTTGGCGCTCAGTATTAACTTGGAAAACGGCCAAATATTTACTCGGTGTGGGGTCCGCGCGTGAGAATTTGGGGTCCTGTTGCTGTCCCTGTCGCGTACCTGTTGTCCACATGCTGCAGGTTTGTAGATGGGTTTGTAGCCCGGGCGCGGACCTCCTGTCTCCATAAGTTTTAAGCCGGAGAGCCAGCCGGGTTCCCTGTACACAGCGTGCCCCCTCCCACGCACTGGAGCGCTCCACGGCTCACACACTTCTTGCGGATGGGAGCCCGAGGAAACACGAGCACTGATTCCGTCTCCCCATTCGAGTGTGGCTCAGGAGCCAGAAGGGCCCCCTGTTGATGGCAGGTGAGGGACACGGCCGTGTGGATCCCCCGGAAAATGCAAATGCTGCTTTTGAAGCCCAGACTCCCGTTTCTCCCCCTTCTGGCCTTTGACACAAATATGGTGGAACGAAGCCTGATAAATCGGCGGCACTTGTCTCCTCTCCCTCGGTAGCTCCTTGGAGAGAATTACGGGAATTCATGAAGTGGCCAGATGGCAGGGTCAGTCGGTGGGGGGTGGCGGCCCGCCTCTGCTCTAGGCCCTGGTCGCCTTGCCGGGAGCTTTATTCTAAATTATCATTTGTGAATGTTACAGAGGGAGGGGCCTAAGAGCCCAAAGCGTGGGTTTCCAAAGAAAGATATTTAAATTTATGTAGATTGGTGCTGTACAATATTTTGATAAATATTAACTTATTTTGTTGGGGTTCTTCTTGTCTGCTGTCTTGTAGGGTTTGTTAGCTGTTTGTTTGCTTGATTTGTCTGTTGTTTTTCCACATAGGCAAAGAGAACTTGAGGGAAAGAGAGTGCCCAAGACGGAAGGCGGAGGGAAGAGAAAAAAAAAAATTTTTTTTTTTAACTTTAATTTCTCTTTCTGAAATGTCTGTGCAAGAGAGCACACAGCAGACTGTGTATACAGTTGACGTTTCAGCTGGCATCGTGGATCGTTCTAGCAACCGACAAGGTGTGTTTGCCTGATAACAGACAACATGCCGCGGGGTGAAGGCCTCCTGGCGCATGAGTCTCCCCCTTCCTCACCCCAAAGCCGGCAAGTGCCTCAGCAAGGCTCACCCGCGCGGTGGTGCAAAGCCCCCGCTGCCTCCCCCGTCAGGGCCAGGAGCCTCCCGTTTAGGACAGGACACCTGAGGGGGCATAGATAAATAGTTGGCGAGGTCACCGCGCTTCTGTTGAGAGTAGCTTCTGTGCGGTTGCCAGAGCTTTCCTCTCCTGTACACGAGGACGGTGATGTCGCGAGCGCCGTTCGGGGTAAGCCTCCCCCGTGTGGACAGGCTTTTTCTTACCCCAGCCTTCATGCCTTCCCCGCAAACACACACACACACACACACACACACATACACACACAGGCAAGAAATAACCACCAGAAGTGCCCGACAGTTGGCCTTCCCCCCCCACCCCCACCCCCACCTCCCCAGTCCAAGCAAGACTGATTTCTCCGTGTCATGGCTTGGCCACTATTTTCCTACATCATCAGAAATTCCACACTTGTAGAGATGCCCTTCGGGGACGTTGTGTCTGCTTTTATCTGTGGCCCAGCCCCAAACAACCCACGTTGGGAAGACCCTTTTGTGTTGAGTAAGCAGCCCTTCCTGCCTCCCGTGGTCCCCCCACCCTACGTGTTCTCACGACCCCGTGAAGACTCACAAAGAAGCGAGCCGTGGAGCCCCAGGACCTCTGCTGAAGAGCGAGGGGTGCGAGGGGTCGCCGGGGACGCAGTCGGGCTCCGT
The DNA here is from genome assembly GCF_014898765.1 of Herpailurus yagouaroundi. Lineage (NCBI taxonomy): Eukaryota > Metazoa > Chordata > Mammalia > Carnivora > Felidae > Herpailurus > Herpailurus yagouaroundi. Next base: position 8,303,209 of record NW_024412428.1, on the reverse strand, counting down.
GGGTGGGGGAGGCCGAGCCTGCTTCCAGGAGGAGGACCGTCAGCAGGAGATTGGGCCTCTGCACATGCCTCAGCCTGCCCCACCGGCTCACACCCCTCAGCCCAACTCTGGGCCCCGTTTGTTTTTCTAAGCCAATAGCGGGGAGCGCTAGGGCCATCTTTCCCAGGCTGTTTCGGAAGGACTGCTGAACTGATACTGTTGCCAGAGCCCCTCGGCCCCCTGACTCGTGGTTTTGCTCCACTGAGTCACCTCTGTCGGGACATGGTCCCAGGTGCTGGTGCTGTGGTTCGGGTATCACAGCCCCCCCTGCCTGCCACGTGTCCACAGGTGACCGCACCGTGGTGGGGGCTTCACCCACCCCGAGCTCCTCAGGCCCCGGCCCGCTCCCGTGTGCACACCCAGACAAGGCACCCGGCGGTCGTTCGTGGGGCTTCCTGCGTGGCCGTGGCCGTGGCCGTGACCTGGGCTCTGCTCTCTCCCCGCCCCTCCGTCCCCGCCATCCCCACCACTGAGCGGGCGTTCTGAATTGACTGAGGTTTGCAGTCTGCCCAGGATGGCCCCGAGTCTAACACCGGTACAGCACAGGGGCAGAATCCGGGCTCCTTGGGGGCGTGTGGGCGTGCCTCGTAAAGGCCCCACCCGACTAGGTGGGCTCGTGGGCATTTCAGGGGCCTCACCAACCTGCTGGCTCTGCGCCAGGACCCATCTTCCGGATTCGCGTGTCCTGCTTGCACACATCTAGTACGAGCCGATTGCTCTGTCGGCTCCCTAGGGCCATCCCCGTGCCAGGCCCCATCCCCGTGCCAGGCCCCATCCCCGTGCCAGAGTTCTGGCACGGACGGAGAAGTGTTTCCAGGCACGTCGGCACTCTGCCGGGCACAGGTGTGCGACGCCTGTGTGCGGAACTGTTACAGAGTTACCAGCAGATGGAACTGAATATGTGTCACGTATATTTGTCGCGTATAATTTAAGATGGGTGTTTGCCATCATCACAAGAGTATTGCAAGTAAGGCTCCTTAGGGAGAGTGAGAGACCTTGTGTTGGACTCTTGTGGACTTTTTTTTTTTTTGGGTAATGAAGTGCTTTATCCAGTGGTGCAAGAGGCTACACTCCGTATTTCATCATCAGAGTTATGATGCCTAATGGGTTTGTGAGGCAAAAAAAAAAAAAAAAGTCAACTGACTTTGATACTATATTCATCACTAGAATCCAGAGTGTTTATGTGCCCGTCGCTTCATTGAGCGGCAGTGCTCTCTTTCAAGAGGGACGGGGACCAGCCAAGGGTCTCCGGGCACAGATATCAAGGACCCCTCCTGGATCACCCTGTAAGTGTGTTGAACTGCCGGCTGAAAAACCCACATGAAATAAAGACCTTGGCTGTGAAGTCCAGATTGAATTTCTCAGGGTATGAGCATGTCCCACAGGGTCAGGAAGACGCGCTAAGACTTTGTTAAATTATTAACAAGGTATATGACTTTGTGTTTCTTGATGACAGACTTTTTTCTTTTTTAAAGTTTGGGATTTATTTTCCCATTTGAGAAGTTGTAATATATGTATTTAAAATAAGTTTCCCGCCTAAGTTGTGCCTTTCAGTGTCGATGGATCTAAGAAGCACAGAGGGTTGATGATCCTGGTGAGGGCTGGTTTATTTTCAAACCTGAAGAGCTGTGGTTTCTCCAGTAAACTTTTTCTTCTCCTGAACGTGCAGCCATTGTTAAAAGAATTGTGTTTCTTATTCTGTAAATTGTATAATGTTTTTTGCTTGTTTGATGTTCTATTTTTCTAATAGTTTTCTTATAGTTTCTTACAATTGTTGATACTAGATTAAGATTCTGACACCCAACTGCAAAGCAGCCTGTCTCTGCTGGCCCCTCCTGGTTTTATTTTAAGGACAAGCGTATAGGTCACCCATCACCTTTAAAAAAATGTGAAACTGCTCTGTATCCCATTTTTGCTGACAACACTGTATGTTGACAACCTCCTACTACTATATGTTGTAAAATCGAACTATTTTGTGGTACATTATCTCATGCTTCTGCAAACTCTAATAAATTCTGTCTACGGCTACGGCGTGTTCTCAAGCATTGTGGCTGCGCCTGGCTGGGTCCCCAAGCCTGGCAGTGCCCCATAGAGAGTTCCAGATCTCGCCCTTTGCTTCTTGAGTATTTTCCCGTTTCCCTACAGCCGGATGTTGTAATGCCCCGTTTTCCTTCGGCCATTTGGTGGAAAGCCTCATTCCATGAAATAGCACCTCAACCAGGGAATCCCCCCACCCCCACCCCCAGCACTCATTTAGGATCCCCTGCACTATCTCCCTACCTCCCACTCTTTCCAGACTTGGCTTGCGTTTGGGCGTGGAAGGCTTCCCACCAAGGTTTCCGCCAGCCAGGGCGTAAAGCCGCTCATCAGCCAAAGCCCTTGGCGCCAATGTGGCCCAACCGCCTTGCACCGCGCACCTTAGCCCGGCACTTCCCAGGAACTGCCCCTCCCCCGCCCCGTTCCCCCTCTGAGGAAGGAAGCATTTGCTTGCACAGGAGACATTCGGTCCACTGGCCTTAACTCTCAGACACTACGATGCAATGATTTGGTGATCACGCTGGGAGGTGTGTTGCCCGGGGAAGACAAGGCCCGACCTTGGCATCTTCTGGGCGGACACCCTGCACCCTAGGAGAGGAAGGGCCAGGGGGCCGCTGCTGGTTTCACATTAGTATCTGGCCGCAAGACCCCCGGACCATCTCGGGCCCATCCGCCACACGGCGCACCAGGCCACGGAGCTTGGACCTTGCGCGGCATCCCCGCTCCGCACCCGGGGGTGTGCAGTGTGGCCCGGCCGCGGGCAGGCGGGAGTCCCCTTGGTCGTCCCCCGGGCGACTCCCGGCGAGCGATCTCTCCGTCAAAGGCTCTGCTCACAGCTTGCGGACGCCGGGGAGCGCCCCGCGGTCCCGCATCCGGCGAAGGCCACGTGGGCCGGTCCCTTCCGGCTCCTTTACGCCGCCGCCGCCGAGAGGCCGCCCCTGGGAGCGCCAGGCGGAGCCCCGTTCCCGCGGCGCCGCAGCGCCACCTAGCGGCCGGCACGGCGCGGGGCGAGCGGCCCGAGGAGTCCCCAGCCGGGCGTCAGTCGTTTCGCAGGAAAGCCTGAGCCCACAGGGGATTCCAACTCGGGACGCCTGAGGGGGGCCCCCTGGAGCAATCCGTGCCTCTCACGGTTTGGTTACGAGACGCTTCCGGCGAATCAAAAGCCGCCTCCGAACAGCTGGGCACCGGCAGCCACGAGGAAGCCTCCCGAACTCCCCGCCGGCCTCCAGCCTGCGCGGGGGGGGGCGGCGGACGCCTATTCCAGCGCGGCCCTGCTCGGCCACCGAACAGAGCCGGCGACGGCTGCGCCACCAACCGTGGGCCGCCCTGTCCGCCCCTCTTCCGAAGGGAATAGTTTAGTCTTACAAAGTGCGGCTGCCCCGCGAGCCGGAGACGCCGCTGTTGACGACAGTGCCACGTGGCGGGGCGGGGGACGGAGGCGGAAGTGTCGCTGCGTCCGGCACCTAAACCGCGGTGGCTCCAGGACGGAGTGGGGGCCGAGAGAAGTTGTGAAGCTTGGACTTTCCCGTGGAGGTTTCAGATTCTACTCCTTGGAACGATGACGTTCCCGAGCGCCTGCTTAGATGGCAGCCCCCTGCAGGGTGGCGGGAGAGGGGGGACCGGGACACGACCCTGCCACATTAGTGTGGGTGCAGTTAACCCAAGAGACCACTGTGCGCACAGCGTGGGGGGGGGGCGTGCAGGGGCAGCGTGCTCTGCTCGGGGATCTGGGAGTGTGGGTACTCCTGGCAGGCGGCCGGGGGCGGGGGCAGGACGCCGGGAGGGGGCCCTCGGTCACGTGCAGCCCGGTGGTCCCCGCTGAGAGCCGCACACCACCCGACCCCCCACCCCGTGGTGCCCGCACTGGCAAAACTTGCAGAGGGAGGTGGTGAGGGAGGCCAAATGCACCTGCCCTTCCCGAGCACGTCTAACCTCCAGGCTGAGCGGGAAGAATGGGCCCCGGCTGTCCTGCCGTTGCCTCCAGGAGTTTAAGAGAAGCCACCTGGCTTTTAAATAAGTGACTCAGCAAACCTCAGTGAATTAACTTCGTCTTCACAACGGGGACAGCTTACCAGCCTTTCATGATTTTTTTTTTTTTTTTTTTTTTTTTTTTTTTTTTTAAGTATTGGACCCAAAGTCTCTGGGACTCTGACTCTCGATGGTCCCAGAGGTATTGACAGGGTGTGGTCCTCGAGTCATCGCTTGGTGGCCGGCCGCTGATGCTGCACGATGCGGCACCGGGCGCGGGAACAGCGTGCAGCTCCCACCGGCAGGTGCGAAGTATCCAGCTCTGAGGTTTCTACCCGCCGTGAGCTCTTCCATCCCTCCCTTCTCTGAGATGATCCATTTTTCCTTTGCTTACCTCATGTGTAGGGGCAAGGACACCGGGGACGTGGTTATTCTGAAAGGAGAAGACCCAAGACACCCCGGAGGAAACTAACAGGTTAGGACCGGTTGACAAGTCCATCACTAATAAGTAGGCAGTTGTCCTCAACAATCTGGAAGCACGGGTGACCCTGAGGGGACCCGTGGTGTCCCTCTCAGGTCTCCGAGTGACTCGGGATGGGTCACCTGCGAAAAGCCTCTGGTTCAGCAACCGTTCGGGAGAGCAGACTCGAAGTCTCTCTAAATAGCTGTCCCTGCCACAGGCCCTGCAAAACCTCCACGGGGAGCTGGCCTACCCCGGGGGCTCCCTTGTAACCCCAAGAAGGGGGAGGCCCCTGTGGACACTCCGGGGTCCGGCTGGCCAGCCTGAGGCCGGGGGATGGTGGGGGCAAGCGCTTTCAGGTTGAAATGAGAGTGTCCTGGCTGCCCTCGGGATGTTGCAGGGAGAGCTGCAGAACTTTCCAGGGTCCTGTGTCCCGCCCCCACCCCCCTGGGGGAAGAAAGCCCAGGATAGGGAATTGCTGTAGCTGTGGACATTGCCACTCAAGGGAAAGGTCAGTGATGATCCAGATAAAACTGGACGGGACACATCAAACCGTCTGTGGGGTGGAAACATAACCCTGTCTAGGTCTGAATTTGAAATCAATGCTGAGGGGGACTATATACTCAATTTTTTGTGTCCTTTCCAACCCCATCCCCCCCCCCCCCCCCCCAGCCCACCGAAGATGGCCTTGCAGAGCAGAGCCTCTGAGCTCTCTCAAGTCCAGGGCAGGGCTGCTGGAGATCGGGGCTGGGAGACAGCTGTGGGCACCCTGCACCTGCTGCGTCCGGGGAGAGGGGCTCTCGGTGACGGTCCGCTGACCCTGGCACACGCCGAAAAGGAACCCAGCCTGCGAAACACCTCCCTGCCTCGCTGCCTTGGATCCCCAACCTGAATTTCCTGAAGCCTGAGAGGGCTAACGGTTACATCAAGTGCATGTCACAGAAGGTCCCTCAAGTTAATTTTAATATGCTTCAAACACAAATATGCAACACAGAAACTGGAGGGGCCAGATAAATAGCGTGTGGCCCCATCAAATACTCAGCAAGTGTGCCAGCCCGTCAGCCCCCTCCCCTCCCCTGACACCGCACCCCCCCCCCCAGAACCTCATCCCACTTGTGGTGGGCGGGGGTGGGTGCAAGGGCACGGACATGTCTCCCGAACACCGGGAAGAGGCTGGTGAGGTTCGGTGGGTATGAGGCAGGCGGGGAAGGCTGCAGCATCCGTATGTGGAAACCATTCCAGCCTGGGAGGGGGCGCCAGGGGGACTTCCATGTCAGAGGTCCAAGTCCTAACGGGGTGGGAGAGATGGGGTGGGGGTGGGGGGACGGGGCACAGTGGCTGCCGCCCCCCACGTTTCAGGATAGGAGCGACACGTGACGGGCGTCCACGATGAAGGAAGGAGGCCAGAGCAACGTGGGAATTCGCTCAAGTACCCGAGGTCGGGGCTGGTTAGGGCAAAGCTCTAGTCCACCTAGCGAGGGATTACTTAGTTCTAACGTCTCTACAACTTTGCAATAGGCTACCACGCCGTCCGTCGCACGTTCTAATGTAACACTGAAACGCGTATTGCCGTGTAACTGCGTTTAGCAGGTGTCGTGCTGGAAGCAGTTCCTGACTGGCAGCGCGGGGCTGCTGAGCCGTCCTCTGCAGGTGGCGCCTGCTAATAGAATAAATAATTGTGTCTTTCGTCAACGTGGCAGGATCTACTCTAACGGAATGCCCAACTCAATATCACAACATCATGCAGAGCCACCAAAGGAAAAAAGAAATGTTTCTTCAATGGGGATCCATCGCGTGGGTCCCTAGGATGGGCAGAGACCCTTGGAGGTTTGCGAGAAATGAGATGTAGCCGAGGCCGGCCAGCCTCGACTCACGCAAGGACCGCCGACGGGCCTGTCTTCAGGCTGGCCGCGTGCTACATGGTCCGAGCAGGTCCCCCCACCCCCACCCCGCAGGCCATTTCTTCCCGGCCCGGAGCATCCCTGCGTGAGTCTGCTGGCCTGGGGCAGGCTCAGAGGCAGCCCTGTGCTCGGGACGATTTTGAGGGGCCATCGGGAGAAAGCGCAGGGTCTTTGTCACCAACGGGAACCAAAGGCATCACTGCCGTCACCGTATCGACCGTCAAAGCTACGTCTTTCTTTGTGTATTCTGCTCCTATACCTCCATAGCACTTATGGGGACAGCTTGCACGGTCTAAGTCTACCGATTCCGAGACGCATGCCAGTCCAGGAGCCAGGACCACTGGCTGGCGGTTTCAGTGGGCTCCTCCATTGGGAAGAACCTCCTGGGCCTAAGAAGGGACCGCCGTCGGCTGTGGTACTGCTTGGTCGTCCGGCAGAAAACACGCCTGGCTTTGCGGGAGGTCATGTGATGGTCTAGCACAGCTTGGAACGGATCCCCCAGGATGGAAGGGCTGGTTGTCTGGAAGCTCCTGCGAGAACCCCTGAGCCACCTCAATGAACAGTGAGAGGGTTGAGTTACAGAACCGAAGGTTGCCTATGACGTGGGGGCCCGGGGGCCCGTTTCGGTGGGTTGACCCTTTATGGAATCGCATGAGAGCAAACGACACGGAGTGCCAGAGGACGCTTTCCTACTCTGTGCTCAGTCAAGATACAGATCGTACTGGCGGTTCTCCTTCCTGAGGATGGAGTGCGGATGGTCTTGGCCAACTCCAAGGCCATCCTCCCCCTCACTCTAGAAGGTCAGGCTCTTCCACATTTTCCCAAGGGTGCAAGAGCGTGACGACGGATTCCAAGATGCCGCTGGGGTAAAAAGCAAAACTCGTGTTTACGAGACTGTAGATGAGCCACTGTCATGAGTGCCGTCCACGAGAAAAGCCAAACCCCCGAGGGGCTCCCCCCCCCCCAACCCTTCGCCACTCATGACAGGAGTAGTAATAGTTAAAACTTGTGAATGGGATAATAGTGACCTCACATCATGTTGACTACGAAGCTGACTGTTCCGAAGGCAGTTACCGTTCACAGATCGCTGGTGTTTGTGTTAGAGGACCACTTGGTGGTAGGTTGCAAGGCGCTTCTTCTCTGTATCTTTTTTTTTTTTTTTCCTTTTTCTATTTTGGGTAGAAATATTCCTGGGAAGCTAGATAGAAATGCATTTTCATTTCCCAATAATTCTTAGGCACAAGTTAGAAAACTGCTGACCTTCACCAAAATATGTCAGCACTTCGTGTTATAAAAAATGCAATTCAGAACCGCTGCATGTGTATATACGTGTATCTAAATATACACACAGGTCGGTGCAGTACACAATGATTATTCAATGTATATTCAAAACTGAGCTATTTGTAACTAACCTGAAATTCTGCAGTGAAAGTTCATTGCTCGGGAACAACTGGAGTTTCTTTCTTTCTTTTGGCTCTAACTACGGTCAAACGTTTGCACATCAGACACTACCGTTTACGCTTTCCTAAGTGCCAATGCCAGGACAGTCTTACACGAGGATCGGAAGAGGACTTGGCTTAGAATGCAGGTAGGCAGCTACTGAGCATGCGTGCAGGGCCAGCCCCGGGCCGGCCCCTGGTCAATTCTCCCTCCAGGTAGGAGCCCCGGGTGGACAGGAGCCACGGCTCCCGCAGGCGGCGTGGCGGCGGCGTCATCTGGGCGTCGTGTTGACTCTGGCGGGAGAGGAGGGCCCCGAGGAGGAGCCGCGGTAAACAGGGGATGTGGGGGACAGTTTAACCGGGCTGGTCGGGTCCCCGGTTTGGAGCTTCCAAAGCAGCTCTTCGTTGGTTCGGCTCAGTCTCTTCTTCTCCTGGGTTTCTTTCTCCACGTATTCCTGGAGATTGGCATTTTCCTCCGACAGTTGTCTGCGGGAAGAGAGTAAGAAACGATCGAGTAGCAGTCACGCCGGAAGGCACCTACCTTGAGATCCGCCAGGCCAGTGGGTTTGAGGCAAGCGAGGGGGCTGTACGTGGGGGGACAGGGACAAGGGGCACCACGGTGACCAAGAACCTCGGGTTGAAACGTGAGTTCCGCTCATCCCACGGACACGTCTGTTCCCAGAGTCTCTCCGTCGACACCCGGTCGGCTCCCAGTCCCTCTGCCCGGTCAGGGGGAGGCGCTGGCTGTCCGGCAGACAGAGCAGATGCCAAGGCAGAAGAGGACGGGAGAGGAGTGGGGGCTGGTGTGGGTGTGCCGCCCAGGAGGCTCACAGACAGTGGCGACTGACAAGGACAGCCCGGGGACCCAGGGACGGTGCTGTCGGCCTCGGGGCAAATCTCGGCCCTCCCGCCCCTGGCCTGGGTCTCCAGGAGAGCAACCTGCCTTCCCTTGCTGCAAACACTCGGTGTGTCGGCCTGCCTGCTGGGCTAGGCGCCCTCGAGGACAGGGGCCACAGCCTTCTTCTCTGAGTCCCCGGCGTCCAGCCTGGGGCCCGGCCACAGCAGACGCTCCGTGAACGTCTGCTGACGAGGGACGCCTGATGAAGAATGAATGGATGCGGTCTGTGCCGTCTGCCAGGAAGTGTGAGTTGCTTGCTTTGTGGCATTAAAAACTGACGGTGCCTTTGAGGACCTGACCGGGATAAGGACACAGGTGTTTTGCAGCTGGCTGGACTGAGCCTGGGAAGTCACCTTGCTCGCATAAGGCCCGGACCTGTTCTTTGGACCGGGGTGCCTTTGTGATTTGCAGGGGAGGCACGGGGTTGCCCGGGCGGGGAGGAGGCTCTGGCTCCCCCCACCCCCGCCCCTCCCCTGCTCAGGCTGTCAGCAGTGGGGTCTTGCCGCCCCTGCTGGAGGGGAGGTCACAGACCTGCTCCCTGCACAGTCTCCCCCGTGAACTTCTGCGGTGGTAATGAAATGCCAGCACCAGGAGCTCAGCTGTGGACGCTGTGTGTGCGTGCGTGCATGCATGTGTTTCGTGTGTTCTTTTATTTTATTTTTAACGTTTTTATTTTTGAGACAGAGAGAGAGCGTGGGCAGGAGACGGGCAGAGAGAGAGAGGGAGACACAGGATCCGAAGCAGGCTCCAGGCTCTGAGCCGTCGGCACAGAGCCCGACGCGGGGCTCGAACCCACGGAGGGCGAGATCATGACCTGAGCCGAAGTCGGACGCTCAACCGACTGAGCCATCCAGGCGCCCCGATGTTTCGTGCGTACTGACTATTCTGTCCACCGGCCAGACACTCCCCTGTCCCCCTCCCTCTCCTTGGGCCTCCCTGTTCCCCCAAGACATGCCAGTATTGAAATTAGACCAGAGAATGACCCTACAATGGCCTCCAAGTGTCCAAGCGAAAGGGAGAGTAACACATTTCTCACTTGAAGTCAAAAGGGTAGCGAGGAAGGCACGTTGAAAGCCTCGACAGGCTGAGAGCTGGGGCCTCTTGCGTCAAATGGGCAGCCAAGTTGTGAGTGCAAAGGGAAGGTTCTTGAAGGGACGTTAGAAGTGCCACCCCAGTGAACACACAAACGGTAGGAAAGTGAAACGGCCTTCTTGCTGATGCGGAGAAAGTGTGGGTGGTCCGAATGAAAGATCAAACCGGCCGCAGCATCCCCTTAAGCCAAAGCCTACTCCAGAGCAAGGCCCTAACTCCCTTCAATTCTGTGAAAGCAGAGAGAGGTGAGAAAGCTCTAGAAGAAGAGTCTGAAGCTATGGAGGTGGGTTCATGAGGCTTATGAAGGAAGCCATCTCCATAACCTAGAAGTTCAAGGTGAAGCAGCAAGTGTTGGTGTAGAGGCTGCAAGTTACCCAGAAGGTCTGGCTAAGACAATTCAGGAAGGTGGCTACACTGCACAACAGGTTTTCAGTGTAGACAAAAGAGCCTTCTGTTGGCAGAAGATGCCATCGAGGACTTTCACAGCCAGAGAGGGGAAGTCAGTGCCTGGCTTCAAAGCTTCAAAGAACAGATGACGTGCTCGTAAGAGGCTAACGCAGCTGACGACCCAAGTTGAAGCCAGTGCTCACGGACCGTCCCGAAAATCCTGGGGCCCTTCAGAATCATGCTAAATCCACTCTGTGCTTTATAAATGGAACAGCAAAGCCTGGATGACAGCACATCTGTTTACAACACGGTTTACTGAATATTTGGAGCCCACTATTGAGATCTGCCCCTCAGAAAAATTATTCCTTTCAAAATATTGCTGCTCGTTGACGATGCGCTTGGTCACCCAAGAGCTCTGATGGAGATGTCGAACAAGATTAATGTTGTTTCCGTGCCTGCTCCCACAACATCCATTCTGCAGCCCATGGATCAAGAAGTCATTTTGACTTTCAAGTCTTATTCTTGAAGAAATGCGTTTGGTAAGGCTCTAGCTGCCATAGGGAGTGATTCCTCTGACAGATCTGGGCAAAATCGGTTGAAAACCTTCTGGAAAGGATTCACCATTCTAGATGTCATTAAGAACATTCACGAGTCGTGGGAAGGGGCCAAAATATTAACATGCACAGGCATTTGGAAGAAGTTGCTTCCCACCCTCGGGATGACTTTGGGGGGTTCAGGACGTCAGTGGAGGCAGTCACTGCGGATGTGGTGGAAACAGCGAGAGAACCAGAACTAGAAGCGGGGCCTGAAGGTGGACGGCGTTGCCGCGATCTCGTGATAGGACGTGATCGGGTGAGGACTGCTTCTCGAGGCTGAGCAAGAATCGTGGTTTCTCGAGATGGACTCTGCTCCTGCCGAAGACGCTGTGAAGCTTGTTGAAGCGACAAGGGATTTGGAATATTACACAAACTTGGTAGATAAAGCAGCAGCAGGATTTGAGAGGACTAACTCCAGTTTTGAAAGAAGTTCTACTGTAGGTGAAATGCTATCAAACAGCATCACAGGCTACAGAGCAGTCGTTCGTGAAAGGAAGAGTCCATCAAGGAGGCAAAATTCACTGTCGTCTTAAGAAACTGCCACGGCCACCCCAGCCTCCAGGAAGCCCACCCTGATCGGTCAGCGGCCATCAACATTGAGGCAAGACCCTGCACCAGCAAAAAAGATTCTGACTCACTGAAACTTTAGATGATGGTTTGCATTTTTTGGCAATAAAGTATTTTTAAGGTAAGGCATGTCCGTTGGGTTTTTAGACACAATGGTATTTCACACTTAACAGATTACAGGAGAGTGTAAACTTCCCTTTTATACGGACTGGGAAACCACTCATTTGGGGAAAATTCATTTGACTGCTTCCCTGCGACACTTGCTGTCTTGGGGTGGTCTGGAACTGAAACTACAGTATCTCCGAGCTATGCCTGTAACCTCCCGCGGGCCGACCGAGCCCCAACCCTGCTTTACTCCACATCCTTCCTTGAGAGGTGGAGCACCTCCGAGCGGGGGACTGAGAGGGGAACGCTGTTACCCAGAATAGCTAGCCGCATTCGGCTACGCGGCTTCCCTCTGGCTTCTGCACCCCGCGCTGTCCGCAGGCCGGGCCGGCCCAGGAGAACGGCTCAGCGGCCGAGGGCCCCCCACGGGTCTACCCAGCTCGGCTGACGCAGCTCAGGGGCTGCTTAGGTGGTTCTTCTCTTTTGCCTGGGGACGCTCAGCTGGCAGGTCTCTCCAAAATGCCCAGAAAGGAAGCTTCCACCTCCCAGCTGCGTTGGAGACCCCTGCCACGCACCTCTGCCGATTTCGCTCGTTTCTCCCAAGGTGGGGACAACCGAGATGCAGACCCAGGGCACAGGCCGGGTGGCATACGTGGTGGTGTGTTTTGTCCTTCTCTTCATATGAGAAAGGCCGAGAGCCTGCATGGGGAAGGCCTCACAGCTCGGAGGAGTGAGGCAAATTGGATGCTGGGACAAAAACAGAGCCCTCAAAGAAGTGCTACGGCAAAGCCACTTTGTAGGTGACACATGCTTTAGGAAGCTCACACACCCGGGCCCCCCTACCTCGTGACAACGGTGTTCTGGTCGATCCTTGCTTTGAGGTCTTCGTTCTGCTGCTGGAGAACCTGGATCTTTTCTTCTAGAATAATGTTCTTTTCCGCCTATAAAAGACGCAGTGTTAAGAGGTTCTCAGCAAGGCTTCTGGGCTTTGGTTGTCCAGAACAGTGCTTGGCAGACTGCAGTTTGCGATGCCTTAGTGATTATAGAATCAAGTTAGAGGGATGTGAGCAGCCTGTGTCTTTTAAACAGAACAGGACAGAAAATACCAGAGTGCAAACCATACGTGGTGATAAAACTATTATTGTTACACATATTTTAGATATAAACATTTTTTTTACCTCTACTGTGCACGTGTGTGCGTACGTCAGGTTCCCGTGTAGAATACATTTCTCGTGGGGAGTGTCCCTGTTGTCAGAGGGGAGCTGCGAACACCGCTGGGACCTAGGGTGGCTGACGGGTCCCCGGGTTCTTCCTGATGGGTCAACTGCACTACGTCACAATCCCTGGCCCGGCGTGTTTGCACAATATGACATTCTGAATTAACGGAGGGGTGGGAATACAAATAGCGCGGACGCATTTTTTCCTTCTGAGGGTACGGGCAGCCGGGAACCCAAAGCCCGAGACTGGCTCGGTACACTATCAGAAACTAATGCCATCGATGGTTAGTATCACCCTGCAACTTACGCCTTTTTCTCTGTCCGTGTGTTCCCCCCAGGGCCCTGCTGAAGTACAGTTCCATTCTAAGATAAATTCAGAAGTAAATTTTGTTTTGAAAAGAAAATGACAAATTCACCGCTGGGGAGTTGATCTCGGAAGAGAACTGTCACCTTCCCACGAACAGGGCTGGGAGTCAGAGCCAACGGGCCGTAGCTCTTTAGTCGTAGCTCTTTAGTCAGGCCCTTGCCTTCAGCCTGCATCTGTGCTCCCAAGGAATGGGAAGTGACTAAATTGGTCTTTTTTTTTTTAATGCCGAAAGGTTTCTGCAAGGAGAAGTCACGCATGCTGGCAGAATGCCTGGCACATGGCTAAGAACAGCCAAATAAACCCCGAGGCTGGTGGGTGACCAGACAACTGAATGCGGATGGCCCAGCCTGGGGGCGGAGGGTCGTGGGTCTCCGCGTGAGCCGGGCTGCATGGCATGGCTCGGAAGGGCAGGGCTCTGACATTGCCGGGAAGCTCCACGTGGTCACCATCGCCCAGGATGCTGGCTATGGACAGTCACACCCCAGTCTGCCCCCATCCTAGGCCATACAGCGAGAGACGCCTCACAAAGCAGAGGTGCTAGAAAGAGAGGACATGATGGCCGAATACGGCACGTGGTCCTAGATCAGCCCCTGGTGTGGGAAAAGCGGCGGCAAGGGATATCTCAGAGACAAACAGGGACAAACGTTCAAAGGTAAGATGAGATGATCCATCCCCGAGATGGCATGTTAAAGGTCTGCTCGCTGGAAGAGAGCAGGATACGACCATCTGCACATGGGGGGGGGGGGGGGCCACACCGTACAGAGCAAAAACTCTGGAAAGCGTTAGCCGTGGTTGGAAAGATATCTTAATCTCCTTATTTGCGTCTATCTTATAATTTTTTATAATGCCCGTATTTTCTCTCTACAGCGTCAAAGTTAATTTTGAATATAGCAATCAAAAAGGAAGAACAGCGATCTGAGACCCCCGAGGCCAACCTCCACCTCAAGACGGTGTCTCCTTGGAAGCAGGCTGCTCTGCTTAGTGACTCTGACGACTGTCTCCAGCTCCAGCCCTTGTATGACCCTTGTGCCTGCAGGGGAGGGGAGTGAGCTCTGGGGCGCTCTGTTTCTCCAGCGGGCCCCTTTGCCAGTTCCATGGCAACCGGGCTGAAGGGGGAGGCAGAGGGCCGCGAGGGGCAGGGACAAGAGCCCTGGGGCCAGGGCTCCCGCCCGGGCGGGCCACTTACAGGCTCTGGGTGAGATACACCCCCTTCCTATACGTCTGCATATACGTCTGTGAAATGAGGCTCCTGACAACACCCGCTCCAGTGGATCGCTCCAGTGGGTGG
>NW_024412428.1:8281630-8288838 GCF_014898765.1 Herpailurus yagouaroundi | reverse complement strand
AACACCCGCTCCAGTGGATCGCTCCAGTGGGTGGAAGAACCAATATATGGAAAGTGCTCTGCTCAGTCTAGCCACCCATCCCCCCAGGGAGGAGGGAGGAAGCAGCACTCCCCCAGGTCAGGAAGGCCGGATGGGGGGCTGGAGACAGGCCACCGGGAGGGCTCCCAGTTGCACAGAATGAAGCCACTTCAGTTCCCTTATTAGAACTCCTGGCTTCCCAGGGGCGCCTGGGTGGCTCGGACGGTTGAACGTCCGACTTCGGCTCAGGGTACATGATCTCGCAGTTTGTGAGTTTGAGCCCCAAGTCGGGCTCACCGCTCTCAGCACAGAGCCTGCTTTGGATTCTCTGTTCCCTTCTCTCTCTGCCCCTGCCCGCCCCCTCAAAAAAAAAAAATACATATTTACATATACATATGTGCATATACATACACACACACACACACACACACACACACATATATATATTAAATAAAAGAAACTCCTGGCTTCCTAAGAAAGGCCTGGAGACCAACCGTGGCATTTCTGCTCAGGTGTAAGCAATGGACAGGGAAGGGCCCACCGTCTGCAGGCTGTGAATCCATGATGCCAGTAAGGCATACCATTCAGGTGACTGGAGCTCTCCCAAGGACACAGGCCGACTCACCAGTTTTTCTAGCTCAATGATCTTCTTTTCCTGCTGGTGTATTTGCTGATTCTTCATCTCTAACACCTGCTTCAAACTCTTCATGTCTTCTTCCAAGTGCTGATAGGGAGCCAGTGCAATCTACAACGGCAGAGAGCGAGAGCCGGTCACCAGCGGTCCCAGCACAGCCCAGTATGCACCGGTGCCGTGAATCCGGTTAAATCCGGCCTTCCCTAACAAGCTTCCCAGGAGGCCCCAGAGTGTCAGCATGGGTGCATTCACGGCCTTCCCTGATACAGACGCCCGCTGCTCTCCCCCTGGAAATGCCACGAGAGACCCAGCTCCCCGGGGAATGAGAGAGGTAAGGCCATCATCCCCTGACCAGCCCGGAGGCTGGGGTGGCTGGAGGCTGCCAGCCCATCCCCCAAAGGGAGCTCATGGAGGAAAAAGAGCAAACTCGACATTGACTTTTAACATTGGCCCAGACCACTTCATTCAGCAGACAGGCCAGGAGTCACAGGTCTCCCCTGTGTCCACGGGGAGTTGGAGGTGTGTGTGAGGGAGGGATTCTTGCATAGGAAGTGAGCAAAGTGGTTCTGAAAGCAGAAAAGGCGTCAGAAAAACAAACGCTAGAGAAAGGTTGCCAAGATGCAATAACTCAACAACAAAATACAGGACATTGACTTAAGGTTGAATTCCAGATACACCGCCTTTTTTTTTTTTTTTTTTAAGTGTCAGTATCACATGGGATGTATTTATGCTAAAAAAAAATTCACTTATTTATAATTCACACTACACTGGGCGTCATGTATGTTATCTGGCGACCCTCCATCAGAGGGAAGGAGTTATGCCAGCTTTTCTGGAAAAAACTCCCCTCAAGTTACCAACGCAGCCGTCGGGGGTACCTCCTGTGCGGGCCTAAACTACGGCTGGGGGAGAACGAGTGGAGGGGTGGGTCCCAGCCGGGGGGCGGGGGGGGGGTGGAGAGCTCCCAGCCGGGGTGGAGCCCAGCTCAGGGACAGTGGCTGGGGAGTGGAATCTGGCAAAAATAACGTGTCAACGGAGAACCCCACAGCCGTCCCCTGTGTCAGGAGAGAGGCGTTGACGGGGACGTGTCCTGGCCAGCTGTCGCTCCAGCAGTGGATCGACACAGAGGTCCTGTCACCGGGGAAGACTGCAGAGGTGACTCCTGGGGGGGGGGGGCGCGCCCTGTGGGAGCCACAAGGCCGGGTCGGCGGGGGGACGGGGGAGGGTATGACTACCTCCAGCTGCTCTTCGGTGTTCTTCCTCAGGGCCTCCTCAAAGCGTCTGGCCCGGTCCCGCAGAGACTGGCTCTGGAAGGTCAGCATGTGTACCTGGTCCTGCAAGGCATGACAAGAAGGCCAGCTTGGTCCGCCGCAGGCACTGCGGCCCGGGGAAGCCGGGAGGCAACGGCCACCCTGCCGGGCCGCAAGGTGGAGGCCGCTTGGATTGCCTGTCCCACGTGGTAAGGGGGGGTCACGTGGCACCCGTGCTGCGCATGAAGGGTCCCGACCCCGGGGGGGGGGAACTTGGGGGCCGGCAGCCTGACTCGGAGCACCTCCCAAGATGAGAGCGCTGCCCCTCGTCCCCAAATAAGGAGCCTGTTGGCGGGAGGCATTTCGTGATCTAATATCTGAATTCATTATTGAACTGTTATTAGTTATTACTTAATATCTGATTCAGTGATCTGATTTAGTATCACAGAGGCAAACGACCACCAGAGGGAGGCATCTAGTCCCTGACTTTAGGAAGAACAAGATCGCTGCCCTTGTTTCTACACCATCGAACCATCCTTGACCTTCCCCGTCTGCCTGAGACCCCTCCTGCCACCACCAAACGCACTAATTTCCGGGTCAAGGCTCGAGTCCCGCCAATCCCACCCGCGTGATGTTCCTGGGGTTCGCAAGCTCTCCTGGTCCCTCTCCCTGAAGTTCGGCCACGCGCTTGGCCCTTTCCTGCACCTGGTGTCTGGGTAGGACCCTTCTGCCCTCAAGGTGGAGTCGGGGGGAGGCTTCGAAAGCGCAAACCCGACCCCGTCACCCCCTCCGTGTAAAACCCCCCTGGCATCAAGATGAAGCACGGACTTTACACAGTGTCCGTGCGTCTTCCGAACGGCCCCTCTGGTCTCCCGGCTCGCTCAGATCTCCCCGCCCCCTCCAGCCCCGCCTTTCCTTCCAGCTCCAGCCCCCTCTCCTGCTCTGCTCGCTTCTGGCCTCCTCCCCTTGGCCTTCCCGGGCCTCAGGGCCGGATTGCACGACCCTGGCGTGGGCTGCTGTGTGGGCGGAGTCTTTTCCCCTGTGGAGAGCCTCTCCCTGGCTGGACCCAGGCTCCCGGCCCGCGGCCGTCAGGGCAGATGCGACTACACGCAACCTCGCTTGCAACCCCAGCCTGAGCACCGCAGGCGAGCGAAGGGTGCAGGGCAGGGGGCTTTCTCGCGGTGCCCCGGCGCAGCCAGCGACGGGGCCTCGTCCACGCGGCGTGTCCCAAGATACTCTGCCCAGTGACGCCACTTCTGTAACATTAAAACACAGGGACTAGGGTCTCCCCAGAAACTCTGCCAGCATGAGAAGTGACCTCGCCCCACTGATACGAAGAGCCAGGTATTGTAAATGGTGTAATTCCACATGAAAATACCGTAACGTATAAAACGCTGGCTTGACTGCTTCTTCATTTCGCCAGAGGACCCTGTTTTACAAGCTATCTTTGGCGGCTTCCTTTTCCTCTTTTTTTGTCTTTTTTTTGTGTTTTTTTTTTTTTTTTTTTTTTGGTTTCCAGTTATTTCCAATTTCATTTTTAAGGCATAAAAGCCCCCACAGTGCCATTAAATGCAAATGCTGGCACATTCGAGCAATATAGTTATCAGTGGGAGTCTGTACCCACAGGAGCTGGTGAGTGGAGATCACAGCCCCGGGCAAACCCGGCTGGGCCCTGGCACACAGCCATCGGGCAGCCCGGTCACCTTCTAGAACCTGACTCTAAAAATGTACCGCTACGTGGCTCCTATCCCAAACCCGTCCGTGCTGTCGGAGGAAGCATTTCTTTCAAGTCTCTCCCCGTCCGTTAAAAAAACAAAACCATGAAAAGACGCATCAGGCGAACACCACCTAGGCTAGATCTAAAATGTCAAACTGTGTATTTTCTGCCTTCTTCACCATTACTCCAAACAGACTGCCAGGCACACAACGGTGCCACAGCAATCAGACAGAACGGACTATCTTTCAACTTGGGTTCGCTCCTTTTTGTCCAGCTAAGAGGCAGAAAGGCCCAGCTGGTGACCTGGCCCAGCACGGGCCACTCAGGAGTTAACCAATGGCATGATAATAATAACAGTAAATGCAGCAATGCTTTAAGCTATTATAATAGCAATAGCCACTATTGTTTTTGGTTATTTTTTTTAACGCTTATTTATTTTTGAGAGACAGAGCACGAGAAGGAGAGGGAGACACAGAATCCGAAGCAGGCTCCAGGCTCCGAGCTGTCGGCACAGAGCCCGACGCAGGACTCGAACTCACAAACTGTGAGATCGTGACCTGAGCCGAAGTCAGACACTCAACTGACTGAGCCACCCGGGCGCCCCTAATAGCTGCTACTTCTTAGCATTTACCTTGAACCCCCCTCATGTTAGACATACATCATTTCCCTTAATCTGCTCACACCTTGGGGGAGGTCCCGTTATCATCCCCATTTTACAGATGAGGAAAGTAAGGTTTACAGAGCTTATGTAACTGTCCACAATTTCAACGCTAGTAAGAGAGGGTACAGTGGGGATTTAAACTGAAAGCTCCAATCTCTTGCCCCAGACCTGTTTCTCTAGCCACCAGTAGCCCAAAAAGGGGGGGCTCGACAATTCCATCCTCTTTGCACCAAATAATCTCCAGCCCAAACGAAATCTGCCCATGGAGAATCACAAGTAAAATACGCACAATTCACGACGGTTTAATGTCAGCAGCAGCGTGAGGACCCACATATGAAACTAAACTCTCAATTCTTTTTGGTTGTGGACTGGATGGGGTTTTTGTTACATCACAGTATGGTCCTGGTTTGTGCACCTTAGGGGGCGTGCACCTGATGGTGTGGGATGCGGGGTACCCGAAGGCAGTGTGGGGTTCACGTGCTGAGGATAAGCCGCGTGATGACCGCGCAGACGACCATCGATGGATCGATGAGTCAGGGGTCGGCTTGCAGCAGGCGGTTTCCCATTTTAACTTCTGAACAGAATGCTCAGTAGTTGTGAGACTGGCTATCTGCACAATCCTGGATGCTCTTCTTGGGGGGCAGGCTCTGGTCAATGAACATTGCCAGGGGAAAGCGCGCCATCAAAGAAGCAAAATCCCCGCCTTTGTGTTGCGGTTTTGGTAATCACCTCCCACAATTTCCCCACGTGAGTGTCCCTAATATTTAACAAATAATCTGGTTGTGATGGTTGGGAAGGGAAGCGGGGCCGCCAACCTCACCCCTGCTTCCCAAGCAGCTCTGCCTTAGGGCTGGGGGTGGCCTGGGTCTCTAGAAGGCAGGAGGGAGATGCATGTAGTCTGGGAGACGCTTCATTCTCCCCGCAGAGGTCAGCAGGAAGCCAGGTCGCTCCCCGGCCTCGGAGACCCACATTTTCTGCAGGTTGGTGGTGGAAGGCAAAGAAGGTTCTTTTCATCTCACCCACTTCCAGGTGATTAAAGTCCCTTCGATAATTCCCAGAACATGTCCTATGACATCTATCCTTCACAACGGGATACCGTTACCCCATTCCCGCTGCCTAGAATACTGTCCTCAAGCACTCCCTTCTCCTCAGACACAGCTCAGGTCAGACCATGGCAAGTGGGGACCGTCATCTCAGAACTTCTGTGGCGCTCACTAATGGTAGTATTCCCTGGGTGTAAGTATTTACCTTTTGTGTTGTCTGTCACTGTTCGGGTCACAGCTGTCTGAGTGGACAGTGACTTCCCAAAGGGCAGGGCATATGTCTCATTTACTTCTACATCCCGATGCTTAGCACAGGATCCTGTACACAGTAGGTGCTAGATAAATGTCTGTGGACAGGCATAATGACACCGCCATCATCTTGAGACCAGAGTGAAGAGAATGAATACTGGGGCACCCGGGTGGCTCAGCTGGTTAAGGGTCCGACTCTTGACTTCGGCTCACGTCATGATCTCACGGTTCATGAGATCTGCGCTGACAGCGTGGAGCCTGTTTGGGATTCTCTCTCTCTCTCTCTCTCTCTCTCTCTGTCCCTCCCCTTACTCCCTCACACACTCTCTCTCAAAACAAATAAACTTTAAGAACAAATGCACCTTTAAGAGAATGAATATTAACCTGTAATGACAGCCGCAGCTTTTCAAAATTTTCTTCCAATTCTTTCTTTTCAAGCTCATGGGCAGACATCAGTTCTGGAGAGAAGAGGTCAAACAGTTAATGTGGTCTCTTGAAAAAGATCAAACAAGACTCCGACAGACTCCGGTAAATAAGGGACACTGGTATATAGCAGGCTGAAGCCTAAACAGACTTCTCCATTATTTTGAAACGATATGCAGTCCCATTTAGAAGACAGTGAAAGCAGGAGCAGGGGAACAGGACAAAGACAAAGAGGGAAAGAGCAAAGAAACGAGCGAGGGAAGCAAACAGCACATTCGTGCTCGTGAACACACGTCCCCATACACGTGCGCGCGCACACGCACCATAAACGCACGTGCGCACGAAACACACACACACACACACACACACACACACACACACACACGATTCCTACAACCTGCTTTACCACCACCCTGGCCAAGTTGGATTCTCCACGCACAGTACCCATTGATTCTCCAAGCTTTCCTGGGCCATACTCTGGAAACCACCGATCTCTAGGATTTGCTTGAGCAAAGATTCAACATTAAGAAGCTCAGACAGAAGGAAGGACTAATTGGACTGGTTCCGGTCAGACAGTATGGAACAATTCTGTCCCGTGAAAAGTGTCATTCTGGTAATAATTTGCAAGTTAGGCAGAAAGAGATGTCATGTGAGAGTTATTAAGCGAATGGATTCTATTTTCCTCCGGATGGAAAGAATCTTATTAGCTGGGTGAAGCACATCTCATTCTGGCTACACAAGCAATTTGTTTTCATGTTATAACTGCAGTGAGGAAAGGTCTCATTAATCAGCCAGGATCACATGCTCAGAACAGGAGAGCACTGGAGGCCAGCAATTATCATTCGGGCTGGCATGAGCTGCAATTAGGAAAGACTTTGTGGTTTCCATTGACCCACATCTTTTAAGTAAGGATGGCGAAAGCCTCTAAGAAATCCAGTTGTTTATAGCTGAGATTTGCATTTGGGGGGGAAAAAAAAGTCTGTGCTGATTTCATTGATATAAAGCCATGTAGCCTTCTGGTCTACCTGGCTCTGTCTACATGATTAGTTTTAACAGTCATTGAAAGTATCATCCTGACGATAGTCATAGATTTTTGGCTTATCATTAAATACATTTACATTGCCTCCACATTTATACATAATTCAAAGGTCTTGGATATGGTGTCTAAGTGAGATTTCGTTCATCACAAAAATCTACCAGGTCTATTTTTTTTTTT
>NW_024412428.1:8268667-8281230 GCF_014898765.1 Herpailurus yagouaroundi | reverse complement strand
TTCTTTGGCAAAGTCAAAATCCTGATAGTAATTAGTAAATGTTGTTACTGTTGTTACGACCCACAAAAACCTCTACGTATTGAAAGATCATTCAAGTTACAAAAATGTAGAAAGAAATCCCACCGTCTGGAACTCTGTTTAGCCCACGGGGCATACGGTGCGTGGCTATGAGGTGTGGAGACGCAGATCCAGAGGGGCGCTGCTGTGGCCCTGAGCACACCACAAGTGTGGGCAAGTGCACGGACCTACACCGGCTTGCCATTTTGTGTTGAGAGGCGACGAGACAAGGTAAAGCCCAGGATTTCCAGGCGTACTTGGGAATAGTGCTTCTCAAGATTCGAGACCCCATCAGAACCATCTCAGGAGCTCTGAGCAGTCGCGACAGCCAGCAGCAGCACCCCAGAACAGCCACCGAGGAGCCCCAGCTGGGACCCGGGCTGGGCGTGAGCCCCTGGGATGGCTCCCTAGGGTTCTCGTATCCAGGCAGGGCTGAGGGGGGGCTGCTTCTGAGGAAAGAAGTGGTTACCTGGATGGATCCTGGATCTCTAGCTCTTCTTGCCACAGGAAGCGACACGGAAGACAGACCGGAAGGAAAGGAAGGGAAAATGGGAAGAGGGGCACGAGAAGAAGGATGGCAGGAGAGGTTGGGCTCACACGACCCACCCCGAAGGGCCGCACATATGGCGGCCGGTAGCTACCTTGGACCTTGTGGTGGTGGTCGTCCTGCAGGATCGCGATGGCTACCGTGTGGTTATTCTCCATCTCCAGGACAGCAGCCTCATGGCTGGCCGTGATGTCTTCTACCTGAAGGAGGCCACAGCTATGGTTACACACAGAGTGGGGGGAGGGGTGGCAGCAGTGTCCTTGCGGCCTGGAGGACAGAGGTGGAATCCCAACTAGAAAGGTCCGTGGCCCGAAACGCCAAGGACAGGTCATTCTGCCGAGATGACGGCTATCTCGGCCTTGTGCCGAGGCAGGAGAGCCAGGGTCCGGTGATGACGTGGCAGCCCCGGAATCGGGGGAGGTCACAGGGAAGTCACTGCCACAGCCCGGCTGTCCGCAGGAAGATGGCAGCTCCCCATGGGGGACGGCTGCCCGAGTCATCTCTTCACTGCCCTGGGCCTGGCTTCCGGCCCATCCCCTTCCTCCTCCCATTCCTCCCCCTTCACCAATCACTATGAGGTAATGGTGCCTAAGGAAAAGAAGAGGGTCCTCTACTGGGTGCTCTGGTCTCTGTTGCCCAGTGACAGGCGGGAGCGTGAAGGCACAAGGTACGTTAAGTGAACTGACCTCTATTAACGCACCTGCTATTGGTTACTGCACTTGGCTCTCACAGCAGCATCACCAACCAGGTATTTTTATGCCCATTTAACAGACAAGGAGACCGAGGCTTAGGGAGGTTTGAAATGTTTTGCCAAGGGCTCGTAAACGGCAGAGCCGGCAGTCGGCGCAGGTCTGTCCGACGCCACAGGCGAAACTCTCTCCAACACACTGTGTTGCCTCCCCCAGCAAGACTGCAGCGAATGCGTCGCGATCCTGTCACCAGCACCGAGGCAGGCCGGCAGATCTGTGCGTGCTCGCTGCACCTGCTTCCCCGTAACCGTGCCCTCCAGATTACCACTTGGCCCTCCCAGGCAATGTGCAGCTGCTCTGGTTTCTCTGGCTGAAGGCACATTTCCAGAATGTAATCACAGGGGGTGCAGCTGGTTCAGGATTTTTATTTTCACCCTTCCCGATCGCTGCAACCCAGCACTCCCCACACGTTTACTGTGTTTGTTATTGGTGTGGCTGTTGCTTTAACTTCAAATACATGGCTTTCAGGAGCGATTGCAAAAAAAAAAAAAAACCCCGCCTCTCCTCCTAGTAGCACACCAGGAGAACGTTCTTCTAAATTCTTGGTCCGTGACCCACCGGTAGAAAACACCACAGTGTGTTACATCACGCAGGGGCGTGTGCACCCGCGAAACCAAAGTTCCACAAAACAGCACCTTTTCTTCCTATTTGCAATAATCTGGCTTTAACATTTCTGCCTTACTTTGTGTTCCAAAATGCCAGTTACAAACCACTAAATTCATTTCACAACCTACTGTGTCAAAACCTGGCATTTGAAAAACACTGGACCGGGAAATGGGCCCGGGTCCTAAAGCTCTTCGGTGGACCAGTTGTGAATATGTTGCTTCTAGCCAGTCATAGTCAGCCACCCGCTAAGAGGGGACTCTAGGTCCCTCATGTGTCTGCGGATAATTCACAAGCCGACCTCTGATCTGAAGGGAGGAAGGGTTCTGCACAAGAAAGGAAGCCCACTCGTGAAGTGGAGGCATTGGAGTATTTTTCGTTTTAAATGGGACCGATTCCTGTTCTGGATACGATAATCGCATAGGAGAATTTGCCTGACTTCTCTCTCCTGCGGAAAATGAAAACTTCATCCGCTAGAAAAGAAATATCTCTGGCAAAACCAACAGTGAACTCCGCTGTGTGAGGAAAGCTGCCTTATCATAGGAAAACGGACATGGTGTGCAACGATTCTTTTATTTACTGGCCATTCTTGGTTAAACGATCTTTTCCTTAAGGCTCAGAGCTCTGAAGCCAATCAGCAGAAAGGCTGATTACCACAGTGTTTAGTTGTCCAATTCCTGTTTATATGAGGTTTTTATGGCATCATTGTCCAAAGCCTTTTAGTCTCTTGGAGAAATAAATCCCCGACTTTAAAACACAAATGGAAATATCTTTTCTTTCTGCTTTATTACTGATGTCAGTGAAGCCCATAGCACACTGTAGAAACAAGTACCCACACATTATTTGGAGTGATGTGACCCGCTTCGGTATAAAGAAAGATCTTTCATCAGACCTTGGTATGGTTCAAATGTATCGGGCTCTTCCAGAAACTGCCATGGGTGGTTTCAGGAAAGAGAGATGGATGGAAGGGCTGAGCTCCAGAAGAGTCCCATGCATCCCTGGAGGGGGATGTGCCCTGACTGGCAATGCTACATTATGTTTGTGGCCAGATACGTGGCCCTCTGGTCAGGTGGAAGGCAGGTCTTTGACTTAGTGGTGATAAAACACTGCCCCCAACATGTTAGGAACGGTGGAAGGGCATGATCTAACTGCTACGGCCCCTCAGAGGTGCTTTTATGAATGAATTAGTAAGTCCCTAACTCTGAAAGCCCACATGCAATGAGAGGAAAGCCCAGTAGGCCTTGAAAGAACCCAAGGAGAGCCATTGAGCCCAAATGTGGGCACAGTAATCCTTACTCTTCAGTAATTTGGGTTTCTGTGTGTCTTTTTGGGTTTTGAAGAATACGAGGGAGGGGCTGCCTGCTTTTGGCATCCTCCCTCTTGTCATATTAATCCCCGTGACATTTCCCACGGCTGCTGGCTGCCTTCTGGAGCACGGGCTCACGGTCCCAAGGAGCCAATAAGGGCTCTCAGCCTGAGAAGATGCGAGAACTTCTCAAGGCACGTGAGCAGGTTCAGCCCAGCCGAACCGAGGGAAACGCAAGCTCCTTTTATGCACCGGCCGCCCAGTCAGAGGCAAAAGGCGCTAAACTAGACAGCCCACGGCACACTTGGGCTGGATGAGGCATCCTTCTTCTCCTTTTAGAACCCCGGGGTAGGGCCCCCTTGAACCGCTGCTGGACCGCCCTCCTCCCTTCTCCAGGGAGAGGGGGCTGAGGGCTGTGCCACAGGGGCGTCTGTCATCGTGTCCGTCCAACAGTCGCCGTCATGCAGAAACGCCATGTTTACTGTTCTCCAGGGCTCTCTTAATGTTCCTCCCTAGGTAACGAGGGGCCCCCTCCTTCCCTTCCCTTCCATCGCTGCCACAGTGTCCTGGGCATCGACTCAGGGCAGCCTCACGTTCACGGGTGCGCCTCTGTCCCTCTGCAGCTCAGCACGTGGGCACCTGTTCACAGAAGCCCCTATCTTCCCATTTCAGCCACCCCCCCCCCCCCGGCGTGTGGGGGCTCTGGTGCTGGAAGACAGAGGGCCCCTAGGGACCTCATTCTGTCTGATTAGGGAGAGTGTACTTTCCGCTGATGGGAGCTGAATGCCTGCCGAGCAGGACCAAAGAGACATAATGCAAGATGATGGACAAAGTGGCCTCTGTACGTTCTGATTAAGCGTGGGGATGCTGAGCCTGCCAGCAAGCCTATGAGGATGATTTCTTCGGGAAAGGGCGGAAGGCATGTCCTGGACACAAGACAGAGCGGGCGGAAACTCCAAAGGGCGAGCACCACTGCTCCTCAAGGAGGGCTCTGCTCCCCCCTTTGTGGAGCGCAACCCATAACGCAGGTAGGAGCCAGCGGCCCCGGACTCGCGACTTCCGGGCCGGGTCAGGGAGTAAGACAGCCAAAGGGTCTTGGAGCAAGGGGGTCAAAGGTCACAAATCCGATCCCTGAACACCGGACTGTGTGGCGAAGTATCCTTGGGCGACAGCCACAGGCAGCCCAGAGAGGACGGCGGCAAGCTGGGCAAAGAAGGAACTACGTCTGGGGCGGAAAGGGAAAAAGTGTGTTTACAGTGAAAATCGGTTTTGTGTGCTTCTGGAAAGCTCTGGCAAGCTGGCTTCTGTTAATGTGCAGCTGGCCACACATAACAGAATGAGAGGTGATGTTAATGAAACACCTTTTAGTCCCATGTGAAAAGTAAAAGTCGTGCCGTGTCTTGAAGTCACAGAAGAAAGCCAAGGGGTAAGGCCATGCCCCCTGCTCGTGCCCCGAAGCAGAGACCGCAGGACAGGGCCCTGCACGTCCCAGGACACCTGCGGTGCTGGGCCCCGGGGAGCCTTCACAAACCACCCCGTGGCAGGACCCACTCAGCAATTCTGATTCAGTTCAC
The DNA here is from genome assembly GCF_014898765.1 of Herpailurus yagouaroundi. NCBI lineage: Eukaryota > Metazoa > Chordata > Mammalia > Carnivora > Felidae > Herpailurus > Herpailurus yagouaroundi. The sequence goes on along the minus strand of NW_024412428.1, from coordinate 8,276,394 downwards.
GTGGGCCAAGGACGATGAGGTGTGTTTTGTCCCAAGTCGTCCCAAGTGATTCCCATGTGTAGGCAGGGACAGTCTTTGCCCCTCCAGTTGACGGAAGGGCTGGATGTGTCCTACGGGAGACCCTGCGGTGAACTGAGAGGTCGGCCTGCCTTAACAGTGAGTTCCCGACCTGAGTAAAGCCTCTGAAAATCCCACACGTCAAAGCTGACGCCGCCTCCCCCCTGCCCGCCGTGGGGCACGGGGGCACGAGGAGAAGGCAGATGGGCTAGCTTGATTTTGAAGGTTCCAGAAGCCCAGAGATGCCGCTACCTGTGGAGATAGCCCTGCCAAATGCAATCGTCCCTGATAAGGAAGACCCACAGAGCGCGGAGATTCCCGCACGGGTAACTGACGCGGGGAGCGGACCATCCAAATCTCCGTCGCACTCATACACTTGACTCTCACCCTGCCCTGAACACATGAGCGTTTTTTCTGTCCGGAAATTGGAATCACTGGACTGAGGCACGTTTCGCCTTCTTCCTCACCGCCTGCATTGCTCTCTGCTGGGGAAGGGATATGCAGCAGCAGAATCGGGGACCCGAATCATTCACAGATTTAAATCACCACCCATCCCCCCCCCCACCCCCACCAGTGGAATTTCATAGGCAGGGTTTGCTCACATAGGAAGTCTCGAGACGCTATTTCCACCATAAAGCGTTCCCTTATCTTCACAGCTGGAAGTGATCTAAATTCCTCAACACATCCTCCGTATTTCTCACCCAGTATTACAGCTTCTCGGGCACTTGTGTGGGAACTTTCCTGATCTGTAACCTGAGGGAGTAAATCCACACCTTCCACATCTTGCCATCTCTCGCAGTGGCCTGCCATAATGCCCTGTGGACCGTGGCATTCGCTAAATATCCTCTGCCTAGATGAATAAATAAATGAATCACTAGCTATTTATTATGAAGGATCAAGGACAGAAGCCTTCATAAGACAGAGCACTTCTTAAAAACACATTGGTAGCTTACGTAACTCGTCCTCAAGTGGGAAAGTCAGGGCCTTTCTTTCTTTCCAGTAATTCCCAGCATAAAATCTCTACAAGGCTGCTATGTCCCAGCTTAGAGGCCAGGCGAGAGCACATCTCCCGGCATGTGTCTCTGCACCAGTGACACTCGAGTGAGGCCCCAGGTGGCGCCCTGCTGGTGGACGGGCCCGCTAGGCTGTGGCTTGTGTTCCGTGGTTTCCATTCACCACACCCCAACAGGAGCTTTTGCTCAGAGGGCTCCCTCCAAGCACCTTCTCCTGCTGGTGACCACAGATCTTCAGACCAGAAGTCTTTTAGTGGATATGGAGGCAAAGGCACTCTGCATAAAAGTGGGAATGAGCAGCCCACACAGAGGCACAGAACTAGTTGATATCTGCACACGTTTGAGACGTATTGAGGGGCCAGGAGATCGGTAAGGCTACAGCAGGTGCAAACGTCGACTCACGGGAGCTCTGCTCTGCAAGCTTAGGAGGAAAGACGCTGGGGCTCAGTTTCTAATCTTAGCAGCAGCAGGGTAACTCTAGCTGTAAGCTATTCTGTTTCCTGATCTCAAGGTCTACAGCACCGCAAGCAGGCAGGTGTGTCCGGTTTCCACAGGCCTCCAGGAAAGGAGAATGCTAACCTGAGAAGCTGAATAAAGTGCTGTCCGAGAGGAGAGTCTAAAGGACAACAACAGTACTTATCATTACTCTGACTTGGGCCTGGTGCCTCCTGAGTCCCCAAGCCCCTGGGGACCGCCACCATCCGGGATGTTTATTTGGAAGCAGTCCGAGGGCAGCCTGAATGTTCATGATCATGAACGTTCGCAATAATGGAGGGCCACTCAGCGCTCGCCCGAGATTGAAAGGGCGCTCTTCACAAATGCCAGTTTACTTTCGGGATGTCACGAGCAGACTACGTGAAATAACACACCCGTTAGGAGGTGGGCATTGGGGCATCAGAGCCTTGGGGACTTGGAAAGAGGGGCAAAGAATGGGGCTGTGCAGGTGCTCCCAGAAGTACAGCGGGCCCCTGTCTCCTTGCATGAAAGGCAGTCCTGGGAGCGGGGAGGGGAGGGCAGTGGCTGGGATGGGGGGCAGCACAACCCTGGGAATCCTCTCTAGTTGCTCCGGGATGCACTGCCCTCTCTGACAAGACTGCTGGGCTGAGGTTAACCAGCGGGACTCATGCCTTCATTCAGCAGGTGCGCGGAGGGCAGGCACGGTCAGGCAGACATCCACCGCTGCCTAAGAAGCCTGGAAGACAGTTCTAATTTCGCGCTGGAGAGCACGCACTCTGGAGCCAGACTGGGTTCCACCCTGGCTTTTCCGTGACCAGCACTGTGACCTCTGGGTCTCGGTTTTCTCACCTATAAGATGGGGACGATAATGGTACCCACCTCGGAGGGCTGGTGTGAGGACTAAATGAGTTAGTAGAGGTAGAGAGTTAAGAGCAGTCCCTGGAGCCTCACGAGGGCTTAGACGTGCCTCTGCTTGTGATTGTCGCTGCCCTCGCGGAATACGCAGATGAGAAAGAGAAGACCCAAGGAAAATTAGTATGTTCGACAGTGATAAGCGCTGAGGGAACCCTAGAGCAAGGAGGGGACACGAAGAGTGTGTGGGGGGGGGGGGGGGGGGGGGGCTGTAATTTTAGACAAGGCAAGGCCTCACTGAGAAAGCGACTGGAGGAAAAGCTGGTTGAGACGGAAAGAGGGAGCCACGGAAGGTCCAGAGGGAGACCATTCCAGGCAGAGGGCACAGCAAGTGCGCCAGCGCCCGGTGCGGGGTAGCCCGCCTGAGAAGAAGGGAGAGGGAGGCCAGGGCGGCCGGAGGAGAGGGAGAGGGAGGACGGCAGGACGAAACGAGGTCGGAGGGTGAACCGCGCAGGAGAGCTCACCTACGGAGCGGACTTCTCGCGGGGGGCAGCGCTGGCTCCCCTCCACCTTCCACCTGCGGGTCCCAACAGCACAGCCACAGCCCCGAGCCCGAGACACTGACCTGCTCCTGGTGCTGACACTTGATCCGCAGCAGCTGGGCGTGGTGCGCCTCCTGCAGGCGCATCGCCTCCGCCTGGAACTGCACCTGCAGCCTCTCCTCCAGGTCCTGGAGCTCCGCCTGCTGCCGCCAGCCCAGCTCGCGCACCTGCTCCTCAAACCTCCACTCCAGGTCCTCCTTCTCCTTTTGTAGTTTCTCACACTTGGCCGCGTTGAAGGCTGGTGCGGAGGGGGAGAATGACATCTTTGTGCCAGCTGGTTCGGGGGCACCAAAAGGATCGACCCCGAGGGTCTTTAATACCCGCCGGGCGGATCACCGAGGTCAAGTGATCACCGGGCGGATGACCGAGGTCAATACCCGCCGGGCGGATCACCGTCTGCAGAGCCCCGCGGTTTGCAAAGCGCTTCGCCTCCTACCCCGCTGGATCCTTGCCCCAAACTCTGGGGGTTGAGGTCGAACCTGAGCCCCGGGGAGCTCTGGTGACTTACCCGAGGGCCTTCGGGGTGCGGAGACAGAGCTGCGGAGGCAAACCTGGGCTTTCCGACCGCAAGCCCCGGGTTCCCGCACTAGAGCCGGCTTCCTCTGAGGGTCCGTGGACCCGAGGCATCAAAATATTGGGCATTTGTTCAAAGTGCTAGGTGCACCCTCAGAATATTGGGCATTTTGCTAGGCGCACCCTGAGTGGATTAGAACCCCGAGGGGGAGGGGCTCAGGATGTCAACTTTTCACAAGGTCTGAGGCGACTCTCCTGCCCATCAAGGTTTGGGACCAGGGTGTACCTGGGGGCTGGAGACAGGACACGACGGGAAGGGGGCGGTGGGGTGAGGGCAGGGGCGAGGGAGGACACGGATCCTGAAGGCTGTTCCCTCCAGGCCGCATTGCCCGATGGGACTATCTCAAGGCAAGATCGAGGTGGGGACAGTGACGCAGTTTCACGGACACCATTCTTCTCCACCGGAGGGACTAACCGCTCAGAACTCCTCTGCATGGGCTGCCCCTGAAGCCACTCTGGCTTAGCGTCTATGCCTCCCCCAGGCTGCAGGCAGGCGTGACTGCTTCCGTTTTAAAGACGGCTGCCTCGACTACGAACGGCTTCCAAGAAGGAGAAAACACCTGGACAACCCACCGTGGTCAGTTCAAGTGGAGTCGCTAACACCCAGCTCGTGCACACAGATGGCCAGGGTGCACGTGCACCCCATGTGCCTTCCACAAAGACTGGGTGCGACCGTGCCCTCCGCGCCACGCTGCAAGCTGGGGAAACACTGCCATTTACTCTGTAACTGAGTGAATGGGTATGTGTGCTGGTTAACTGGGAGGGTGGGTTAGGATCAGGAATATACACCCAAGGTTGGTCACACAGCATTTGAAAACGCCCAAATCAGAAGTCCCTCCCCACCCCCGACAAGGCAGCTCATTCAAGGGCTTCTTTGTCGCATTTGGCTCTTAAAAAATTATTTAATTAGCATGGAGATGTTTATTTATTTTTTTGAAACAGAGAGTGAGCACAAGTTGGGGAGGGGCAGAGAGAGAGGATCCCAAGCAGAGCCGGACGCAGGGCTTGAACTCACAAGACCACGAGATCATGACCCGAACTGGAACCAAGAGTCGGATGCTTAACCAAAGGAGCCACCCAGGTGCTCCTAGCATGGAGATGTTTCAAAACGTGTTTTCCTTGGGAAAATGAGTGGCGGTTGGCTGGAGGTCACATAGGCACATTGTCCTGTGTAAACCACGTGTAAGAATCTGGCCAGCCCTGCAGCCTAACACCGTCCCCAGGGCCTTCCTGTTCTAGTGTTTTCCCACATCCCACCATCTGATGGAGGGTTCCAGTGCGCAATCTGGAGAGGCTGTCTGTGCGATTTACCAACGTGATCAGGGTATACCAAGGGTAGGTTGGTGGGTGCCATCGTGTAAGCTGTCTTAGAGAATTTAAAAGCAATAACCGAATCAACTTTGAAAGCCTTTTTGTTACCTTATACCAGCAATTCTGAAGAATGCCTGTGAAAAATAATCCTCCTCAAAAAAGTCTTTTGTTGGCCTAAGTTCTAAACAATTGCTACAATTACGGTGGAGGTTTTTTTTCTTTTTCATTTTGTTTTGAACGTTTATTTATTTTTGAGAGAGAGAGAGACAGACAGACAGAGTGTGAGTGGGGGAGAGTCAGAGAGAGAGGGAGGGAGACACAGAATCTGAAGCAGGCTCCAGGCTCTGAGCTGTCAGCACAGAGCCCGATGTGGGGCTCAAACTCACGAACCGTGAGATCATGACCTGGGCCGAGGTCGGACACTTAACCGACTCAGCCACCCAGGTGCCTCACTGTTGAGGTTTTTAAAAATAGTTTTTGTATTTAAAAAAAAATTACAGACAAAACTTGGCTGTACAGTACAAGTTATTATACGTTATTATATAAATGACTTTTTACTGCTGAACCATTTTAAGTTTATTTTAAAGTTTTAAAAAATGTTTTATTTATTTTTGAGTGAGTGAGAGAGAGAGAGAGAGAGAGAGAGAGAGAGAATGAGTGGGGGAGGGGCAGAGACAGAGAGGGAGACACAGAATCCGAAGCTGGCTCCAGGTTCCGAGCTGCCAGCACAGAGCCTGAGGCGGGGCTTGAACCCACAAACCCTGAGATCATGACCTGAACCGAAGTCGGACGCTCAACAGACTGAGCCACCCAGGCGCCCCTTCCTGCTGAACCATTTGAAAGTAAGACACTGACCTGCTGTCACCAACCCTGAATTCCTTAATGTATATTCCCTACAAACAGGGTATTCTCCTCCATAACCACAATAGAATCATTAAAATCGGGACATCAACACAGATCTGATAGTGTTATCCAATGCTCAGACCCATTTAAATTTCACCAACTGTCCCACTAATAACCCTTTCCAGAAAAAAGGATCTGGGTGTAAAACACGAGTTACATTTAGCTGTATGGTCTCCTTATTCTCCTTCCATCTGGGGAACTCCTTGGTCTGTCCTGGCCTTTCAGGACCTTGACACTTTTAAAGACGAAAGGCCACTTCTTTTGTAGAATGTCTCTCCATCTGGTTTGTCTGAGGATTCCTCACTACTAGATTTGGGTCACGCGTGTTTGGCAGAAATAGCACAGAAGTGGCACTGTGTTCTTCGCGAATATTAATCATGTGGATCATCTTTAAGACGAAATTTCTTTTTGAAGTGTTTACGTAGTGAGTCAGGAAAAGAATGCTTATTACTGATTATTGCAAGGTTACATTGCAAGTGTTTCTACAGGAGGTGATACTCCAAATGGCCCATCTAGAGTGTCAAATATGCTAGCGATGCCCCTGAGTATTGTTGTCACATCTGCTGTGAGTAGATCTTTTAGGCGAGGTTTACCTAAGGGACAGATTGCTGGGGGTGCACTGGGCTGACCACTGGGGATGAAGACGGCCTTTGCTTGCTGATAAATACGAGAATGAATAGTAGATCAGTGTGAGGCTTTCTGGTGCCTGGCAGTGAGGTTGTGGTGGAAAAAGGTCGAGGGTTCACTGGAGGCGACAGTCCCTGAATGTGACAGTAACTAACAGCCACAGGGGCTCAGCAGCAGTGGGACAATGCCTGCGCCCACAAGGTCTGGCTCCCTGGCTTTAGCAAAGCTCCAGCTTTTCCCAAAGACCCTCCAGCCAGGGAAAAGTTGTTAGGGGTCTCACCGGGGACTGTAGCTGGTGAAAAAAGCTATCAGGATCCACGGGCTAGGTAAGAGGTGCGTATATAACGACAGGTTTACCCTGGGGTGACTGGATTTTAATAGCACAGGATGAAGACCATGGAATGTGCATTTAATAAGAGTTAGTAGCTGGTAGATTGAGACAAAGTCAAACTGAGGCAAGCAGAGGGGCAATAATTTTACCTAACGCCCAGGGAGCCCCCCAGTAATGAGCCCCCAGGGTGCGTGTCCGGGTGCACGAGGCCTCTCTGGAGGCTTCTCTTGTTTCTGTAATTTGGATGAACTGACTTCACGGTGGTCTTTGCCCCACGTACCACGCACCCGTGGATGAGGTCAAATGAGGCAATGACCATACGCTGCTTGTATCTATTTATTTATTTTAACGTTTATTTATTTTTGAGACAGAGAGAGACAGAGCATGAACGGGGGAGGGGCAGAGAGAGAGGCAGACACAGAATCAGAAGCAGGCTCCAGGCTCTGAGCTGTCAGCCCAGAGCCCAACGCGGGGCTCGAACCCACGGACCGTGAGATCGTGACCTGAGTTGAAGTCGGACGCTTAACCGACTGAGCCACCCAGGCGCCCCTACGCTGCTTGTATTTAAAGTAGGTCTACAGAGCAGGGCACACGTAGGTGATCCAAATGACCAAAAAAATATACAAATAGATGGCCAGCACCAGTCAGGATTAAATACGTGCACACCAAAGTAAAATGCAATTTTTCATCTATGAGGCTGAGAAAGGTGAAATATTTTGATAACACAGGATGGGTATGAGAAAAATGGCACCCAAAGGACCATTTGTGGGAATATAATCGATTAGCTGCTTTGGAGGGTGAACGTAGCTTTCAGCTTTACATGAGAGGACAGGAGCACTCAGGGGTGACAGCTAAAGAACACGGCATTTCTTTTTGGGGTGATAAAAGTGTTCTAAATAGACCGTGCTGACAGGTGCACAACCCTGTACCAAAACCACTGAATTATACACTTTACATGCTGAGCTGTGTGGTATGAAAATTATATCTTGATGAAGTTTTTAC
>NW_024412428.1:8204830-8268567 GCF_014898765.1 Herpailurus yagouaroundi | reverse complement strand
AAAATATATATATATATATATATATATATATATATATATTATGGCAGGGAAAACACCTTAGAGGAAAAATGTAGATGTCTTTATAGAAGGAAAGGTCATACTCTGATTTGAACACTCTTTATAACAATAATGAGGATATATGCTGGCAAAATAAAATGAAAATGAAAACCCCACCACTATGCTGTCCTATACACACATACACACATACCCGGATACATGTGGAATATAACAGAACTTCACCATTTTCACCACTTCTTAACTAGAGATAGTTTGAGCATACAAAACTCAAATGAAAATAATAAGAAATGCTAATCATGTATTTTGGCCTTGATAAAGTACTACTTTCTTTGAGAAAAAGTTTATATATTACATAGTCATATCAGTATCATTAATTCCAGAAAATCAAGGCAGTAAGTTGACTCTACAGATTGTGTCGACAGAATGAAACAGATCAAAAAGTAAAGAAATAAATAAAAGGAGGGGTGCCTGAGTGGGTCCGTCGGTTAAATGTCCGGCTTTGGCTGAGGTCATGATCTCACAGTTCGTGAGTTTGAGCCCGGCTCTGGGCTCCATGCTGGCAGTGCAGAGCTGGCTTGGGATTGTCTCCCTCTTCCTTTCTCTCTGTGCCTCCCCCACTCACACTTTCTCTCTCTCTCAAAAGAAATAAGTAAACTTAAAAATTTTTTAAAAAGAAACAGAAGCCACTTAGTTGCGCTGGAAAAAAGAAATTAAATAGAGCATGTCTTTGAACCCAACAATTTCACAAGTGCAGAAAAGAAGTTGATCAAGGAAGATTACCACCACGTGATTTGCCTTAGGAGGAAGTGTGGGCTAGTTAGATAAGTGATAAATCCGATACGCATGAACAGTAGGGTATAGGTAACGAGCAAAAAGATAAGGTAAATCTTTCTGTGCCATTACGGAAGGATATCTGCAACGTGTTGTTCAACAAACAAACAAAGGCAAGATGCAGAAATAATGTGAGGGTGTAATCCTACTTGTAATGAAACTGTATCTATATTTCCACCTCTCTTCCCTCGGGAGGTTGTGTGCTTAATCATAGGACTCACTGTCCAATATGCATTTAATAAACCGCTTTATGATGTGTTTGCGTGTTTTTTTTTAAATGTTTATTTATTTTTGACAGAGAGAGAGAGACAGAGCATGAGCGGGGGAGGAGCAAGAGAGAGAGGAAGACACAGAGTCGGAAGCAGACTCCAGGCTCCGAGCTCTCAGCACAGAGCCCAACGCGGGACTCGAACTTACACACCATGAGATCATGACCTGAGCCGAAGTCGGAAGCTCAACCGACTGAGCCACCCAGGTGCCCCTGTGTTTGCATGTTTTAAGAGTTAAAAAAACGTTGAAAAAATTACTATCATAATTAACGAAAAGACAGGGTTTGAAAAGGTTATGGTATCCAGTGGTCAGAGCTCACAAGACTCTGATCTTACTTGTTATTTCATTTATATTAGTGGCAGGATGATTCACGGGCCTGGCAATCTGCCTGGGGGCTCAGAAACGATTGTTTTCATCCCAGGGCTGTCCCTGACCTGCACTGTTGCCTTAAATAAATGAGCTGTGAAGGCCTCGGTTTTGCTGTCTATAAAGTGGCAAGGTAATTTTTTTTTTTCACAGACAGCTCCAATCCCCAAATTCCCGGTTGTTATCACATACAAGAGGTGAGACTTCTGTTCTTTCCATGCCCCCATGTTGTAAGGCCCAGGCCTGCAGAAGATATTTACTCGGAGGAACAGCTGGGGCCCCAAGGGGGACAGCTCCAATAATGGAGTCTCTAAAGAAATAAATAGCCTCTCTCTTCTGGTAAATCTTCAAAAATGTACCTATTCAAGCATTCTGCAGACAGATGAATGCCGGCTAATTTAGCAGCCTTAGACAACATCTGGAGTCTCACTCTCCTTGCTTCCTTCTTTCTTTCTATTCATGTGCAAGTAGTTGGTAGTTTATAGCGAGACGCAAACACCGTAATAATCAATCCATAGAACCTAGGAGGATAAGAAAATAATTTCAAAAATATCAGGATTTTGGTTGGCCAAGAAAATGTAACGCTTGTAATTCATGAAGCAATAGTTTGAAAGCAAAAGCAGGATTAGAGTCTGTTGTGCAGCTTTAAATAATTGAACATACGTATGTAAGAATATATATAGTGGTGTGTACATATATACTATATTATTAAAGCTGAATTTAGCACATCCTCAGACATACATAATACACAGATACCCATCTATCAACCTACGAGTGTAACACATGAAGATATTGTGATCTCCGGGACACTGGCAGAGTAAAATTGCCATGGAACCATTTGTAAAAGGAGCATCATCTTTACCACAGTTCATAAATCCACCAAGAGGGGAAAAACTCAGTGAGGAAGATCAGTTTTTATTTTTATTTTTTTGCAAGAGAGACAGAGAGAGAGAGAGAGAGAGAACGCTCGTGCACGTGTGAGTGGGGAGGGGCAGAGAGGGAGAGAGAAAATCTTAAGCAGACTCCACGTCCAACATGGCGCTCAAGGCGGGGCTCGATCCCATGACTGTGAGATCATGACCTGAGCGGAAATCAAGAGTCAGACGCTTAACCGACTGAGCCACGCGGCCTCCCCAAGATCAATTTTCTTTAAATAATTGCCCCGAACGTCATTCGACTCGTTACAACTTTTACTGGTTTGCCAAAGAGGGAGCAAACGTGTAGTTACAGCACTGGCTCTGTAGATCATGATAAAAGCTTAAGGGAAAATAGGATACTGCCTTTTGCATCATAAGGAGTGCTTTCGTTAGAACAATTTGTAAAGTCATCTAAATATACAGAGGCAGTGCTCTATATAAATAAGTGCTCCTATTATAATAGTCACCAAAGTCATATGTTGAAGTGTTAACCCCCCAGGACCTCAGGATGTGGCCATGTTTGGAGACAGGATATTTACAGAGGTAATTCGGTTACAACGATGTCATTAGGGCTGGCGCTAATCTAATAGGACTGGTGTCTTCATAGGACACAGACGCCTATGGAAAGAAGATGATGTGACAGGGGAAGCCAGGATGGCAGGGGCCTCAGAAGAAACCGACTCTGCCAACACCTTGATCTTGGCCTGCTAGCCCCGACGGCTGTGAGAAAATGGATCTCGGTTGTTTGAGCCACTCAGCCTACAGGCCTTGGTCACTGCCTAGGTAACTAACGTAGTCACTATCGTTACGTATAGCTGGAGGGAGATCCCACAGTTACACAGAAGGTGGGGAATAATTAAACAGACATAACTTCCAAGGAAAAAACTGAAAAATTGCCCGTCCTCTCGCTACACAGAAAAGAGGAAATTTTCAACTGCATGATCACTTCGTAGCTGTTGCACTGTGGTGTGGATTCTTCGTATTCTGTTAGGCGCTTTCCTTGTCTTTGTGCTCAACATTTTTTTTTTAATTTTTTTTTTCAACGTTTATTTATTTTTGGGACAGAGAGAGACAGAGCATGAATGGGGGAGGGGCAGAGAGAGAGGGAGACACAGAATCGGAAACAGGCTCCAGGCTCTGAGCCATCAGCCCAGAGCCCGACGCGGGGCTCGAACTCCCGGACCGCGAGATCGTGACCTGGCTGAAGTCGGACGCTCAACCGACTGCGCCACCCAGGCGCCCCTGTGCTCAACATTTTTATGGCTACCTCAGATTCTCATGGTGACGTACCATAATTTACACACCCTGATTGCTGGAAATTTGGTTCACGTCACCCGTACACTATTTTGATTTTTTCACTGGGATAAATCTCCAGGAGGGCAGTTATAGAGGGTTAAAGTTTATGAGCATCATTATGCTAGGAAGTTTTTATTTTTTGTTGTTGGTTTTTAATGGCAGTGATTCTGTAACAAACCAGTGCCCGCCAGGGGGAGCTATAATGCCTGAAAAATGCCCTTCGGTGGCAACTGCCTTTGTCCACACTTGTCAGATCACCGTGACAAGCAGGAGGCAAACAGGGTCCGTCCACAAACATGGTGCCTGGGATTTGACCACACTGTCCTCCACAGCCCTGCCCTCGGTTTCTCTCTAAGATCTTCCTTTTGATGAAAATGTCATGGAGAAAGAAAAGGCAGGGCTGGAAACGGAACGGGAAGGGTTCAGGTACTGAGTAGAAATGAGAGAGAAGGAGACAAGGGAGAGAGTCCTGGGTCTCCTGTCATCTCTGCAGGTCCGGCAGCATCTCCAGGGCCTGGGGAAAAAATGGGCGCTTGTGCAGTTAGGGAGTGCCTCCTAGGTGCCAAGCACCTGATGCACCTGCCCCACCTGGATAGGTTCTGGTAGGAGCCTGATCTCCATTTGCAAGGGACCAGGCGGGGGCTGAGAAAGGTCAAGGACAGGATCCAAGGCCACCGTGCGAGTGGGCCAGGCCACACAGAGCAGGCGCTGGAGCCCTGGCCGGTGCCTCCCCATTCCCACCGTCCCTCTGGAGGGGGCCGCCCCGGGGGGCCAGGGTTGTAATATCTCGGCTGTAAGGCAAGCCCCTGGCATTGCACCCGTCAAGCACTCACTGTTTTGAATTGCGGTACATCTCTTGACCTGTCTGTGTCCCTCACCCGTGGGATAGAATCCTGTCCACAGGCGGACCCACAGTCAAGAGGCAGTAACTGAACTTACTGAGCACCCGCTGTTTGCCACACCCAGAAGTAGACACACTGTGGACAAGACACACTGTCATGGGGGGCAAACAAATGAGCAAGACTTTTACATAGAACTTTAGAGAGCTAACGCTTTCTTTCAATAGCTGCAGAGAAGTGGAAGAAGGGCCATGCTGGCAAAGGACCAGGGAAAGGGCAGGTTAGTTTGAGCTGCGGTGGACAAGGGAGGTCCCTTTAGGAAGACGGCACCCGAACAGCAGTGAATGAGAAAGAGGCAGTGCATAGAGAGCTGGAGGGAGGGAGTCTCATGCAGAAGGCACCGCCAGTGCAAAGGTCCCGAGCCTGGACCCTTTCGGAGCACAGAAGGAACAGAAAGACTGCCCCAGGGTTCGAGTGTCTGTGACGGAGAGCATGGGGGAAGGTGAAGTTCAAGAGACAGACGGGGTCAGATCACTTAGGGCCCACGGTCCCTGGGGAGGAGTTAGGGTTCTACTCTGGTACAGGGGGATGTCCAGATAGTACCAAACAGGGGGTAACAAGAGCGAAGTAAGCTTTCGCAAGATCCCTCTGGCGTCTGCATGGACGACAGACTGTAGGAAGCAAGAGGCGGGACGAGAACAGCAGTGAGGAGGATGTATCTGGAGCCCAGGCAAACCTCATGGTGCCTGGGACTAAGGCTATGATAGGCTGAGGAACGATGGATGTGCGCTGTATTTGGGAAGCAAAGCCACCTTGACGCGCTCGTGGATTGGAGGAGGGAGAGGAAGGAAGTCAGGAAGCATGACTCAGGATACTGGTCTGAGCAACGGCGGGGGGTGGGGGGCGGGTCTGCCATTTAAGGAAACGGGAACATAGAGTTAGGAGTTCCACTGGGGAGAAATGCTACGCATTAGGCACCGAAAAAACCTCTACTGAACTCACACGTGAATTTATACACATATGAGGGTCCACAGTTCACAGATGCTATGGGGGGATTCTCCTCTGGTCCATGGTACTCGGGAAGGGCTTTCCCGGATGTTGTTGAAAACCACAAAACTCGGGACTCCTGAATTTTGACAAGCCCACTTAGTGATTAATGATGGCCCTCTGTATGGCATTGGTTCCTATGCTGTGTTGAGGTGTTAAAAGCCTGAGACCTTAGGATAGACTCTAGTTATTAAGTCTCTCCCAGCAAAGCAGGGGCAGTTTGACAGACGTGTTTTTCTCCCTGCGGGTGTGTAAATGGTTTCTGGAAGAATGCACAAGGTCTGGCTGCGGTAAGGTAAAGATTTTCCAGATGCTAGGAGTTTTGACTGCTACGTCACGGATCCAGAAAGATTTCTTGTCTAGGAGTGTTTTAAAGTGCACGAACACTTTACTTAGCTGTTCGTCAAATTTTGGGAACACAGCCCCCCAGACTGGATGACCATATACAGGAGACTTCAACAGAGGTTGACCAACAGAGGTCATAATGTGCTAAAGATGCTTTCGCCCAGGCCGATATTAAATAACTCTTTCCACACCCTGATTCCGGAATAGTACAGTTTCCACATGACAGAAGAAGAGAATGGTGGGGGCTGCAGGAGGTGGGGGGAGATATGAAAGTCCAGGGGGAAGGAGAGAGGACATAGGTAGCAAGGAGCCCTCGAGGTGAGGCGGAGGGGGGAGGAACACTGGTCTCCAGGCAGGCCTCTGCTCCAGCCCGTTGACACGGGCTGTGGGAGTTTTAGTATCTCACTCAACCTCTCTGGGCCTCAACAGTCTCATCTGTAAAATGAGGAGGAATGGGCCCTGTTCTGGGCTGAATTGGGTCCTGACCCCAAAATAGTATGTTGAAATCTTAACCCCCAGTACCTCAGGATGTAACTGTTTGGGGAGAAAGGGGCCTTGAAGAGGTGACTGAGTTAAAACAGGGCCATTAGGGTGGGCCTTAATCCAGTGGGACCGCTGTCCTTATAAGAAGAGGAAGGGAGGGGCGCCCGGGTGGCCCAGTCAGTCAAGTGTCTGACTCTTGGTTTCCGCTCAGGTCACGATCTCACGGTTTGTGGGATCAAGCCCCGCAGCAGGCTCTGTGCTGACAGCGTGGAGCCTGCTTGGGATTCTCTCTCTCCCCCTCTCTCTGCCTCTCCCCTGCTCACATTTGCTCGCTCTTTCTCTCTCAAAATAAATAAATAAAAACTTAAGAAAACTGTTTACTAAGAGGAAGACACACTAGGGATGCATGCTCAGAGAGGACGCGGGGAGAAGATGTCTGTCTACCTTCAAGCCAAGGAGAGAGGCCTCAGCAGAAGGCAACCCCGTGGCACTCTGCTCTTCCGGCCTCCGGAAGTGTGAGAAAATAAGCTTCTGTTGTCTAAGCCCCCACGTCCGTGGCGTTTTCCTACAGCCACTTTGAGCGCTACGTCCCCTTTGTGTCCTACCCTTCTAGACTGCTATGGATGTTGTAATGGCGGCACAGGTCGTCAAGAAGAATCTTCCCTTGAAGAAGACAGGGAAGTGTATATCATTTGTGTAATTACAATCCCCCTCCCACCCCAAATGGTCCCCTAAAGAGGTCAGTTTCATCTGCGGAAAAAATGTACACCATCGGTCATCCCCACGACCTGAGACATGCATAGTGAAATCAGTGCTTGGCATTGGTATGTGCTTTCACGATAAAGTTCTCTAACACACAATACTACCTTGTTTAATCTGCCCAGCACATTTCAAAGTGGGGCAAAATGGGCATTTTTGCTCTGATTTTATAGAAGAGGAGACAGAGGCTCGGGGGGGTGAAGTCACTTGTCCGAGTGGACACAGGCAGAGAGGGACAGCCAGGATTCAATCCATGTGAATCTTGGTAGTGTTCTTTCCCATAATAATAGGGCTGCCATTCTGCCTTACATTTTGGAAGGGAAGCAAAAAAAATATAAGGAAAAAAAACCCATAAAAATCCCAACCCGTGAGGTTCCTTCACGGTAATAAATACTCGGTACCATTTTTATGTGTTCTTTAAGACAAAGAACAAGCAATTCAACCAATGGATAATGACTGATCCTGCATGTGAATATAATGTGCAATGCTTGTAAGGAAGCTGGGTGTGAGAGGAGAAAAACACAAGGATGATTTATGGAGGCGAGAGAGGAAATGGAATTAAGAGGATGGTTAGAATCATAAGGTTTGCAAAGCAAAACAATGTGGTCCACACGAGAACTAATAAAATCACTGCCCAGATTGAGGAAATGGCTTGATGGGGAAATGGTTTTGCACAGTCGTGCTTCCTTTCCTCCGGGTTAATTTGGGCTTGCAGAGCTTAAAATGCATCTCCACGGCACATGCTCATCTCAGATTCCATGGGACCATCCTGAAGGCCCAGGCTTCGGACAGCACAGAGAGCATGGCTTCGTGGGGGTTGCAGTGAGTACTGATTGCTTTTAATTTTTTTTTCCTCCTTGCAAAATGGCATTGAGAAGATGACCCTTTAATTTTATCTGAACTTAGCACCTGTTACCTAATTGGTACAAGTAACATCCTCTCCGTGTTGAACATCCCTTTTAGAAGGAGCTTAAGGGGCTTTTAATAACATCCTGAAAAACGTTTCAATAGAGCGTAAGCTGAAGTTCTGGGCTGCCGTTCATGGTGGAGAATTTGCCCTACGGAGAGTTCTAGAAAACGAATTCCCAGGACCCCATCATTTAAGAAGCTCCACCGCTCGGAGTGGCCCTATTCCACAGCATGGTGCTAGCTTCAATCCTCTGTCCCAGAGTGTGGGTGGCCCGGTCCCCCTTATTTGATCCTAGGTGGGTATGGAGACCAACCGACTGCTAGATAATACATTTTAATGCATTTGGTGGTAGGAGGTTTAAATATATTCCTTCCTTCCTTCCTTCCGGTTGTCACATGCAGGCAATGCCTTGTGTATTCTGTGTTCTCCACAGGATTCGGGAGATAGCTCTCTGAGGCTTTCCCAGACCTATGATTACCTTCATTTCCTGTCCAAGGGTTTACTGCTTTTAATTTTTCACGGGAAAGGAGGATTAATGTTTTACATCTTTAGGAGCTGATGTTTTCAAAGTTGTGCGTTTCCTTATCAACTCCTCTCAGCCTCTCTCCATTACTACCAAATCCATCCAATCAATTCCAAGGAACAATTCCAAGGAACAGTTGTGCCCCAATGCAGGAGTGAACCCTACTGAATTAGTAGCAGTGTCCTCTGGGCCGTGTCTCCAATAGAACAGCCACCTCACCGCTTCCGGGGGAATCATTACTTCCATGGTGGTGGCTTCCTGCCCACATGCAGACGATTGTAATTTATTTATACAGTCGCCCAAACTGAGAGAACATTCGGAGAAGTGAACTTCGACTGAAAAATAAAGACAACTCTACCTCACAGAGTGGAGCAGGATTAAATATGTGTTTACGTGTATGAAGCACCAGCACGGTGTCTGGCTGGCTTGAGGCCAGCCCTCACTGGCTGTGTGCGGAGGCCTTCCTGCTCACGGTGTGGTCCATACACTCGGGGCTTGTTAGAAATGCAGGAGCCCAGGCCCAGCTCAGACCGACTGAATCAGAAACTGCATGTTAACAAGGTCCCAGGAGCTTCCTGTACAGAGTCTGAAATCCATGGGGTACCTGACAGCACGGGGGAGGCGAGATGTCACCCTCAGTGGCTCTCCTCTCTCTGAGCACACAGCCGCTAGGTGGGTGAGGAACTGGCTTCAAGACTACTAATAAAATCAAAATTCTCAGGGCTGAAAGCCTACAAGCACATCCTTTGCTCACAGTTAGCCTTCAGTGAGGCTGTGCGGTGCGAAAGCAGCCAGGCTAGACCAAGACACCTGCACCGGGGCTGGAGGATGGCAGGTGGGCTGGGGGAATCAGCATGGAGGGCGGGGTGGATCTGGCTTCACGAGCTGGTCAGGTAAAAGGAGGAGCGACTGATGAGCTTCTGAGTATGAGGATGGAAAGACAGCAAGTCAGAGAAAATCAAATCTGCGACCAGATGATGAATCACACTGACCCCTTCTCGGGGCAGGAAACGGGGGCTGGGTGTGCAATCCCAAAAAAAGAGCCAAACAGAACCGTGTAAAGGTTACAGGTTTAAGGGTAGCCGACCTGTTTGCAGGTATGAAATGTACAAACAGAGACACCTGCCCCTCACGTGACATTTCATAGTATAATGCAGAAAATACCAAGACAGCGGTGTTGCTGGACAATGTGATGTGAAGGGGGGTACTTTTACCTTGGCTTCTTGCCCTGCTTCCCTCTGCTGCTCGGAGACTGTGGAGGACCCTTGTGCATGGGCACAGTCCCTCCTATTAGAGAAAGACAGAAGACTCCTTGATGACGGCGATTCGAAGGGGTTACTACCTCTGGCAATAAATAAGGAGCGAGTCGGGTTGTAGCAGCCTGCGCAGTGCTGACGATACACGACAGGCCTCAGTGGGATTCATCTGCTAGCTGTAGGTGGTTCTTAAAGTGACTTAGAGCAAATTCAAACTCAGCGAGAGCACTGAAGGGACCCTGGGAGAGACAGGAATCCTGGCACACACTGGTACAGGGGTGGACAGTGTGGGGCTTAGCACTGGGTCAGCAGGATCCCAGCTGGATTGGGGGGGGGTCAATAAGACTACAGGTGTTTTCAGTAGGGGACATCTGGTGATTCATATTACATTCCACCTTGTAGCTCTTAAGACAGGTTATAAGGTATCTGTAGTTAAGGAAGCTCTTCAGTTTTTTCACAGAAGAGACTCAGTCATTCTTGGTTAATCCCATTATTGTCTTTACACAGCGCTGAGTTAAAGACCTCCTCCAAGTGCGGTGGCAAGAACATGCACCGTAGTGTCCACCAGACTTGGGGTTGAGCTTCTTGGTTGATGCTCACGTGCAGGGGATGAACCCCATTAAGCCTCAGTTTCCTCATCTGTAAAATGGGGATCGCACAGAGATGACGTCTTAGGGTTAGTGTGAGGTTGCGGTGGGCGAATTCTGAGTAGGTGCCTAGCATCGTGCCTGGTCTCTATCAATCACTGGATAAACACTAGCCATTTATTGTTTTCGAGGGGGGTCGCAGAATCATCGCAATATTACAAATGGGAGTATTTTCCACCCTTCATGAATGTTAGGCTAGGACAAAGCATAAAAAATGCACGTATCTAAATGGAGTGGACGCAATTTGACCATGGAAGCTAAGACTTGGGTACTCAATGTGGGAGTGGAAGGTAACCTAGCTACAAACTATTTTCTTGGAGTTTATTACTGTTTTGGTTTGCTGCACGTCCATAAGCACATATTGTCTGAAGACACAGTTGTCAGATAAGGACCTGGGGCCACTGTCCTGTGTCTCACAAGAGGCTGGGAAGTGACTGCTTAGGTCCAAGCCAAAGTCCGAGATGGTCATGTCCACCTTACGTAATGGACAAGGGTGGACAAAGGCTGTCCTATCGTGCAAAGGCCAGCGTGAAAGTGATCTTCATTAGAACTCCCAAGAAGACAAGTTTCCCCTTTTGTTACTGGCTGGTTAAAATATTACACGTCTGTTTTTAAAAATATAATCACACAGGGGCACCTGGGTGGCTCAGTCGGTTAAGCGTCCGACTTTGGCTCAGGTCATGATCTTACAGTTTGTGAGTTCAAGCCCCACATCGGGCTCTGTGCTGACAGCAAAGACAGAGCCCCCTTCAGATCCTCTGTCCCCCATCTCTCTCTGCCCCCCTCCCCTGCTCGCACTCTCTCCCTCTCTCTCTCTCTCAAAAACATTTAAAAAATATAATCACAAGGAAAGCAAGAGGGGGTTCTTATCACACTAGGTACCAGAAGATGCAACGATTTCTTTCTCTTCCAGTTTTTCAGAAAAAGGTCTCGGGCAGAAAGGAAGGAAAAGCACACCTGAAAAGAGGGGGCCTGAGACAGTTGCTGTCAGTGGCGTCACAGCTCACAGGGACTGGGCACTCTTCCTGGGCTGAGGCGCCAAGTACTCTACACGGGAAGGGTTACCGATCTTCACCAAGTCTCTCCGAACCGGGTGGGTCCAAGTTGGTGGCAACGTCGAGGCCATACTACCTCGTGATCGTGCCAGCGAGATCGTCACCATCGCAGGCAGGGCTTGGGATTCAGTGGGGCTGGGGTGGGGACTGAGAATCTGCATTTCTATCATGGTTCCCCGGTGATGGAGACCCTGCTGGTCCGAGCACTGTAAGCAGACGGTGCTTCTGTATTCAACGTTAATACAAATCACCTGAGGAGCTGTCAAAATGCATGCACTGATTCAAGGTCAGGGTGGAGCTTGAGAGTTTACATTTCAACCAAGCCACACCAGTGGTCTAGGATGCTGCTGGTCTAGGGACCACCCTTTGGGTAGCGAGGCCCCGGACCCGGTGCTCAACACTCAGGTCCACAGAGCCCTGCCTCCGCTGGTGCACAGAAGACCCACAGCCTTTGCCACCTGCCTGGAATCTACCTCTGGCTGTGGGACCTGCCCCTTGCTGCCATTCTGAGCCATCCGCCTGTGTGGATTCACACCTACCTGTTCCCTTACCTGGCCCGAGCAACCAACGCTGACTCTGAACCTGTGTGTTCAAACTTAGCTCTGAGGCGGTGCCCTCCTGGCTAGTCTGGGTCTGGCACTGACTTTCCTTCAAAGTTCCTGCCTGTGGCTTCCCATCCTCCTCACCTTGGAGTTGGAATCATAGAGTGACACCCGCCCCCTCCTCCCCGTCATGCACCCCGGGCAGTATGGAGCCCAGCACCCGCTTGTAGCCTCCTCTCAACGCCTATTCCAGCCTCTCGCCATTTACCTGTGACATACCCATGAATGGCCAGTCCGATGCCATGACCTTCGGGTCTCTCCCAGACCCAGCAGCCCCAGCCTCCACCGGCACTCCGCCACGGTGGCCACTGCTGTGTCCTTCACTGGGGTCTGGAGTCCCAGAAATGGCTCTGACGTACCTTTGTCACTGGCCAACACTGCCCCCTTCCAACGCTCTCAGTTCTTTGCTCAGAAGAGGCTACGTGGGGAGGTAGTCAAGAAGGCGGGCTCTGGGGTCACACTGCCTGGGTTCGAATCCAGCCTCTGCTATTTGGGGCTGTGCGAAGGAGGGCAAGTTACCTAACTCTGTGCTTCCTTCCGCTGCCTCATCCATAAAAGTCCCTAACTGGGCGTACGGCCTTGACTTCTACTTTGCTGAGGAAACGGAAGTCAATGGGCACGGAGCCCTACTGTTTCTTATTCCAAAACTTAAAAGACAAACCTTTACTTTGGAAGCTATGTCTTTTCGGAGGTAATACTCCTTGATGACTAGTTCCCTCACTCTCCTGTCTATACCCCTGCGTTAATTTCCTGTAGCTGCTGTAGGAAATCACCACAAAATGAATGGCTTGAAACAACTCAAATGTATTATCTTACTGTTCCGTGAATCGAGAATGGGTCTGACCGGGCTAAAAACAAGGGTGTCGGTAGGTCTGTGTTCCTTTATGGAGACTCCAGGGGACAGTCCGTGTCCCTGTCTTTCCCGGCTTCTAGAGGCTGCCTGCGTTCCTTGACTAGTGGCCCCTTCTTCCATCTTCAAAGTCAATGGCACAGTATCTTCAAATCTCTCTCTGACCCTTGCTCTCATGTCACGTCTTTTCTACCTCCCTCTTCTAAGGACCCTCATGATCACATTGGGGCCCCAAAGGACAACGCCCCCCCCCCCCCACCTCAAGTTCCTTAATCACACTTACAAAGTCCCTTTACCACTTGAGGGACATACAGCTTCTGGGCTTTAGGACGGGGACATCTCTGGGGGCATCACTGGGACTGCCACACACTCTTGGCTTCTCCTGACCTTGTTTCTGCTATTGTCTCTCTCCCTAGGGTTTCCCCTCTCTGGCTCCACACACACAGCCTCTACAAATGTCTGTCTCTTACCTTTAACAAACAGAACAAATGCACGGTCGTCCTTCCTATGCTGTCCTCTGGCTCCCTACCCTCCGTGTCTTACCCTTCAGAGTCCAGCTCGCCACAGAACAGAGGAAAATCTCCTGTCCCTGCCTCCAATCCCTTTTCCCCCCTTTGCTTTTCCAATCACCGCAGTCAGGCAACGTGGGCTGTCCCTCCCGCGTACGTCTGGGAATGTGGCTACTTGTGTCCTCCTCCCTGCTGCTGACTTGGCTGCAGTCCTCATCATCCAGGTTACTGGAAAATCCCTGGACTGTTCTTCTGCACCAGTGCCTGTCCCTGAACCATTTTGTCTCACGGCGGCAGCCAGAGGGAATCCTCGAAGACCGTACCTCAGGACTCGCTCCTCTGCATGAAGCCCTCATCTCGCTCAGGCTACAGGCCGGGCCCCCATGCCAGCTCACCAGGCCTGGCAGCATCTGGGCCCCACAGCCTCCTGACTTCGGCTCTCACTCTTCTCTCCCTTGTTGATTCTGTTCCAGCTATACTTGCCTCTTTGCTATTCCTTGAACACTTTCAGGACTGTGCTTCTCAAAGAGTGATCTCCAAACCAGCAGTCAGCAGCACCTGAACATTTGTTGAAATGCAAATTATCGGGCCCCACCCCCTGCCTGTGACTCAGAAATGCTGGGGGCGGGGCCCTACAATCTGTTTCCCAAGCCTTCTCCGTGGTTCCAATGCCTAAGATTGAAGACTGCTGGTCCAGGCACATTCCCACCTCAGGGCCTTTGCACTGGCAGTTCCCTATGCATGGAAACCTCTTCTCAGCTCCTCCCCAGATATCCAGTGCTCTCTCTTTGGTCTGGATCTCAGCCCAGGAGCTCCTCCTCCAACTCAGAGACCAGTGACCCCCATCAGAGGTCTGAGACTCAGCTCCGTGAAGCGCCTTATCCAAGCTTCTAAGTTTTAATCATTTTAACCTGAATACCTGCAGCTTTTCCTACAGCTGCTACCTCCATGACACCTCAGAGTTCTTGTTTTACCTTTTTGGCTGCCTGTCTAACAATCCTTTATGTTAAATTCTCAATGGTGAAATAACTGGAGTGGTTTCTGCCTGCTGGCTGTGCCCTGACTGGCAGTCAGGTGAACTCAGGGATCTAACTCCTTGCAAACATGGCCAAATGCAATCATCCTGCTCTCCCCAAAATGAACAGTGAAGGGAACGAAGGGAAAACCATTGTCATTCCAACAGGTCTCTGCTGAATGTATTTTGATGTGCACTTTATGTCTGGATATGTGTGGGCTCTGTGTGTGTGTGTGTGCGTGTGTGTGTGTGTGTGTACTGTGAGGCTGCTGAGATTAAATGATTTATTATCTAAAGTAAAGTGCTTTACTGTTGGTGGGAATGCAAACTGGTGCAGCCACTCTGGAACACAGTGTAGAGGTTCCTCAAAAACTTAAAAATGGAACGACCCTACAACCCAGCAATAGCATTACTAGGAATTTATCCAAAGGATACAGGAGTGCTGACGCAGAGGGGCACTTGTACCCCAATGTTTATAGCAGTGCTTTCAACAATAGCCAAATTGTGGAAGGAGCCTAAATGTCCACCAACTGACGAATGGATAAAGAAGATGTGGTTTATATATACAATGAAATACTACTTGGCAATGAGAAAGAATGAAATCCTGCCATTTGCAGCAATGTGGATGGAACTGGAAGGTATTATGCTGAGTGAAATAAGTCAGTCAGAGAAGGACAGATATCATATGTTTTCATTCATATGTGGATCTTGAGAAACTTCACAGAAGACCATGGGGGAGGGGAAGGGAAAAAAAAGGTTAGAGAGGGAGGGAACCAAACCATAAGAGACTCTTAAAAACTGAGAATAAACTGAGGGTTGATGGGGGGTGGGGGAGAGGGGAAAGTGGGTGATGGGCATTGAGGAGGGCACCTGTTGGGATGAGCACTGGGTGTTGTGCGTAAGCGATGAACTGTGGGAATCTACCCCAAAAACCAAGAGCACGCTTTACACACTGTATGTTAGCCAATTTGACAATAAATTCTATTTAAAAAAAATAAACAAAATAAGAGGACAGAACATAAAAAAAAATAAAGTGCTTCACAAAAAAATTTTTTTTAAGTTTATTTGAGAGAGAGAGAGAGAGACAGTGTGAGTGGGGGAGGGGCAGAGAGCGAGGGAGAGAGAGAGAATCCCAAGCAGGCTCTGCACTGTTAGCACAGAGCCTGATGTGGGGCTTGAGCTCACAAAACCATGAGATCCTGACCTGAGCAGAAACCGAGTCTGACGCTTAACCGATTGAGCCACCCCGGGGCCCCTAAAGTGCTTTAAAATGGCCCCTAAGAAGCAATCTGAGTTAGAACATCATGGAAGAGAATGATTTTACAGCCAAGCAGGAAACACCTTTCTCAATTTTTGTTCAGATTGTTGACTTGAAGAAAAGGCAGTGGAATTACATTACGTATGATGGATGTTCTGGTGAACAGTTTTTATTAAGAAAAAATCAGTTTATCCTCTGATCTGACTCTACAAATGTTGAATACATGTCAGGAAGGAGCCCCACACTTTTAGCCTTTCCCAGGCACCGTGTACATCCATCTAGCACCTTCTGGTCCCTCTCGCTGCCATTTCTGCCATGACACCACATCCATGTGACAGGGGAAGCCCTTTGTGAACTCACCCCTGCTGGGAACAACTGCAGAAGAAGACAGCACTTTAAAATGCTTTATATCTAAAAAATAATAATAATAATAAAAAAAATAAAATAAAATGCTTTATATCTTAGCAATAGATTTGTGTTCCGTTTTTCTTATTCATGACGGTAGACCATCCGGAGTCAACCTGGAAATGCTGCAATTTAGAAGACGGGTCACAAACACAAATGAGGGGTGGGCCAGGGGTGCTGTGGTAACCTTGAGAGGGCCCGTGTGCCCCGGTCAAGGGGGTGGCTACCATTCGGTAAGAAGACAACTCACTACAAAATGGGCAACCAACACCCCAGGAAAGATATCCCAATAGCCAATTAGCGCACAAAAAGTGCTCAACATCATTGGTGATGGGGAAATGGAAATTACGACCATAATGAGAGAGTCTTCCCATCTATTGCAATGACTCAAACAACAACAGGATCACTCAGAATTAGTAAGAAGATCAAATGTTGGCAGGTGGTGGGGGAATTGGAACTCACACACTGCTGAGCATAGCACAAAATGGCACAAGCATTTGGAGAACTGTTTGGCACTTTCTCCTAAAGTTACACGCACATCTGTCCTACGACCCAGTAATTCATAACATAGGAACTTATCTGAGAGAATGACAACAAAAATCGTGCCAGGATCTTCCTAACAGCCTTACTTGTAAGAGCGAAAAAGTCACAAACCCTCAGCAGACAAAAGGGCAGATTCATTGTGGCGTGCTCCTGCAAATGAAACACGGCAAACAACAGAAAGGGACACACTACCGATTCACTCAGCCATGTGGGTGCATCGCTCGTGTGGAACAAAAGCCCCCGGGACACGGTAGGGTATAAAATGTCTCGTCTCGTTTGTGTGAAATCCCAGAGCAAACAACACTAATCTATGCCGACAGAAATGACTGAGTGGTTGCTGTAGAGGGGAGGGGTGGACTGAGTGGAAAGAGCCATGAAGAAACTTTCTGGAAGGAGGGTAAATGTCCTAGATCTCGTTTGGAGTCTGTGAACGTATTCATAGCAAGACGTCATCAAACTGAATATTTGAAAATAAAAAGTTTAAAAACAATGAAATGGACGGTCTTCTACGTTTCTCCACATATTTACCCTCTTGATAGCCTGACTTCAGGCGTGTACATGCAAATTTCTATGATTTTTAAAGGACAGTTTCTCTGGATATACAATTCTGGGTTGAATGGGTTTCTGTCCCTCCCCCCCACCCCCCGACTTTTTCTGGCACTTTATAAAAAAAAAATTTTTTTTTTTCCAACGTTTATTTATTTTTGGGACAGAGAGAGACAGAGCATGAACGGGGGAGGGGCAGAGAGAGAGGGAGACACAGAATCGGAAACAGGCTCCAGGCTCTGAGCCATCAGCCCAGAGCCCGACGCGGGGCTCGAACTCACGGACCGCGAGATCGTGACCTGGCTGAAGTGGGACGCTTAACCGACTGTGCCACCCAGGCGCCCCAATTTCTGGCACTTTATAAATGTCAGTCCAGTGCCTTCTGGCCTCTGTGTGTTTCTGATGAGGTTACCTGTTGTTCGTAACCTTGTTCCCCTGTATGTATTGTGTGCCTTTATCTGATTGCCTTCAACATTTTCTTTTTATCCCTGGTGTTCAGTAGTTGACTAGTATGTGCTTAGGTGTGATTTATTTGTATTGATCCCATCTGGGGTTCAGTGAGCTTCTTGGGTCCGTGGGTTATATATATTTTAATGTTTATTTTTATATATATTTTAATGTTTATTTATTATATATATGTATTTTAATGTTTGTTTATTTTTGACAGAGAGAGAGAGAGAGAGAGACAGAGCATGAGTGGGGGAGGGTCAGAGAGAGAGGCAGACACAGAATCCAAAGCAGGCATCAGGCTCTGAGTTGTCAGCACAGAGCCCGACGCGAGGCTTGAACCCACAGACCACGAGATCATGACCTGAGCTGAAGTTGGACGCTCAAGAGACTGAGCCACCCAGGCGCCCCGTGGGTTGCTCTTTAAAATCAAGTTTAGGATGTCTACACCCACCATTTCTTCAAGTATTTTTTCTTCCCAATTTCTCTCTTTCTCTATTCCCCTTTGCCAATCCAACTACACACCTGTTACCCACTTGTCATGCACATTGTGTTCTTAGTTTCAATCTTTCTCTCTGTTCTTCTGACTGGATAATATCTCCTGATTCTCTTCAATTTACTGACCCTTTTTCCTGCAGTCTCCAATGTGCTGTGAGGCCTATTCAGTGACTTTTTCATTTCAGAGCTTATACGTTTGGGTTCTAATGTTTCCATTTGGTTCTTTTTTTTTTTTTTTTAATGTTCATTTATTTTTGAGAGACAGAGCATGAGCAGGGGAGGGGCAGAGAGAGAGGGAGACAGAATCTGAAGCAGGCTCCAAGCTCTGAGCTGTCAGCACAGAGCCTGATGCGGGGCTCAAACTCATGGACCGTAAGATCATGACCTGAGCCAAAGTCGGATGCTTAACTGACTGAGTCACCCAGGCGCCCCTCCGTTTGGTTCTTTTTTATCGTTTTCATTTCTCTGTTGTGTTTCCCTACCAGATTACTTATTTCGTTCTTCTTTTTCTAGAAATGCTTGAATACGTTTATAATAGTTTTTAAAATTTCTTATCTGCTAGATCTGCTAATTCTAACACCTGAGTTATTTCAATGCCCATTTCTATTGACTAGTATTTTCCTTGATTATGGGTCCTGCTTCTTTGTATGTCTAATTTAAAAATATATATATGTTCAACATAATGGATAATATGTTCTAAGGAGCTTCCTTGATGATGTTGAGCTTTGTTTGCCGGCAGGTAAACTACCAGACTCCACTGATTCTGTCAGGCTCGGTTTCACTCTTGTTAGTGTGGGTCAATTTCAGTCTGTCTTTGGTCCTAGAGAGACCCTTACTCCATCTAGGTCATGGCCCTTACTCCTAACGCCTGGCTGTTCTCAGGGATCAATGGGTTGCTCGAGAGATCTCCCCACCCTCTCTGGGCCGGAGCTCCAATGTCTCCCAACTCCGCAGCCTCTGGTACCTCCATTCAGCTCCCAGCCCTGTAGTAGCCGTCCTCTGCCAGACTGCCCTGTGCACACAGCCTACCCTTCATCTAAAAACACAAGGGAAGTCCGGCACAAATTCCTGGGGCCCTCCTCCACTCAGCTTACCCCTCGCCAGGCTCAGCCCCACAATTTCCAACCCCTTCAATTTTGGCATCTGCTCGTTCAGCTTAGCAAGATGGTGGCCGCGACCTGGAGCACCTCTCTGTGCCGTGGTCTGGGAAGTGGCCCCAGGCAGAAAGCTGGGGCTAATGTGGGATCCACTCAGTATGCTTCCCTTTTCCCAAGGACCACAGGTCTGTAGCGTCTATTGCTCAATGTTTGGAAACAGGTGCCTCATATATTTTGTCTGTCCTATAGCTGTGTACAGTGGGAAGCCCAGCACCGTACTGTGGCTGGAGGCAAAAGTCCAGACAAGCACCCAAGGGATGCTAAGAGGCTCCGTCTCCTCCCACGGGAAGAGGTTCTAAGAACTGAGGTCCCAGAAAAGCGCAAGTCATGGAGATGACTGCCCAAGGCTATCTCAGCCAAGATGCCATTATTATCTACAGCACATCGAGTTTGGTCCAGCATGCAGTGTTCTGATTAGAATTTTAGCTTTCTAGATAGATCTGCCTATGGGGGGATATATTTGTCATCGTCAACTGACAAACTGGCATTTTTGTTTTCGTATCAAGCTCTAGTGAACTTAGTTAAAAGCGCTTCCTTGAAAGTCAGAGCCCTTCTTGGTGTACTAACAAAGGAAACAAAACAAGCTGTGCCAAGTAGATCCACCAAGGTAACCGCCCGGACTCAGCTGCCAGCCAGGTCCCTCAGCCTGGAACCATCATTCTGATTAGCGACACTCCGACCACATTCCTTATCACTAGCTGTTGTTGGTTGTTTTGTTTTGTTATTTATTTACTTACTTATTATTTTATTTTAGGGAGAGAGAGAGCACAAGTAGGAGAGAAGGGCGGGGGGAGGGGCAAGAGAGAATCTTAAACAAGCTCTATGCTCAGTGTGGAGCTCTACACGGGGCTTAATCCAACAACCCTGGGATCATGACCTGAGCCGAAATCAAGAGTCAGACACTCAACCAACTGAGCCAGCCAGGCACCCCTGTTTTGTTTTGTTTTGTTTTTTAAAGACTGTTGTGTTAAGGAGATCTGAGATCAGGATCTGATTCATTATTACTGCAACCTAGTAAGTCCTTACATGGTTGCTTGCAGGGCTGAATTGGTCTGGCTTTCCTCTTCTTCACCAAAATTAACTTCCCCAAAACCTGGCTGAAAAAGTGCAATTCTGATCAAAAAGAGGGACCTGAATCATCAGTATGCAATATACTGCAATTTATATATTACTTTGTTTATTTAAAAAAAATTTTTTTAACGTTTATTTATTTTTGAGACAGAGACAGAGCATGAACGGGGGAGGGTCAGAGAGAGGGAGACACAGAATCTGAAACAGGCTCCAGGCTCTGAGCCATCAACACAGAGCCCAACGCGGGGCTCGAACTCACGGACCGTGAGATCGTGACCTGAGCCGAAGTCGGCCGCTTAACCGACTGAGCCACCCAGGCGCCCCTATCTTACTTCGTTTCAATAAACTGCCAAATTAAGCAAATAGATTGACAGTACTCTTGAATACCTGAAGGTTGCCCTGGTGACATTTGCGGTTATTTGAATAAATGACAAGAATTCATCGTGGCACTAGACAAGAAAAATCAAATGTTAAAAAAAAAAATCTGCGAAAGGCGAATCGCTTGAGTTTTATATCCCAAACAAACACAAATAACTTTAAGAGTTTCATAAACACAAACGCATTCCTTTTCTTGGGAATGGCCACATGGAAAACCTAACTGTCTTCACTATTTTTCCCATTTCCCAAAGGAGAGACCGAGTGGCATTAACGCTGTTCCTGTAATTGATTAGGTGTATGGAAGAATCACTTCTTCACTGACTCCTTCATTTCCTTTAATACAGCTCAGCTATTTTACCCCTGAAAGCGCTTCCTGGACCCCTGCCCGGGTTACAACCCCTGTTCGGAGCTCCCACACCTCGAGCACCTTACTCGCTGCACTGGATTTTTAATTAGCTGCTTATGTCTGTCTTTCCAATGCACAGGGGTTCCCCAAAGTCAGAGACCTCGCCACACTCCTCTTCCACTCCTGGCACGCTAATGGGCACCTCTCCTGGGTGCAGTCAAATTCATAAAATGAAGCAGTGAATGGTCCACATTGACCATGCTAAGCCCTGAGCCAGGGTACAAGACACAAAGAAAAAGAAGAGAGAGTCCATGTATGAGAAATTCACAAGTGGGAAGCGATTATGCTCACCCAATTTGTATGTGACCGTCATTTAAAACACATATTTTGCAGAATGCTCTTCAGCAATTTTCAGGTTAAAGCTATAGCAGGTCATGTCTTTCTCTTGGTTTTTTTTTGCTGTTGTTGTTGTCTTTTAAATTATCTTCCCTCGATATCAGTTGAGATCTTACAACACAAAGGCAGTGTGCTATGATCATGATGAGACAAGAGGACCCAGCTCTGTTATTCCGCACAGTTATGTGATTGGGGTTGCTTTTACTTTGTATAGGCAATGTTTACTCATTGTTAAAACAGTGGTGGTATTATCTACCTGACTACCTCCTAGTCAGGATTGAATTAAATAATAAATGAAAGGGCTTTGTAAACCATACCCCACCTTAAATATTAGATTTATAAATATTAGCTTTCTCTTACATTTTACATTTACAGACACATGGCAACAGCAGATTCTGACTTTCAAGAAGCCGCTTGCCCCCAGGGTCGTTTACGGTATCCTGATCTATTCGAGTCAGTCAGTTCAGCTTAGCTGAGGATGACGCCCACAGACTGAAAAATATTAGCACATACCAGGAAAGAAAATTACCTTTATTCATAAAGTAGTATACATTTTAGGGAGTCACAAACAGACTGTGCATCGGTAAGGCACCTGTTTGGGATAGAAAACTACAATGACATCCACTGGAATAAAATCGAACCATGGGAGCTGGCATTCCTGGTTTGACGTTTTCCCAGCTCAGACCTAATATCATCTCCCTATGGGAGGGGTGTGTAATTCCAGAACCCGGTCATGCTGAGTGGGGTCCCTCTTGCAGACAAAGTAGTACATGCGAAGCTAGACGGTCATGCTCAAATTTCTGACAGCAGATTAAATTTACTAGATCAGGGGGCGCCTGGGTGGCGCAGTCGGTTGAGCGTCCGACTTCAGCCAGGTCACGATCTCGCGGTCCGTGAGTTCGAGCCCCGCGTCGGGCTCTGGGCTGATGGCTCAGAGCCTGGAGCCTGTTTCCGATTCTGTGTCTCCCTCTCTCTCTGCCCCTGCCCCGTTCATGCTCTGTCTCTCTCTGTCCCAAAAATAAATAAACGTTGAAAAAAAAATTAAAAAAAAAATTTACTAGATCAGACCTTCTTTCAAATACACTCATCTCCCCACCAGAGAGCTGAGGACAGTGACAGCCCACACTGGGTCTCCTCCAAGTTGTCAAGCAAATTTAACAAGATCCCAACCCTGCGGTTCAGAGGGAATTTTGCATCCCAAAGATTTTCATATGTTGGATTTTTATTTTCATTCAGTTCAACACATTTTCTAATTTACTGTGTGGCTTTCTCTCTGACCCATGGGTTGTTTAGAAGTACGCTGTTTAATTTCTAAATGTTTGGAGTTTTCCTGGATATCTTCGTGTTTGATTCACAATCTACTTCAGTTATAGTCCAGAACATTTTGCGTGGTTTCGATTCTACTCGTTAAGGTTTTGTTTATGGTTCTACTTGTTAAGGTTGTTTATGTTAACATTTTGAATATGTTCTATGTTGCTCAGTATTCCATGTGAATTTGAAAAGAACGTATATTCTGCTTGTCAGATGGAATGTGCTATTAAGGTCAGTTAGGTCAAGGTGGTTGACAGTGTTATTCAGGTTTTCTGTATCCCTACTGATTTTCTGCCTCCTTGTTCTAATGATACTGAGAGAAGAGGGAAGTCTCTAAACTTACATGTGGATTTGTTTCTGTCTCCTTTCAGTTTTACCCATGTTGGTCGCATGTTATTTGAAGCTCTATTGTTAAGTACATAGATATTTGCTATTATTATGTGTTCTTGGTGAGCTAACTCCCTTATCACTATCTCCTGATAATACTACTTACTGGTCTGAAGGTTTCTTTGTGTGATATTAAGATAGATACTTCAACACTCTAAGTTTCTCTTCATTGGTGTTAGCGGAGCCTATCTTTCCCCCATCCTTTTACTTTCATTTTTAAAGTTTATTTATTTATTTTTGGGAAAGACAGAGAGAGAGGCAGAGAGAGAGAGAGAGAGAATCCTAAGCAGACCCCATGTTTGGCATGGGGCCAGACACAGGGCTTGATCCTATGACCCTGGGATCATGACCTGAGCCAAAATCAAGACGCAGGTGCTCAACAGACTGAGCCACCCAGGCGCTCCTCCCGTTTTTCTTTTACTTTTTTTTTTTTTTTTAATTTTTTTTTTTTCAACGTTTATTTATTTTTGCGACACAGAGAGACAGAGCATGAACAGGGGAGGGGCAGAGAGGGAGGGAGACACAGAATCGGAAACAGGCTCCAGGCTCTGAGCCATCAGCCCAGAGCCCGACGCGGGGCTCGAACTCACGGACCGCGAGATCGTGACCTGGCTGAAGTCGGACGCTTAACCGACTGCGCCACCCAGGCACCCCCCGTTTTTCTTTTAAGTCATTTATGTCTTTATATTTGAAGTAGGTTTCTTTTAAGCCGCACGTCGCTGCGCCTTACTTTTTTCTTTTTATCCAATCTGACAAAACTGTCTTTTAATTGGTGTACTTAGAAGAGATATTTTTATAAATCAGAAAGTGTGCATTATATTTTTGTGATCCCGAGATTAGTTATTTTTTCTGAGATATCTTCTTGGTTTTGCATTTTGACTTGGGTCTTTTTAAAGCTGTGCGAGGAAGGCAGACAGAATCCAATCTGACATGTAAGGTAATTATAACACACTGAGCCCCCACTATTCTGCCAAATACTCTGCTAGATTCCTCTGTTCTCACTTGCCTGCTGTGACAGGACTGTTCTCTCCATCTTATTGACGGAGGCAATGGGGGCCCCATAGCACAGGCTAACAACCCTCAATATACACTCTCCCCTTCTTTCGTAGCGATAGAATAATATTTGGGCAAGGTCACCAAGAAAAAATAAAGAGCACATTTCCCAGTCTGTGTCATGGCAAGGTTTGCCTTGGAGCTTTGTTCTGGCCAATGAGATATAAACCGAAGTGTAAATCCTGGGACTTTCCCCCAAAGAGAGCTGACCCACTCTCTCGGTTTCTTTGCCCGTTCCTTCCTCCTTCCTGCTACCTGGAATAGAGATATGGTGACTGTAGCACCAAGCACCACACTGGGCCGTGAAGGAAGGGCCACCATCTTGAGGCGGTAGGATGATCAGCTGGTAAGAGGCCAGGCCCCCTACAGACGTTGTAGAGCAAAGCCATACCTGTCCCTGGGTGCCCACCTCCTGACTTTTACATGAGAGAAATAAAACTCTGCTTTGATTAAGTTATAATTTGGGGGGCGGGAGCAGAATCTGTTATTTGTCCTGAACTCAATCCTAACGGATATAGCCTAGGGCCAATTACCATCACACTGTGTTATGTAATTAATTACACTGTCATCCATGTTTAGACAGATTCATCCTAACATCTATCATGGTTTTGTGGGAAAGTACGGAATTGGGAGAAGCAGCTACTTTACCTGATTTTTCAAATTAGAAATTACCAAAAAAAAAAAAAAAAAAAAAAAAAAAAATGGTGGTGGGGGTGGGGAAGCCATGGTAAACTTACACACTGTATGTAGAATTCCAGGTTTGGGCCTAAGACCTGACTCTGCCCAAACCAGCTGTATGCACTTAGGGGAGTCCCTTAATCCTTCAGAACCCCAGTTTCCTATAAAATAAGGATACCAACACCTACTTCATTCAGTCATCTGAATAAATAAATAAGACATATCATATAACAGAGCTTGGTAAGTACAAGCACTATATAAACATAAGGTCTTATGGTCATCAAACTAGAAACCATTTTATATATAACCTTGAAAGGTAAAATCATCTCACAAATACCCTTCCAGTGGTGTGTATATGTATGTGTGTGTTGCTAGTTATAAATGAAATGAAACTGAACACTTTATTCTAGTGAGGAACTTAAGAGCATAATAAATAACAATTCAGTGCTTACTGTCACAAACTTATATATATATATATCAAAGTTCTCAGAATTCTTTAGTATCTCTTATCTCTTTTTGGATATTACAGAAAATATCCAGGTTTTTGGGGTTTTTTTTGCTTTGCTTCAATAAGCTGAATGTGATTTGATTTCAACAATATTTGATTTCAATACTCAAAATGTGGATTTAATAATTTAGCTTTCTGTATAACACCTGAGAAACTCTGCTAGAATGATTGCCTTGTTAAACGCCGCTCGCTGTCTTAAAACTTTATTTCATGTTAAGTATTTTTTAAAGAGTTCGAGAGAGAGAAAAAAGCAAAGCCCATCGCAAGTCTGAGGCTTGCAGAAAGATAAAATGCGTGTGTCTGGCTTGGGACGGGTCTGGCTGGGAGAGCATCAGTGCACCTGGGAGTGTGAACCAGAAGGCTCCATTTAGATACAGCGATGCACTGCATATGTTTTTTTTCTCTGGTGGAGCTCATCTAATTCAGATTTAAATTCATACATTATTATTTATGAATTATTAACTATTTTTGAAATTCATACATTTTTAAGGCTCAGTGTTCCTAATAAGGCAGCTTTGCTGGACAGAGAACCATAAACATCCACCTGATGGTCGTCAACAACTCGAAGCCTAAGGTCTCGAAAGAAAATAGCCTGCGTCCAGGAGGAGGAACGTCGTATAAACCCATTTCAGCATTTACAAATATAAGCAGGACCCTTCGATAATTCAATACCTGACTTCCAAATTTGGAGAATGTCACTCTATCCAAAAGTTGAGGCTCATATTTTAAGAACTACATTTTCTGGAAATTTTTTAAAAATGTGATTAAAAAATCAAATATTATATCTATTTCTAGCATCTTGACTCCTCCTCCCCGTGGATGTGGTGGTTTCTGGTCCCCTGGGGATCTAAAATGCCCTTCATCCCACAATCATTGTAGCTTGGCTTTTCCAAGGACAGACCCAATTAAGGCCAACTCAAAACACAAGGTAAGAGTCATCCTCCCTAAAGGGTGACTCAAGCATGAGAAGCTTTCAAGAGGATGACCAGAGATCCCTGTCTCCACATCCACATATGGTGTAACACAGATGATGGCAATTTTAGCCACTCCCCAAGGACTCGACTCCTGGACCACAAAATGCTCTATCCCAAACTGCACCCTGGTACATAATTGGGTATTACGTGTCTCTTCTCAGGTGCGTGTGTGTGTGTGTGTGTGTGTGTGTGTGTGTGTGTGTGTGTGAGAGAGAGAGAGAGAGAGAGAGACAGAGAGAGACAGAGAGAGGGAGGGAGAAAGGGATGGGAAGGGAGGAAGGGAGAGAGGAGTAGTGATGGAATTTCTTCTTTATCTACACTGAGATTAAATCCACCATCATCTTGTATCTTGATTTATAGAGTAAAAATCAAGGATCTTTCACATACAGATGAATTTAGAACAAATGTGAATTTCTATCCAAAATCTGTCCACACTCTGAGACTAGATTTCCAAGAAAATGACACAAGAGGAAAAAAGTAATTTGCATAATACTGCAAATAATAGCAAAAAACTGGGGCAAATCTAAGTGCTCAAAGGAGAGGAGTGGCTTATTCTAGTGTGCCGCCATGGTTAAATGTTTTATCACTATTAAATGACCATTGTGAATTGTTTTTTTGATACGTGGAGGGGGGAAAAAATAGTTTTCCTTCCACAGATGTGCAGAATGGTTAATGCCGGAAAACGGTCACGGCATCTGTTGACCCAGTGCACGTGCGGTGGGTGGGCCAACAGGCATCAGTAGGTGCTCGGTAGGAGATGGTCTCAGGGTTTACCTTGAAATCAACTGCCAGCAAGTTCTACTTAAAAATGATTATAATCAGAATCCTCCGTCGGCGTGGGTAACACACATCAAAATCTCTGACTGGGGTAATACACCTTCTACAGGATTCTACTATAGCTCCTTCACCAGACATGTCCCAGGTGGGAACGTATTGTAAATATGAAGTGTGTCAGCAAATACACCAGGGGATTAGTTTCTGTGATCGGTTCCCGAAAGCCCGTCTAACCCAGCTGGGAGCGGACTCAGAGGCTGACAGCCCTACAGCCTGACAGGCCGAGGTGAAGGAAGGAAGATAATATTCCTTCCCTTCTTCTGGGAGCCAGGCCAACTCCATGGGGAATGTCAGAGCAGGTGGGATATGTCCTCTGTATCTTTCCTTTCTGCACCCTTTCCCCTCCCTCCTGGGCTTCTCTCCCGAGGCCCTCAGGCTACCCACAGCACTTGACTAGGGGACCCCATCCTCCCAGACCTACCCCAAATTCCCTACCGCCCCCCTCCCTGTCCTTGACCCAAATCGAAATCCTCACTCCTTCAATGTAGTTCATTGGTTCTCAAATTTCACTGTACTTCATGAACATCTGGGAATTAAATTTAAAAAAAGCCTAGTGGCTCCAGTCCATTGAGTGTCCGACTTCAGCTCAGGTCATGATCTCATGGTTCGTGAGTTCAAGCCCCGCATCGGGCTGGCTGTTGTCAGCACAGAGCCCGCTTCAGATCCTCTGTCCCCCTCTCTCTGCCCCTCCCTCGCTCATGCTCTCTTCTCTCAAAAATGAACAAACACTTATAAAGAAGAAGAAGAAAAGCCTAGGCCCCAACCTCAAATATTTTGATTCTGTTGCCTTAGAGGTCCTGGGAACCGTTGGTTTAAAAAGCACTGCAGGTGATTCTAATATGCACCAGGGCTGAGAACCCCCGGTCAAGGTGATTCTGGCTAGATGCTAGAAGCCTTTGATTGCATTTCTTCACAGCAAGGATGTAAACAACGGAGGGCTGCCTACCAGCAGATACGGGTAGATTCCAGGGCAGCATTTTAACACATATGAAAAGTTTGAGCAGTAGGTTTTAGATTTGGGGAACAGGCCAGCCCTATTCTGGGGATATACAGTAAATGCTGCTAAACTCTTCTGATTTTTGCAGCGTCTTCCTCTTCCATGTCTGAATTCACATGTGGAAATTCTAGCTCCCCCCACCCCCACCACGCCCCTCACAGCCCCTCATAGCTCCCAGCTCCGGAAGCCCTCATCTGACTCCGCTGACAGGGGTCTAAGTGAGGGTAGGGATGCTGGGAAGGAGATAGGATCGCCCATCTCTCGCCCATCTCTCTTTCTAGACGATCACTCAAAAGTCAGCTTTATAAGCTTAATTCTCTTTTCCCTTTAAGGGTGTTCCTTGCCGGCCACGCTAAACCGGGCAGAACTTGTGGCCTTTACAGTTAATAGTAGATCCCCACAGTGTAGTGTCCACCTTCTCCCAAACGCAGGCTCTGCAGTGGCTCAGGTGCTCGCTGCTAAAACATCCGCTGGGCTCAGTGCTGGGTGTCATGGCCCTGGCCCTGGGGCTACCAAGGCCTTCCGCCCTCTCCCCTCACCCCGCGGTTTATTCATTTGGCAGATGACTTCTGGTTCTATTCTTAGCACTAATGCAGACCTCAAATAACACCGAAACACAAAAACTCAGCGCAATCCTTGCGTGGTTCCTGCTGCGTTCAGAAGCTTCAGGAAACGGCCGAGGGAAGCGGGGTTGGATTCGGCATGCCCTATCTAGTTGGGTCAGGGTGCACACCCCAGATCCAAAGCTTGCCCGCGGGGGTGCAGACATCCCTCCGGGGAGGAATTCAAGCTACAATGGAAGATTCTGTCCTCTATTTTCTGATTCAAGGTGCTACACACCTTACTAGGAGAGTCTCCTCCGAGGGCTGCGTTATCAGCATTATCTTCTTTAACGGACTTTCCTTTTTATGAAAGGACACCTGAGGGACAGAGAGGTTAGCCAACTGGCCCTACCTGAACCCGTGTCATTGGCCTGCAAAGTCCATGCTCAGAACCATTCACTCTCAGAACAATCTAAAAACTCATCCATTTGGGATGCCTGGGTGGCTCAGTCGGTTAAGCGTCTGACGCTTGATTTCAGGTCAGGTCATGATCTCATGGACATGAGATCAAGCCCCACATTGGGCTCCGCACTGAGCACAGAGCCTGCTTAAGATTCTGTCTCCCTCTCCCTCTGCCTGCATGCCCATTTGTGCTCTCTCAAAAAAACAAAAAAAAACACACCCAGCTTAAAAACCCATCCATTTCACGCACACTCGTGGCCCTCGGCTTCCCAAGAGCTCCTCTGTAAGTTCTGCCATTGCTGCTCTTGGCAGACCTCTCTCGGGAAACCTACACCTGGGTTCATGCACTGGTTTCCTCATCTGGGGATGGCCAGGGGCACGGGGCCACCTTGCTGCTCCGGACCACTCACAGGTGAGGCTGGGAAGGAGGGACCGTTATTTACTGCTTTCCCCCAGGGGCCTTAGAGGGGAGAAAAGCCCACTGTTGACTTACCTCAGTGATGAAAGAAGTCACAAAACTCGCAGGGAAGGAAAAAAAACCCAACAACTCAGTTAAACAAAAAGGAAAAAATAGAGAGGGGTGATGGGGGTACCGTGTCTGGAAATCACTCTGCAGTTCACTGCACATCCTCGGCACCCATGTTCCCCAGGGAAGTCTGGTCTTCAGCTTCCACGCCTATTTGCACGGCTATTTGCCGGAAGGACCAGCCACAGCCTCTCTGCGTGGCTGGCCGGAAGGAAAGGTGCTGTGCCACCTGCCAAGGATGGCTGGGACCGTCCAAGTCCCCCCACTCATGGAGGGAGCCCCATCGGCACTTGGCAGGCTGCCCCCAGGACCACAATGGATGGAGGAGATACACTCATTGTAAAGAGTGGGGAATAGGCCAGGCTGACGTTCCCTTTGCTGACTGATTCCTGAGGAAACACAGTAACGGAACCTCAAGAGAGAACTGAGATCGAGAAATTGGAACGTGGAGAATACGTGCTCTGATCTTTGGCCTAGAGTGTGGAAGCCCACCCGTCTCCATGAAAGCCCCCAGTCTGGGGATCATCCCATCACTTGCCAGGTCTCCATGTTCAGACTGAGCTCTACCATTTTATTGTCCAAAGGTGAGTGGGAATTTCAACACAGACCCCAGCATAGTTAATCCACCCAGGCTTGTGTTTCTGGTCTTGTTCTATATCACAGAGTGTTTCACGGCGAGGCCTGTGGTGGCAGGAAGCCTTGGAATGTCTGCAGAGATCTAGTGCAGAGAGCGCCTCATGTTACCCAGCAAAGCTGTGCTGCTTCCTTGGGAGCCCTGCCTGCCCGGGGGTACCGAGACGGAGGGGCTGTGGTCACAGCTCACAACGCAGACGGGTGTGTGTGCCGCCATCTGCGAAGAGCGGAGTCGAGGCCAGATTAGTGAACTGTTATGAAGCTGTCTTTGTGACAACAGAGCTGTAAAAAAGTATGGCTCCCTGCAAGGCCACACCAACGCACCACCGTGCTGGGTGAGGTGCTTCATTTTTCCAGGCAGCTCTGCCCTGGCTGATCACGTGAGACGTAACTGCTTTTGTTGCACATTCACAGGTATCAGGAAAAGACATTCTTGGCGTTCCTCATTTCCCATGCCCTACTTACCAACTTCATCCCTGACGTGTGCAAGTTCGATTGACAGCTCTTTTTCTTTCACAAGGGCACTTTCATTCTGAAAAAAAAAAAAAAAAAAAAAAAAAAAAAAAAACGGATACCGAGAGTCCCCTAGTTTTACGCCAGATAAGCCCCTGTGACATGTTTAATTAATGAATCATATTAAGCAAATATTTATGAGTCTAGCCCTTAAGGAGATAATTTTCTCATTATATAAGCATAGAAAAAAAAATTACAAAGCCAAGTCCGACTCATTCATTTGTATTACATTCAAATCACAAAGCTCGCAATCTGATAATAATAACCCCGCTCGCGCTTTTCACTCTACTGCACCGTTTATACATCAACCTACAATCCCTTCTTTGCACGTCTATGCCCTGCATGGTAATCAGCTGTTATGTATTATTACACACCGTTAATTATTATCACTAGTATGAGATTTTTGAGCGTGAAAACATCCACACCACCTTCTTCTGACGGGCGAATGCTAATTTTACCAACTGTCTCCTTACACGTGCCCTTCTCTCCGTATGTACGTGGTCGGCTACCAAATAAGTAATGAGCAGAAAGCTTAACGTGAAACATTTTTTTTTTTTTTTTGTAATGAGATCAACACCAAAACTTAAGGTTTCCAAGTTTTTTTGTTCCACTGTGTGCATCACTAGAAGGAACAAGACGAAAAGTCCCACGTGAGGTACTATTAAGGGCAAAGGACACCATTTGTAACCACACGGCCCCTGAGTTGTTTTCAGATCATATATATTCTATGACATGAAACAGAGAGGTACCTGAAGATATGCTGACTTTGTAATCTGGGTTGAGTCACCAGAAATAGCTACATTTGTTATGATTTTATTGTTACTAATAATAACTAGAAAAGGTGTGCTATATCAATTCTCTTTGCATTGGAGATACCAAAAATGTAGGCCTTCAAAGAAAGTCTCTTCATTCGGTTAGAATGTGCTCCCAAAGCAAACATTTCCAAAAAAGGGAGTTGAAGCTAAAAATTGTACCAGATCTCTAGCATGAATATTATCAGGGTCTTGTGAATGTTCTTTCTTGATTAACCTCCTTTGACTTTGATTACAGCACCTCCAAAGAACCTGTTAACCTACCTCAAGGATGAAAGAAGTCATGAAACTCGCCGTGAAGAAAAAAAACTCAATTTAAAAAAAAGGAAAAAATGGGGGCGGGGTGGTAGGTAACACGTGTGCTACTTTGGGTTGATGGGACGGACGGTCTCAGGTCACCCAAAGGGCATTTGCTACACAATGTCATAATTTCATAGTACCCAAATAAAACTCTATTTGTGTGATAAACTGACAGCTATTTTAGTCACGGGCATCAACAAGGATTAGCTCATGGTTCTTTTAAGAATAATGTAGCAATAACGCATCCTTTGAGGGACGGGGGGCCCCCATTTTATTCATAAAGCTCTCTCCTTCCATCCCAGCCCTCAGCATCCTTGCCTTCCCTAAATCTGAAGTCTAGCAATCACACCCGAGAATAGATAGTTTCCTAATCACTAAGGGATGCTGCCTCTATGCCAAGCCCGCTGCACAGGGTTATAAAGAGGGTTGAAGAAATTAATATATGCAAAGTAATTAGTAATTAGAAGTAATATATGCAACCTGGCACTTGGCAAGCTCTTTATAAGTGTTAGGTGTTCTTAGAAGTCTTTTCTTTCATTTTATTTGCAAATGACTAATATCCTATAGATACTAGGGTCTTATCCACATTAACGATCTAAATGTGTTTAGGAATATGGCATATTCTTATGCTCTATTCTTTGTTTTGTTTTGCTTTTTGAAAATACCTTCATGGCTCTGCCCTGATTCTGTTCTCAGTTCGAAGTCTAGATACCTGGGGAAGCGTTCTAATCAGATAGACCACAGGGATTCCCTGCTTGCTCTAACACAGCATAATGTGGCCGGCTGACTTTCAACATGTTACTACAAATTAAGAAAACCTGGAATTCCAGAGTGGCTAGCTTTCTGTATTCACCCTGAAAGGATCTTAAACTAGTGAAAAAATTAACTTGTTTCTCCTATCAAGAAACACCTGGCTGGCTCAGTTGGTAGAGCATGAAACTCTTGATCTCGAGGTTGTTAAGTTCAAGCCCCACGTTGGGTGTAGAGATTACTTAAAATATATATATATATATATAAGAATAATAATTTTTAATCCTCAGTTCCTAAGCACAGCCAGAGAAGTGAAGTAAAGCTGACCCTTGACCAACATTGGTTTGAACTGGGTGTGTCCACTCCCACTCCAATTTTTTTTCTTTTTTAAAAATTGCTTTAAATTTTATTTATTTTAGAGAGAGAGACAGAGAGCAAGAGTGGGAGAGAGAGAGACAGAGAGCAAGCCTCAAGCAGGTTCCATGCCCGGCACCAGAGCCCGATGTAAGGCTTCATCCTCCCATAACCCTGGGATCATGACCTGAGCTGAAATCAAGAGTTGGACGCTCAACAGACTGAGCCACCCAGGCGCCCCTCGAATTGTTTTCAATAAATACAGTATAGTACTGTAAATGTATCTTCTCTTCCTTGTGATTTTTTAAATAATAATGTATTTTCCCTAGTTTATTATAAGAACATAGCATATAATACAATATACAAAATGTGTTAATCAACTGTTCTTAGTAAGGCTTCTGGTCCACAGTGGGTTATTTGCGGTGAAGTTTTTGGGGAGTCACAAGTTATTCACAGATTTTCTACTGTGCAGGAGTTGAGCACCCCAGTCCCTGGTTCTTCAAGGGTTAACTCTACTGTACTTATCAGTCTCAAAATAGCATTATTAAAGTATTCACAGTCAGAGTGCTGACAGATGCAAAGACTTAGATGAGGTTAGGCAGTGAACAACCAGAACTTAACAAAACCCCACAAACCAACTCTGATTTCTAACATGAGCCAACAGTTCCCTCAGCTCCCAACACCCACCACCCCCACCCCGGAAAGAAGCCCTGGGCAGATGTGAACAGTGTCCTGCCCAGGGATCTCCCAGATCACAGTAAATCACTCTACACTTTCCGGCCACAGGAGAATGAGACATTTGGGGAAGGAGTGGCTTGGAGGCCCAGTGAGGACACCGTGCTGATTCCGGTAAAGATTATGGGCAACCTTCAGACCTGAATCACTGTTGTGAAAAGCTACCGCCAATACTGACAGCCAGGCGGGACCCACCCATCTTCGCTTTAGGGGAGACACAAGTGAGAGAATAAAAGAAAAGGACCAAGAAAAGAAAGGGAGCAGATGGGAAGAGAAGAGAGATAGAAGGGGAGATAGGAAGGGGACGGGTGGGACCATAGACCCTGCACCCTCTCCATCTGGGGAGACAGTGACGGGGAAAGAGTGAAGGAAGATAACCCAACTCGACCTCAACCTCTTGCAAGCATAGCCTACAAAGCCAACTGCAGTTTCAAACTACAGTCATCAGATGGCTTCCCGAGGAAAGACTGGCTGTTAAACATTAGCAACAAACCTGAAGGCTTAAATGTCAAGGTAAACAACGAAACTCTGGTAAGGTCTAGCTAATGACAGCATTAATATTAGTGTGAACATTTCCAAACACTTCTCGAACGTGAGGCACAGCGCTGGGTAGGCCCTTTCCCTCACTTAGTCCTCCAGGTGAGGCTGTCAGGTGGGTGCTGGGTTCTATTTCCCTGCGTGGAGGATGAAACTGAAGCTCCAGGCTAAGCAAGCCGCCCGTGCACGACTGGCTGGGAAGCGGTGAAGCCAGAGTCTATTATAGACACAGCCTCAGGATCCAAACTGCACCAGTTGTCAGACTGGATAGGAGCACTTATCGGTGGTCAGTGTCAGCTCCTCACCACTTTTTCAATAAAAAAAATTCCCTGGCTGCATTCACACCCCATCCCACCGTTGGAACTACCTGCCTTTGCGCATGGTATGGATTTGTTGGCCGCACGCCGGTACATTTCCAGCATGGCCTGCCTGAGGCTGTAACTTCTGAGAGGGTAGCTGCTCAGCTTTCCCCATCAGCTATCCCTAACCCCTGCGAATCCGTTCCTCCTGAAGACGCTGGCTCAGCCCAGCTCTGCTCGCTAAGGCCAGCCTGTGTGGGTTGGCGACAGTCCTTTCTTCTTAAGTGCTTCTTTTTGAAATGATACCAACCCTTCTGATTTATGAATTTTCTGCATCAATTAAGTTACTCTTTGTTTCCTGAAAGCTAAACCAGAATGACTAGTGCCGCCCTGCAGTGGAGTGAGTCAACAACAACAGGACTGCAGGAACTCTCTTCCTTAACACAAGAAGTGAACTTCAAGGAACCTTCCATTCTCTCCTCCTGCCTCAAGTTACTCTGCTATCCATCATGGCTCAACAGATTCCAAAGGTGATCTCGCAAGGCCGTGAGGTTCTGTTGAACACACAGGAGGAAGGCGGCCTCAAAGACTCCCTTTGAAAGGGTCTCATGCCACGATTCCCCTTTGCTCCCCAACCTAAGCCAGTCCAGTGCGATGACGTGTTGGGATGACTGAAATATGAGCACGGCCCCCTCTGACGGCCCAGTGTGAGATCAGTGCTTCCCTACATGGGGAATGAGTGGAAAATTCCTAACTGGTGCCAAGCACGAGCTCCTGCTTTCACTCTAAAGGTCTAAAAATAGAACTCAGTATTAACCATCCAAACGATCCCGGTGATACAGCCCAGAAATCGCAAAGTCTAAAAGGCCATTCCTCTAAAATTACTGTTTACTCTAGGACAGGCTTAACTGGAAATGGACCCTTGGAGAACATTCATCCAAGCCCCATACCAACAGCTGTGTCTTCTTACGCACCTCTTTTATTTGGTCACGTACCTCTCTTTTGCACACTGAGTTCTCTACTCTTTTTAGCATGATACGCTGTATTCACAGATGGAATCCGACATGAGCTATCCCCATGAAACATCCAACTCTCCCCCTCTACCTCTAGCCCTAAACACACCGCTGCAAGCCTGGCACAGTGAAGCCTGTACTTCTCACATATGGCTCTCCACGCTAAGGTGCTCAGCGACTCTTGCCGAATGCCACCATGAATCTCTCCTAGCTACACAAACCTGGCAAAGCCTACAAACCGCTAATCGTGCCGTTGACTCCAAGTAACTGGATGTGTGGCCAAGCCCGAAGCCGGCCTGCCACACTCTGTCA
The DNA here is from genome assembly GCF_014898765.1 of Herpailurus yagouaroundi. Lineage (NCBI taxonomy): Eukaryota > Metazoa > Chordata > Mammalia > Carnivora > Felidae > Herpailurus > Herpailurus yagouaroundi. The sequence continues at coordinate 8,232,454 of NW_024412428.1, read as the reverse complement.
TTTTAACATGCTTCGTCAATGGGAGTTACCTGTTCAGCTGGTTGATGGCACCCATGAGAACTTGGTGGTAACAGGGAGTGAAAATGCCACTCTTTGTTAGCGTCACCCACGTGATTCTACACTTGGACATGAGCTCCCTAAGCTCCTCCTCAAATCGGAAACCAAAGGAACAGACTAGTTACTATGAGACCAGAGGGAGAAGGAGCAGGAGGAATGTGGGAGCACCCAAGGCAAGAGCCAAGAGAACTGTGACCCTAAACAGCACCTGAGGCTATTTCCGGGAGCCTGTGTCACCCCCATCATATGGGCCCTTCTCTTTTCCTTGCCGTGCTCCTGCCTCTGGTCTGTGATTCACCCTGAAGGGGCACTTGCTCAGCTACAAGGGGGACTGATGACAATTTTGTAAACTTCACTGCAGTTTCTAAGTGTTTTGATCAGCTCCCGCTTCCCCCCACCACATTTTTCTTTAAAAGGACACACACGTGCCCAAGATGATGTGACTTTGATATGATGAGTCAGAAGAAAGAGTGTTTGTGCTGGGCCCTCAAATATTTGTTGAAAAGAAATGAATTGATAAATGGAACAGTACTCTACCGTCAAAATAGTAATTTGGCAATAAATGAATTAATTGTAATAAATAAATAAATAAATAGACACACACACACACACACACACACACACACACACACACACATTAAAAAATATATACATGTAAGTCCACAGACTCCCAACAAATTTCTAATTTTTCCTATCTTTTTAGCCTGCCCTGGAGTCAATGCAGATAAAAAAAAAAAAAAAAAAATTCAACCGTGCAAAGCTAGGCCACCTTTTCACAGGCTAAGCAGAAGAACCATACAGGGAATTAAAGAAGAAACCTACAGAATTCTGCTATTTGAAGAAACTTCCAGATCCTTTTTATTGTGACTTTTGGAAATTCAAAGTGAGATACATACATGCACATGAAATCACAAAGGGGTTAAGGAGTTTTTCATTCTTCCTGGAAACAATATTGCTTTTCGCTCATGGCTCTGTGAGTTCAGGGGAGGGCTTAATTCTACAGGGCAGAACCCTGTTTTAATACGGAAATACTTTCTTTTGTATTTCAAGATGAACCAGCCACAAGGTGGCATCTCCAAGGCTTCTGTGTTGTTTTCAGGCCACCGTTTGTGAATGCTGCGTTCAATTTCAGTATCAATACTGTGAAGCTTGGCTAGATTCATAATATAGCTCCGTGGAAAATTCCTTCGGGAGATGGACTGACCTTTTGGTTTTCATTTCAGTTATTATGGCTTTAGCGCAGTGCTGACGGCACGCTTTGACTTCTTCAATAAGTATTATTTCTTTCACGTATAATTAACACAGGCCACTGTATTTTTCTACCAGCTTTTCTCCTCGGCAGTACAATTTAATAGAGACTGGTCAAGGCAAGTATCATTCACATTTAATATTCTTAAATACATGTCATTGTCTACTTGCATGAAAGATAAGCAGAACCACATCTTGTTTTAAAAGAAATCAGAAGGAATAAACGCAGAGTGCATCATTCTGATCTTTTTCCTGTGCATTTGTGATCGCAAAACATCTAGCTGCCTAAGAAGCCGCACTTAATAACTCAATGCCATAACCCACCCGGATTATCAACTGACAGCTAGAAAGGACAGAGTCTTATGGGGCCCAAGGTGAAGGAATGTGAATCCAAAGACGCAATGCTGGGAAATTCTGGATCTCAGAGTAAGCAAAACAAAGGAAGATTAGCCAGTGCCATGATTTTCAATCCATTTATTTATCACTTCAGAGGTTCTTTGACCTTCTCGGATTTTCTCTTATTACCTTCCCAAATTTATTACTGTCAGATGCCAGATGCCTGGGAGGAACAGTGAGGTGCCTTCTCCTAACTGCCACCCCCACCAAGAATTTAGAGGAAGGGTAAATAAAACCAGCCTTCGAGATTAACATCAATGCAGGTAAGGTTAGGGTGGAGATATGCAAAGTAACCCCTAAAGGGACGGAGCAAGACTAAGTGACTTGTAGTAGAGGGAGAAAAAGGAGCCATAGAAGACACCAAGGCAAGTGACAATCATACAGGCCTTCTCAAGTGCATTTCTAGCTAGAGGGGTGATGGGACGTGGACATATAGGCTCTGAGGCCACCGAATGCCTAAAGACCATAACTTGCTGCCTCAGATTCCATTCTTATCAAAGCCTCTTACGAAGCTAGACTGTTGACTCTAAAAAGAGATACGTATTTATCAGCCTTGTCAGTTGCATTTCTCACTGTTAAAAAACAAGTTGGCATTCTAGTTTACATCTAATTTATTTCTCTCAATAACTCAACATTCCTAAGAATGACTAGCTCTGGAAGGTTAAGGGCAAGGAGTTTCTGTGTGTGCTGAGCGGCCGGCTTGATCCTGGACCAGCCAAGTCCACAGGTGAACAGACTCTGAAATCCATCGGGGTGTTCCAATGGCCTCTCTGGGTCACGCTTTTCCTTTCCAAAATACCTACAGAGTGAGTCTTTCCACAGATTGCCTCTCTGTTCAAATCCCAAGATGGATTTCTACTTTTCTTGCAACTCAAGTTAAAAAACGTGGGTCTGGCTTTCAGCCTGGAAAATATTTCCCCATACTCCCTCTATGCTTGGATTTCCTACTGTGTTTATGCTCATCTTGCATCAAACTGGGCTAAAGTACCTTTCCTCATGCACTCCCTGCTTAGAATTGCATTCCCGCTCCTCACACAGTTCATTAAAACTCCACCCCCTTTCTCAAAGTGCGGTTCATGTGCCATTTTTTCCAAGAAACCTTGCCTAGGATTCCAGCAGGGATTTCTCCTTTCACTAGATTCCAGAAACAGGTCCGGCCAGTACCACATAACTTTCACACTCCAGGCTTGCACTAATGTGTTAATTGCTCTACATGTGTTATTGTTGCCTACCCCGTTTGTAATTTCTCTGGAAAAGGTGAAAGTACAACCCAAGGAATAACTGGTAACTCCACAGGTCAGGTTGTGCCCTTGGGAGAATTCTTTGATAGCCCCCATCATAACTGGGCGATAGATATTATAAATACTGGGAGAAGGCAAGAAATGTTGTCAACGAATAGGTTTTTTGAAGAGGTGAAAATACATAAAGCACAATCGGCTTTTAAAAACCATTTACGGGGCACCTGGGTGGCGCAGTCGGTTAAGCGTCCGACTTCAGCCAGGTCACGATCTCGCGGTCCGTGAGTTCGAGCCCCGCGTCGGGCTCTGGGCTGATGGCTCAGAGCCTGGAGCCTGTTTCGGATTCTGTGTCTCCCTCTCTCTCTGCCCCTCCCCCGTTCATGCTCTGTCTCTCTCTGTCCCAGAAATAAATAAACGTTGAAAAAAAAAATTAAAAAAACAAAAAAACAAAAAAAAAAAACCCATTTATTCACCTAACACGTTTTCATTCATTGAATAACCCTAGACAAGATTCTGTAGTTTCTCCCAGTGAATGAATATGCTAAGAAAGCATCTCAGGTTTATATCTCTTAGCCCTATCTCTGAAACCATTACTTAAAAGTATCTTTAATTGTCCGTTGACTCTTTTCAGAACATCTTTAGCTGCACTAGAATTAAGAATGTTTTAACAGTTCACAATTAGGGTCTCAAAATTGAGTTTTTTTTTTTTTAATTTTTTTTTTAACATTTATTTATTTTTGAGACAGAGAGAGACAGAGCATGAACGGGGGGAGGGCCAGAGAGAGAGGGAGACACAGAATCTGAAGCAGGCTCCAGGCTCTGAGCTGTCAGCACAGAGCCTGACGCGGGGCTCGAACTCATGGACCGTGAGATCATGACCTGAGCCGAAGTCGGACGCTTAACCGACTGAGCCACCCAGGTGCCCCTCAAAATTGAGTTTTTAAATCCTGTATCCATATAAACTTCTAAGGAATTCTTTTTTTTTTTTTTTCTTTTTCTTTTAAGGTTTATGAGGCTGGTCTGAAGTAAGCAGAAACAACTTTATCAACAATTTTATCAGGCCTCTTTCAACGTTGATGTTGGGATTGTTAGAGCTCATGAACAGACTGATGGATTTTACCGTGGGATTTAAAGGGGCTGGAGACTGGAGCGGAATCCCATAACGCTCTCCGCATCCCACGCCTGGCCCAATAGGTGACCGCTGAATAAACAAGTGATTTTGGCACACTGCCTGTGAAGGTACCCTGAAAAGCAGACGGCTAAATAATGACTTTTTTTAATCTTAAAAAAGGAAATCCTCAATTCCTCACGTGAGCACCTGTGAATTTACAGTTTCAAAACCTCCCAGGGGAATAGAGTCTGAACTATGGCAAAAGACAAGTCAAGAAATGTGGGGGTACACATAATGAGAAAGTGGATATGTACACTAAGTTTTCATCAGGAAAGAAGAGTCTGTATTATGTTTGGAGTTTTAAAGTTGAAACATTTGAAAGTTACTTAAACATCACTCTGGCTGGAGAGATGAAGTATTACTTAGTTGTCTCCCAACATTTCCACATTCAAACATGACACAGGGATAGATAGTTACATTCAAGAAATTGATTTGAAACAAAAAAGGAGGAGCAGTTCACTTTAAACTATATTTTCTCAAAGGTCTGCAGATTACAGCTTCTATTTCTAAAACTTCTGTACCACGACTCAGGAAGAGGAACATTATAATATTGTCGTGCATGGAGCAAACCCTTCCTTCCCTTTTATTATAACTATGGTTACAAAGCTTCCTTCAACACCTTTTTGTGACCGTTTCTCTTGAAAGAAGGCTTCATCGCTTCAATATTGGATTTGTAGACAATTGAGTGCAAATGTTTTTTATTTCTATTTGGTAAAAGCTCATAAATGTACATATAAATATTTTAGTTCGCACTCATGGTAGTCGAAGCCAAACCCATTGAAATAGTTACTCTTATTGGAACAAAAGTACTGGGTGGGTAACTTTTAAAATATCAGTGCAATTTTCCTAGGTCAAAGTTCACAAACAGAACTGATAAGAAAGATGTTCCCAAGTGGCCTCCTTGTAATGAGCTTTATATTAAGCTATTTATTTTCCTTCACCTGGTCACATATGATACCTCAAGCTATCTACGTAGCTGCTGCCCACGTGGGTAGAAAAGAGGCAATTTCAACCCTTTATTAAATCCCATTTCATGCGTCTTGGAGAAATCCAAATGTGTGTGAGAAAAAAAAAAAAAACACATCACAGAGACAAGATTTCCTGCCAACATATTTCTAGTAGTGAAAAATTAAAAGCATCCCCCAGGGGCACCTGGGTGGTTCACTGGGTTAAGCGCCCGGCTTCAGCCCAGGTCATGATCTCACAGTTTGTGAGTTCGAGCCCCGCGTCCGGCTCTTGTGCGGACAGCTCGGAGCCTGGAGCCTGCTTCGGATTGTGTGTCTTCCCCTTTCTCTGCCCCTTCCCTGCTCATGCTCAGTGTTTCTCTGTCTCTCAATAATAAATAAATGTTAAAAAAAAAAAAAAAAACAACACATCATTCCCCCATCTCCCTGTGAGCTCACCGGCAAATGTCAAAAGCAAAGAAAGGCTTTGTGTTGGAATTGCCACACCGCTCTGGCTTGCTCCTTCCTGCTCTAGCCTCCGTTCCCTGGCTGTGACTCTTCCTTCCAGTGAAGACTTGAACACACCCTTGGCCTCTCCGGCTCCTTAAGGTTTCACCTCTCTGGGATACCCCCCTATGCCACGCAAAGAAGCGCCGCGAAGACAAGCCTACCGGTGCTTTCTTCTCTGACCCTAAGAATGTAAATGGCAAGGATGGATGCCGCTGGTAGAAACGAGTGGTAAACTTTCGAAGTTAGCAGTTGGCCACAAGAAGCCTGCCTAGCTAAGCTCGATTCCCCGCAGGAACGTCTGGGGTTTCACGGGTACGTTAAAACGCACTAAGAATATTCCAAGGCTTTCTCGGCGGCGTTCCGGATTTCAAGACGTTTGCGCGGAGCCCTACGGGTTTCGGGAATATGCAACAGCTGCCTGTGCGACTGGAGGGACAGGGAATTATGTAAGGCACTGCAGGGTAGGTGAGGCCGACCGCGTCTGCGGACCGCACTCACACACACCTCAGCACACGGGCACCAGCAAGGGCAGCCTGGGGCTCACCAACAAAGCGCACACACACGCGAGGGAAGAGGGACAGAGGCGGCCGGCCCAGGCTTCCTCTCTGCCCGTGCAAAGGAAGGGGGGAGGAGGAGGAGAGGGAAGGCAAAGTACCGTCTTGTCCAGGCACTGAAGGCAGTTATAAGGCTTGCAGCAACCGTGGCCCATCCCGGCAGGCTGGCTGGCAACGGGCCCTCCTTCATTCAGCGTGTCAGCGGCTGACTCCTAAGGCGAGGTGATGGCCCTGACGAGAGGGGTGCGCCGCCGGGAGCTGTCACAACTTCCATGTGGCCCCCTCGGCTACCTTATTTCTCCTAATAACTTCAGGAAGCCGCAGCCCGAGGGAACGGGAGGAGGAGCGCGGCGCGGCGGCCGCGTTAGGATCCCGCAGCGGGGAGGGGCAGGGCGGCAGCAGGGAAGGGAGGGTCACTTTGCCACTGGAATCCTCCGATGGGGGCAAGTCAGTCGTCGCAGAACAATCGAGCATTTCCCGGGGCCAGCTCCCCCGGAGGCCGGCGAGCCCGCCCCTCCCGGGAGCCGCGCCGCTCCCACCCGCCCCGGGCGCGGCCGCGCCTCTGCGCGCCGCAGACACGCCTGGAGAGGACGCAGCCAACACAAAAGAAGAGCCCGGTCTTCCAGGAGTACTCGGGGCTGAGCACTACGGCAGGGGCCCGGGGGGACTTGGCTCTGCGCGAATAGCGGCTCTCTGCGTTCCCGGCAAGTACAGACATCTACAGGGTGCAGGGCGCGGTCTTCCCTCCAGCGACTCCTGGTCTCCGGGACCGGTCGCCGCCGGGAACCCCCCCCCCCGCCCCCACCCCGATGGCTCAGTTTCAGATTCGTGGGCCACGAACAAATTTGCCCGATTCGATGAAATCTTTGTAACGGAGATAGACTCGTGAAGTCGCTGGCCCAGGCGGACACTCACAAACCACGCGAGTGGCTTAAGTAATTAAAATCGGGGTTTGGGGCACGTCTTTCTCCTGGGCGTATCGGCATAAAAGCCTTCGAGGGCTTGATCTTTCCAGGCAATTCGGAATTTTTCAAACCGTTAAAAATCAAAAACAGAAGGGGATGGAGACAAAGGTTTGTTTGTTTTTCAGAAGAGACGTGGTATCTAAAAATATACTTATGTAATTTATTTTTTTTAATGTAATCTTAAAAGAACAAGATGCAAACGTTTAGGAGGTAACTTTGTATTTCCTGGTAACTCAAAGGAGAACTCCTGATCCTGAAATGTACCATCTGCAGAAATAAACAATCACATCTTTGCCCACGAAATTTGCCTAAGACTATGAGCAGACAATAGTTGTAACGTTAGATAATTTTACTAACTTGAGATTTCCCAAGGAGATTTTAATTAAGGAGCACAGGCTATTTCAATTTGCTTGGACAGACGACAAGGATGTCGGGTGATCAAACATGAACAGACTGAAATGTCTGCCTGAAACTTGAAACAGTAAGCTTAAACCTTTCTTCAAAGCTAGCAGGTAAACATTGTATATCAATGATACTAAAAAAAAAAAAAAGCTAACACGTAACTTGGAGCAATTCTTTGAAGGCAATATAGCTGTCCTTACCAAAATTGTATGTTTGTGTTTATTTATTTAAATTAAATTCCTATCAGAATTTTAAATGTACATCTATCTTGGGGCCCCTGGATGGCTCAGTCCACTGTATGGAAAGATGATACATTGTTGAGCAAGAACATAAAGTTTTATAAAACACAAAGCAAAACTATACCCATGTACATATTTGTATATGTCTAGAAGAAAGCTTTTGGGAAAATGCACAGTGTTCATATAAAAACATCCTACCCTTGGGGAATGGGAAATAGAAGTGAGAGAGCAAATTTCCACTTCTTTTTTTATTCTTTAAATTTTTTTAACGTTCATTTACTTTTAAGAGATAGAATGCGAGTGGGGGAGGAGCAGAGAGAGAGAGGGAGACGCAGAATCTGAAGCAGGCTCCAGGCTCTGAGCTGCCAGCACAGAGCCTGATGCGGGACTCGAACTCACAGACCTGAGCTGAAGTCGGACCTTCATCCGGCTGAGCCCGCCAGGTGCCCCTCTGCTTTTTTTTTTTTTTTTTTAACCCTCTTTCGAGCATGCATTACTTTTATTGTTTGAAAACAAAGTGTACTGGTGGAAGGCAGCGAACACCGCCCGGCTCTGTCATGTCAGAGGCACTCAGCTCCCTCCCTCTCACACAGGCTTGTCCTCCTCAGCAGGGAGCCTGGGCACTCCTCTCAGAGGGAGAGAAATTCAGGGTACCCTGAGCTGAAACACGGACTGAGAGCTATTCCTGGGACTTTTGCAACCTTGGAAGAAAACCTCTATATTGCAAAACCTCCTCTATATTGTGAACCCACGTTCACAGCAGCATTGCTCACAGTGACCAAAGGTGGAAATAACCCATGTGTCCACTGACTGGTGAAGGGACAAACTAATGTGGTACATCCATACAATGGAATATTATTCAGCCTTACAAAAGGAAGGAAATTCTGACCACATGAGCCTCGTGGACGTTAAATGAAATAAGCCAGTCACAGACAAATACTGTATGATCCTGCTTAGATGAGGTACCCAGAGCAGTCTGATCCATACAGACAGAAAGTAGGATGGTGATTGCCAGGGACAGGGTGGGGGGTGGGGGTAGTAGGGAGGAATGGGGAATTGTTTCATGGGTACAGTTTTGGTGTTGCAAGATAAAAAGAATTGTAGAGATTGGCTGCACATAATGTGAATGTATCGATGCCCCTGAACTTCCACTTAAATGGTTAAAATGGTCAATTTTATGTTAGGTGTATTTTAACTACAATTATGAATTAAAAAAAAAAAAAGTGGTGGCTTGCATTCTCCCTGGAAACAGAAAGTCCTGGCAGTATAGGTATCCGATCTAGAAGGAACCAGGGCTCCTAGAGGGGATGCCTGGTCCCAGATCTGAAGCAGGAAATATCCTAGGTAAGCCGGGGATACTGTGTTGTGTACTGTACTTTAATGATAAGGCAAAGTTCCTATTGTAGAAGGAGCCAGCAGGACTGGGGAGGCTCTAAGAAGCTAAACGTCTCCCCCACAGTGATGTAAAGCATGCTTTCTTTGGCACAATTGTCTTTCTGCACCACAAGAAAAGGTTTCTTTCTCAATTAGAATTTAGATCGCACCGTACTAGAACATTACTTCTTGTTCTTGGATGATGCATGAGCCTACTTGCTTATACAGTGGCCCACAAGAGATTAGGATGGGACTCGGGAGGCTGTACAAGAAAGCCAGGACTCTGCTTCCCTTCTTGTGCAGAAGGCACTAAGGGCTGGAGAGTGGGGGTGGCCCTGCCCATCCCGTGCAGTGTTGCTGAAATCTCACATGTGGTAAAGCCCTCGGTGCAGATAACCCAGATGTCGAGAGAGGCACCAATGTCCTAGAGTTGTGCCATATCTCTTTCCATGTAAGTTAAAAAGCTTCAAACATACTCAAGAAGAGAGGGATAAACACAAAGGACCTTCACATACCCATTTCCAGTTTCTTTTTTTTTTTTTTTAATTTTTTTAAACGTTTATTTATTTTTGAGACAGACAGAGACAGAGCATGAACGGGGGAGGGTCAGAGAGAGGGAGACACAGAATCTGAAACAGGCTCCAGGCTCCGAGCTGTCAGCACAGAGCCCGACGCGGGGCTCGAACTCACGGACCGCGAGATCATGACCTGAGCCGAAGTCGGACGCTGAACCGACTGAGCCACCTAGGCGCCCCCCATTTCCAGTTTCAATAGTTGTCAAGATTTTGGGACGCTTCCTCCAAGCCCCTTTTTTCCTTTCCATCCATCCATCACCCAGAGTTAGCAATCATGGAGACTTTGTCACTTTATTTTCACGTATCCCTTTTATGTTCTTTGTTAAACTATTTTGAAGCAAAACGCGAACACTTCAGTGTGCATTGCTAAAAATTACAAACACTTTTATATAATCCCAATGCCATTGAAACACCGAACAAAACTGACAGTATAGCTTGGCATCTAATGCCTCGTTCATAACAACTCTTCCTGGTTTCTCAAAGAAAAAAATATCTTACAGTAGGTTTTCTTGAGTCAGGACTCAAACTAGGTCCACATATTACATTTGATGTTGCCTCTGAAGCCTCATTTCTCAAAAGCAATGCCCACTTCTGCCCTCCCTCCCTCCCCCCTGCCGTCGACTTGTTCAGAAACTGGGTTGACTGGCTTGTAGAATGTCCCACACTCTGGTTTTGCCTCTTTGTTTCCTCATGATCCCATTTGACTCATTCCTACATGCCTGTAAGTGAAATGTAGTTCTCGTGGCCGGATGAGCTTCAGGTTTGATTTATTTGGGCAACGGTACCTGAGCTGTGATGTGCGCATACTGTGACATCCCATCGGGAAGCACGCCATGTTCCATTTTTAGTGACGCTGAATGGCTCAGAGGTGACAGCCTCACCTCCTCCTCTATAATATTCCCCATCAACCTTTCATCTGATGGTTTCGTCTGTTAATGATGACTCCTGAATCGATTATTTCACTGGGACTTACAACGGGATGTTCTGGTTCCATCATCCTTCTCCATTTATTAGCTGGCATTTCCACGCAAGAAAAAAAATTTTCATCATCAACCAGGGCGATTTCATTTCCCTGCAATACAGTTTATACAGGAACGATAGGATCAATGCTGAATCCTTTCCCTTAAAGTGCCAATGTTTTGAATGGAGACTTGGCGTTGGGATGATACTGAAGGAGGTTTTTACTTTCTCTCGCTTTTACGAAACATTATAAACATGTTTTCACGTGACTGTACACAATGTGTCTTAGTCGATTGCATTTATTACCCTTTTTATTTTATTCTATTTTTTAAAAATATTTTCAGTATTTATTTTTTTTTTTAATTTTTTTTTTCAACGTTTATTTATTTTTGGGACAGAGAGAGACAGAGCATGAACAGGGGAGGGGCAGAGAGAGAGGGAGACACAGAATCCGAAACAGGCTCCAGGCTCTGAGCCATCAGCCCAGAGCCCGACGCGGGGCTCGAACTCACGCACCGCGAGATCGTGACCTGGCTGAAGTCGGACGCTTAACCGACTGTGCCACCCAGGCGCCCCTTCAGTATTTATTTTTGAGAGAGAGAGAGAGAGAGAGAGAGGGAGGGAGGGGCAGAGAGAGGCGGACAGAGGACCCAAAGCGGGCTTGGTGCTGACAACAGAAAGCCCAATGCAGGACTCGAACCCACAAACTGCAAGACCATGACCTGAGCCAAAATCAAGAGTTGGAGGCTCAACTGACTAAGCCACTCAGGCGCCCCCAATATTCTTTTTAGATGCTACATTTATTTCCTCTCTGGCTAATGGGAGCACCTTTTTGTTGGCCCCTGGGTCCTTTGGACGTAAGTCTATCTTCCTTCCTTTCTGACACAACACAGTATCCCCGGCTCATCTAGGATATTTCCTGCTTCAGATCTGGGACCAGGCATCCCCTCCAGGAGCCCTGGTTCCTTCTAGTTGGGAATGAGAATTAGGGGCCTAATCTGGGACCTGTTTGTTGTCTTTTAAGGGCCACCTGGTGGGAGGGAGATTTCCCTTGAAGGAAATGGTCCCTCCTATAGACAAAATGTCCTTTGAAGAGGTCACTGAAGATATTGGGATGGAGCCCTGGGCTAGGGCGAGAAAAAGGACAGCTCCTTCCTTTGGGGCATTTAGAAGTGGAAAAATGCTCAGTGAAATTCACTTTGAGGGAGATAAACTGGACTCTATAACACAAGGGCAAGCCAAGGGCTAGGTAGGGAGGTTCTCTTCGCCTGAAAATTTTCTAAGGAGTCTGCAATGTGTCTGAATATCTGAAAAACAAGACTGAACTTATTGAAGGCATATATAATGGGGGCTTAGACTACTGTGATTTGGCATAAAAGGAGGCTGTGACCTCACAAGCTGATGAAATCTGGGGCATTTTAATGGTTCTCAATGTTTTAAAAAGTTTGAGATGGTTTTAATTCCCTGCATATTTTCTTGCACTGGAATAGGAATGAACATTTAGATATGTTAGAAGTCCTCTTGATATGTGTCTCCAGAGAAAATCTTACAAACACTCTACGTTTTGGAGTCATAACTAATAATGAATCTTTCCTGATCAATAACAGATGCCAGGCACTGTGCTTAGGACTTTGTGTGCAATGGCTTGTGTAACCTTGAGTAACACTGAGTAACAATGTAAGATAAGCCCTAATACTGCCTGCATTTTGCAGATAAGAAATATCAAGGATCACCCAACCTAACCTGTCAGGTGAACGTGAAGTTAGGAAATGATAGAGTGGGGTCTTCAACTCAGATCTGACTCCAAAGCTTATGTCTTCAGCCACTGAGTTGTACTAATTGCTTTGTACTTGTTGGGCCTTTATTATCTGTAAGCCCTACACCATTGCAAGTTTGTGCGATGATATAATCTAGATAAGGGATCTGAGCATGTAAAAATACAAAAGGATATTCAAACATATTTATGAAATAAATATTTTCAGAACTTGGGACAAGAGCCTCTACTGTAGTTTTGTTTTTTTGTTTTGTTTTAACATACATTTACAAACCAATGTGCAAATAACCTTAAACTGACAGTAGAAGGGCTCTTGGGTGGCTCAGTTGGTTAAGCGACTGACATCAGCTCAGGTCATGATCTCACGAGTTTGAGCCTCGCATCAGGCTCTGTGCTGATGGCTCAGAGCCTGGAACATGCCTGAGATTCTGTGTTTCCCCCTCTCTCTCCCCTACCCCTGCTCGTGCTCTCTCTCAAAAATAAACATTTAAAATTTTTTTTTGAAAAAGTAAATTTAAACTGGCAAAGTAGAAACCATGTGCCTAAGTCAATGTTAAAATGTTCAATTTTATTATTTCTGTTCATCTTCCTGAAAGTTGGACTTCCTGACCCATCTCCCACTCACAATCACCCCTGTCCGACCCAAGTCTTTTGCTCAAACTTGGCTCCCTTGTCCCCGTCAGTGCCACTTTCCTTCTTCTGCCTGATTCTACCACTGGGAGGGCATTTTCTCCCTCTCTGTGCCATCATGTCATTCTGTATTCTTGCTCTTGCTAATGACATTCTGCTTCATGTGATGATAATTGTCCTTCTCTGTCTTCCCCCCAAATATCACGGCCCCCTTGCTGTGCCTCGCTCGCGTTCATACCCACAACATCTGCCCCGGAGAACAGGTCCCAGAGACATTTCCTGAGGGACGTGGGATGGGACCTCGAAGGAGTCAAGCTAAGCAAAGGTGGCTTCCTGGCAGAGGCGTTTTGGTATTTTGTGGCGTGTGAAAGCCATGGGGCCATTTGCAGGAGGTCGACGAGATAAAAATCGTATCACTGTCTCACTGTTTATTTCAAAAGAAAACCATGAAAAATGCTCACGAAAGAGCCTCTTACAGATTGTCAAGGCAACCATCTGTTTATTTTGGTTCCACCGTCTCTGCCCCTCCTTTTCCCGTGCATTGAAAATATGAGCCTTTGCCCTGGATTATAGCAAAGGGGATGGCCAGGAAGATACGCGTAGCTTTTACTGAACACAATCCATCTAGAGATTTTAATGCGGTGAGAATGGGCTGGAAAGGGAAAATACAAAGCAGAAATCTTTAACTTTATTATTCTTTTTTCTGTTGAATCAGTGAGGGGGATGACTCCAAGCGAGGCATCCTCCTTTAAGTTTCTGCGTTATACTCAGAAGCAGTGACAACGCTCCTAAAAGCAGTGAAATCCAAAATGATCTCTACTAGCTGGATACAGAGGTTGGACACGAGTGGAGAACTGGTGGGTAGTAGCAGATACGGAGGTGGATAGTAGCTGGCGAAGCTCCAAAGCACATCTGATTATTTGACACACGTTAGATGAGAAGGCTGATCACAGCGGACATTGAGCTGAACCAACAATGTAACAGCCATTATAAAAAAAACGGGTGAAAGAAACTGGACACTGGAGTGGTGTCTGTGACCGATCCAGTATCCATTCCAGCCCCCTGATCCTCTAATCCGCCTTACTATACTGCGGGGAAGCAGCAATCTCCCCACGAACAGACTGGGATCATTGCATAAAGGGGAGTAATGTGTCACTGCTCTCAGCATACGGCCTCTTACCTTTGGCAAGACTGGTCCCCTACCCTTAAGCCAGGTTGAGGTTCTCAGAGAAACCTCTGTTTCTCCTTTGTAGCATTTCTCACCAGGGAAATTCAATAGTTATGCGATCTGTTACACGTCTGTCTTCCTACTAGGTCATTAACTTCATGAGAACAGTGACCGCATCTGCCCGTAAAGATACGGCTGTATCCTTATCACTTAGCACAGTGCCAGATACACAGTAAGTACCATTAAATGTTGAAATAAATACAAGACTGAGTGGATTTACCCTAGTTAAGTCGAAGAACTTCAGGATAGAGAGACGTTGCTAATATGCAATAACACAACTGTTGCTCTAACATTTGGAAGGTGTTTAAAACCTCTGAGAAACAGTAATCCTCGAGCCCGTTTGTGCAGACAGCGTCAGGCAAAGATGGAGAAACTGCTCTGACATACACTTGAACTCTTCTTTTGCTTTGGCGCTCTGAGAAGTACAAGATTTTAAGGGTGCGGCCTTCCATTATTACTTTCACGATATAAAAGCAGAAGAAAGATGTCACAGCCACTTTACCATTTTTCTTCTTTATCCCACTGATGATAAGACCCTGGCCATTTATCTGTGTGTGTCTATCACCAAATAACACCGTTAGCAATGCTTGCCTTAGATTGCCCCATGGCCTCAAACCAATGATACCACGTAACTTTTATTCCACACCATATACCCAGATTCCCGAATTCGCTGCCACTTCAGGGAAGGAAACGTTAGGTGTCCCCCTACTAGTGATTACATCTGGTGTTTACAAAGAGCCTACGCTTACAGTGAAGGTGGCCACGGTTCTTTGCAAATAGTGTAATGAACCGTAATCTCACATATAATCCAGGGGCAAATCTTGTTTGCTATACCTTAAAAGTAGATCAGTCATGTGACCACTGCCTACACTTCTAAGTATCCTGGTCTAGGCTGCCAATGTATTTCACTTGGATCATACCAACAGCCTCCCAATTGGCGTTCCTGTATCTATTGTTGCCCCTTCTTCCAGTCTGTTCTCAACAAATTAGACTAAGAGAAATATCAGAAATAAAAGTCATAGTATGTCTCTTCTCTATCCTCTGTCCTCCAAATACTTCTGTTCTTACTCAAAATGAAAGTCCAAGTCTTTTCAATGGCCCTTCATGGCCCTTCTCTTACCTCTCTGATCTCATTATGTAGCCTTCTCCCCATCAGCTACCATACTCCAGCTATGCTGGCCTCCCTGCTGTATTTTCCCATGCTGGGCATTTTGTCCCCATTGGTCCTTCTGCCTGGAAAACCATTTCTCCAGATAGCCACACCTTGTTCCCTAACCACTGTCGCCATGTTGGTAAGCCCTTTCTTAACTACCTATATACATTCACAACACAGCCTCACCTACCCCAGGACTCCCTATGCTCTTTTTCCTGATTTTTTTCTTCTCCAAGGTGCTTACCACAACATGCTTATTGGTTCGTTTATCTCCTTCTACTAGAACGTGCTCCCAGTTAGGTTGGGATTCTGATATTCTGTCACTGTTGCACTCGCCACTTTGAGCAGTACAGAGTACTACTGAATAAATATTTATTGGGTTAACGCATAAATGATTAAAGGCCAAAAACGCACTCACGTCAAAGAGGGAAGAGGTAAAAAGTACAAATAAATATCTTTAGGAAAAGCAAGGGGGTATATTCTACCAATACAATAAAGATATATAAAGGGGAGATAGAAGAAAGACAACAGAATCTGCCTATGTCCATATCTCCGAATGTTTCTTCAAAATGGACAAGGCATAACAAGAAGAACAGAATACATAAAAACCGCATTCTCAGCATAACTTAAGAATACACAGCCAAGTGTAGCCTAAAGAGAAGACACCTGAAGGTATGTGCGATCTGAAGCGGCAGTCTTTGCAGTGAAGCAAGGCTGGGGAAGCAGAAAGGCACAAAGGAGAGAAGGGCGCTACGGAAACTGGGTGTTGAAGGGGAAGAGAAATTTAAGGGGAAATTCAGGGCCCTGCAAGATGAAGAGTATTCAGAAACCAGAGGACACAAATCCCTGGCTCCACTCACTCCCCCCAAACCATGAAAGAATCCAGACTTTGCTACACTGACGGAATAAGGCACTAGACCGGTCATCTTGAAAAGCAGTCCAATATGACAAAAATGAACAGAAAGCAATGAATAAGCAAATACAAAGTTTTATCTCACAAATGATCATAATAGCGATCCTTACTACACCTTCACTAGATGGAACTAGAAGGTATTATGCTGAGTGAAATAAGTCAGTCAGAGGAAGACAGATACCATATGGTTTCACTCATATGTGGATCTTGAGAAATTTAACAGAAGACCATGTAGGAAGGGAAGGGGGGGAAAAAGCTACAAATAGAGAGGGAGGGAGGCAAACCATAAAAGACTCTCAAATACAGAGAACAAACTGAGGGTGGGGGGTGGAGGAGAGTGGAGGAGAATGGATGACGGGCACTGAGGAGGGCACTTGTTGGGATGAGCACTGGGTGTTGTATGTAAGTGATGAACCACGGGAATCTACCCCAAAAACCAAGAGCGCACTTTACACACTGTATGTCAGCCAACTTGACAATAAATTATATTAAAAAAAAATGGCCTCCAAGAAAGCAGCCATGAAACAGAAGAAATCTATAAAAGAACACTCAAAGCTGTATTAAATATCCAAAAAATAGTATTTGGAAACATGAAAGAAAAGATTTTGAACGAGAAATACATGCCCTAAGAACATAAATGGACAAAGAACAGGAAATAATAAAAAGACAGTGAATTTCACAACGGAAGAAAAGATAATTATTTCAGAAATGAAGATTAAATTACACGGTGCTCAAGATAAGAAAAAGTAAAATGAAAATTTAACAAGAAATATTTCAAGAAGTAGAAAAACTAAGAAAAGAAAAATGAGAAAAGAAAAGAAGTAAAGTGGGTCATAGAGAAAATACTGAAATGGAAAACAGATCATGAAGAATTAAGACTCACAGTATGAGACTCCTTGAAGAGGGAAAACAAAACAATGGAACAGGTCTAATACTTTAACATTGTAGTGTAAGAAAATTTTCCAGAGAATTGAATCTTCATATTGAAAGGGGCCACTGGGTCCTGGGAAAACGAACCCATATTTAGCAGTTCTAAGCTGTATCCTATTAAACCTGTTACAATTTAGAGATTAAAAAAAAAAAAATCAAGACCTCTAGGTAAAAAGATGACCCAATTACAAGGGCAGAAGTATAAATAAATAAATATTCAAAGCAAGACAACAATAGAATAGCACTTAAAAATAAATAAACAGAAACATCTTAATTAAAAAAATATATGAGGGGCGCCTGGGTGGCTCAGTCGGTTAAGTGTCCAACTTCGGCTCAGGTCATGATCTCACGGTTTGTGAGTTCGAGCCCTGTGTCCGTCGGGCTCTGGGCTGACAGCTCGGAGCCTGGAGCCTGCTATGGATTCTGTGTCTCCCTCTCTCTCCGCCCCTCCCCTGCTCATGTTCTGTATCTCTCTGTCTCAAAAATAAATATAAATATTAAAAAAATTTTTTAATCAAAATATATATATATATGAAACAAGGATTTTCTACAAATTTGAAATCAAAGCTATAGGATAACATGGAAACACACAGGACATGAATCTTTCTTTAGGAACAGCCTAGAGTTGAGCTTCATTGGACTAAGAGGTAATTGGAAAATTTTAGCAGAAGGACTGATGTGAGCATTTATAAAGTGGATTGTAGATCTAAGTCAAAAACAAAGGAGACAATGAGGGTGGAAGACGGATATACAAATGCTATACAAATAGAAATACAAATAACAAATAGAAAGAATGCAACTAAAAACTGGTAAGGGGCAGAAGAGAGAATAAAGAAAGTAAAAGAAGCTCATTGGTTGTCAGGTAGAAAATAGGTGGGAGTTAAGGATCTAATTTTAAATTGGCAAACCAGATGGTCAAAGGGTAACTAAGAAAACAAGGAAGGTGTAAGTACAAAGGTAACAGCTAGAACAAAAATAAAATGTCCCTAAATTCTGTTCGTTACAATGAAAGAACCGGCAACATGAATAGACTTTGAGGGTGTTAGGCTAAGGGAAATGAGTCAGACAGAAAAAGACAAATATTGTATGATTTCACTTATATGTGATATCTGTAACACAAAGCAAAATAGAAACAGACTCAGAGATACAGAAAACAAATGGGGGGTTACCACAGGGTGGAGGGGGTTGGATGTGCACAAAATAGGTGAAGGGGATTGAGAGGTGCAAACTTCCACTCATAAAATAAGTAAGTCATGGGGATGCAATGTGTGGCATATGAAATATAGTCAGTAATAGTATAATAAGTTTTTATGATTATAGATGGCAACCAAACTTACTGTGGAGGCCATAAATTAAATTCAAGGGCAAATAATACACATCTTTAGAAAAAGAAACACAGACTAAATAACATAATACATGCAATTATAAACCATGATAGGAATGAGATCTAACATATCAACCGTATCAATAAGTGTCATGGACTAAATGTACCAATCAAAAGCAAAAAGATCCTCAATTTTGCTCACAATGGAAGGCCCAGTTATATGCTATCTCCATTCAATATATAAAAAAAGATTTAAAAAACAAAATACAAATATACTTACGAATATCTATGCTCCAATAAAATTTATGTCCGAGGTTTACCACTCTTAATTCAAGACAGATTAAATGGACAAACAAAACAAAACATAATCAGCTAGGTAGGTCTTATGGGTATATATTGAACTTTACATTTTGATAATATAAGTGAACACACCTTTTTTATCAAGGGCTTTTGAACCACTCATAAGAGCTGGTCACAAAGAAAATGTCAGTAGGTTCCATGAATTAAAAATATGATGAACAAAACTGATCACAATGCAGTAAAAGTAGAAATTATTAACTAATGAAAGGAAAATAGAAATCCTTAACCAAACCAAAAACAGAACGGTCATCCACCTGAAAAATTTAAAAAGCCTCCTCCTACGTGACAACTCTTGGGTAACAGTGAAGACATAAAGTGAAGTCAAAGGATTTTTTTTTAAGCCACTAAAACAAAATACAAAAACACTAACACATGGGATACATTTAAAGCAGTTTTTGGAGAAAAACTCATAGCAGGAGATGCTTTCATAAGTAATAAATAAAAGGATGTAAATGAATGACTCAAATACTTAGCTGAAAAAAAAAAACAAACCTAGCAAACAACAACAAAGTAGACTGAAAGAAAGCACTAAGAAGAAAATGATAAAGACAAAAGCAGAAATTAATGAAATACAGAATAGGAAACCAGTAGACTTAACTGAAAAAAGTTAACAAAATAGCAAACCACTAGCTAACTTAACAATAAAAAAGAGGGAAAGCACAAATAAAATAAGGAATGACAAAAAGTGAATGGAAAAAAGAATTAAACGTCTTAAGAGGCTTTGTTTGCCCACCTCTATACAAATAAATTTGAAATCTTACATTAAATTGATAATTTTCTAAAGAAACATAGATTACCAAAATTGAGCCTAAGAGAGGGAAAATATTTAAATGCACCAAATTTCCACAGAGGATACAGACACAATTATTATTTTTTCAAATGTTTATTTATTTTTGAGACAGAGCAAGTGAGTGGAGGAGGGACAGAGAGAGGGAGACAGAGAATCTCAAGCAGGCTCCACCCTGTAGGTGCAGAACCTGACATGAGGCTTTAACTCACCAACTGTGAGATCATGACCTGAGCCAAAATCAAGAGTCGGATGCTTAACGGCCTTGAGCCACCCAGGTGCCCCTACAGAGCAATTATTAAAGATACCACACAAAAAAAGCATCAGGCCCATGAGCGTCTACCAAACCCACAATAATCAAATATTCTAGTGCTCTGTAAATTGCTCTAGAGCGTGAAGATTATGGCAGGCAGAATACTGCCTCTCTCCCCACAAAAGATGTCTGTATCTAAATCCCCAGTACCTATGACTATGCCATATACATGGCAAAGAGGAATTAAGGTTGTAAGTAGAAATAAAATCTGCTAATCAGATGGCCTTGAAGTAGGGAGATTATCCTGGATTATGGGAAGGGCCAATGTAATTACAAGAGTCCTTAAATGTGGAAGAGGGAGACAGGACAGTCAGCAACAGGGAGATGGGATAAAAGAAAAACTAGATCCCTATTGGTTTTGGAAATGGAAGGAAGCCATGAACCAAGGAACATGAGTGGCCTCGAGAAGCAGGCAAAGGCAACAAAACAGATCTTCCCTGAGAGCCTCCAGAAATGAATGCAGCCTGCCAATATCTCAGTTTTAGGTCATTGAGACTCACTTTGGACTTTTGACCTCAAGACCTGTTAGATACTAAATTTGTACTGTTTTAAGCCACTAAGTTTGTGATGATTACAGCAGTAAATAGAAAACTAGTATAAAATACTAATATAAAAATAAAGGAAAACTTCCTTATTCTTTTAATAAATTGAGTATACCCCAATTTTGATACCTAAGCCTGATGAAGACTCTCTCAAAAAAGTAGAAGAAAAAGAAAGCTGCAGACCATTGTCACTCATGAATATTGATGCAAAAAGATTAGCTAAAATATCAGCAAACAGAATCTAATACCACATAAAGAAAATAACATACCATGACGAACTGGGATCTATCCTAGTAATTTAATGTAGTTTCTATATTAGTAAATCCATATTGATAGGTCTCAGGAAAAAAAATATGGTTATCTCCATAGATGTTCAAAAAGCCTTGGACAAAAATTCAATACCCATTCCAAGTAGCAGCACTCAAGAAAACAGGAATTGAAGGACACTTTCTTAATGTGTTAAAACACCTTAAGATGATAAAAAATATATATATTAGTCCTAAAGCTATTATTTTACTTAAATGTGGAAACACAACAAGAATTTCCATACAAATCAGGAACAAGGCAAAAATGTGTACCTCCACGACTATTCAACACTGTCCTAATGGTATTAGCCAATGCAATTAGAGACGATAAAATAATCAGAGGCAAAATATTTGGTAAAGAAGTAAAACCGTCTCTGTCTTTACCGACACAACAGTGTAACTGGAAAGCTCTAGAACATCGATGGTCAAAGATAAAACGGACTCAAACAGTATAAGAATTCAGTAAGGTGGCAAGATACAAAATTAACAGACAAGTCAATATAGCTTTCCTATACACAAACACTATCTAGAGAAAATATGGAAGAGAAACCCCAATCTACATTGGCAACAAAGAAGATCAAATACACAGGAATAAATTTATCAAATCATGTGTAAAACTTATATGAGGAAAACTTAAAATTACTCTAGGAAGACATAAAAATAGACACATGGAGAGAATCTCATGTGATTCAAAGGGTGTTTCAGCATCAGAAGGATGTCAGCTCTCACTTGGTTAACTGATGCAATCCCATTAAAAATACCAACAAGCCTTTGTTGTATGGAGTTAGACACATTGGTACAAAGATTATTTGGCAAAACAAACATGCAAGGATACCCAGAAAAATACTAAAAAAAGGAAATCTGCTCCAGGGGACTAGACATATCAGACATTAAAACATACTACAAAGCTTCTATAATTAAACCGTGTGGCACTACCATAGGACTAGACCATAGATCATAGACCAGTGGAACAGAATAGAAACCCCAGAAATAGACCTAAGGATGTATAGAAATTTAGTGGATGATAAAGATGACATCTCAAATTATTGGGACAATGATAGACCTTTATTTTTTTATTTTTTTAAATTTTTTTTAACGTTTATTTATTTTTGAGACAGAGAGAGACAGAGCATGAACAGGGGAGGGTCAGAGAGAGGGAGACACAGAATCTGAAACAGGCTCCAGGCTCTGAGCCGTCAGCACAGAGCCTGACGCGGGGCTCGAACTCACAGACCGTGAGATCATGACCTGAGCCGAAGTCGGCCGCTTAACCGACTGAGCCACCCAGGCGCCCCAATAGACCTTTAATAAAGGAGGCTGGGTAGCCATTTTGAAAAAGATACAATTAGATCTATACCTCATGTCATACCCAAGAATAAACTTCAAATGTATCAGGGGTCTAAATTTAAAAGAAAGATCAAGCATACAAGTTCTGAAAGAAAAAAAAAAGAGTGGGTTTCTCTATAACAGTAGTGTGGGAGGGTCTTTCTAACCATGATTAAATTTACAGAGGAAATAAAATAATAAGTTTGCATGAATTTTTTTATAAGTTTGAGTGATAAAAACTACCATAGACATAGTCAAAAAACAGTAACAAACCAGAAGAAAACATTTGTGCATGTGTCACAGATAAAGGGTTAATATCCCCAGTATGCAAAGAACGCTTCAAAAATGCAAAACCAAAGGCCAAAAACCCAAAAGAAAAACAGGAAGTCAATGATTTATGAAGAGTAAAAAACAGCCCTTCAACATATGCAAATTGTTCCAAGTTTCTCATAATCAGAGAAGTGCAAACTAACACAATATTGTTATTTCTCATCTATTGGGTTGGTTCAAATGAAAACTATCATGGCATATGTGGTTGGCAAAGCTTTGGGAAGTACTCTCCTACGGGGCTGGTGGGAATGCAAACTGGTGCAAATATTTTATTTTTTCATTTATTTAAAAATTTTTTCACGTTTATTTCGTTTTGAGAGAGAGAGAGAGAGAGAGAGCGAGCACAAGCAGGGAAGGGACAGAGAGAGGGAGACACAGAATCTGAAGCAGACTCCAGGCTCTGAGCTGTCAGTACTGAGCCTGACGTGGGACTCGAACCCACAAACCATGAGCTCATGACCTGAGCTGAAGTTGGATGCTTAACCAACTGAGCTACCCAGGTGCCCCATGGTGCAAATATTTTATAGGAGGACTTGGTAAAACCTAACAAAACTGTACATGTTCTTACTTTTTGACCTAGAAATTGTACATCTGGGATTTTACTTTGAAGATGCATTTCTAACAATACACTGCGTTCATTATAGCATTGTTTGTAGTTGAAAGATATTAAAAAATAAGCTAAATGCCCATATATAGGAAAGTCATTTCATAAATTATGATACATTCATACAATTATTTTTTTATAAAAGGAATGAAGATTTATATAAATTTATTTGGAATGAGCTGTAGAATACATTGCTAAATGAAGAAAAAAAAAACCAACAAGGAGCAAAAGGGTATCTATACTGGTAGTGTGCTCTCTTCCAGGTAAGAAAGAACAAAAGGAAACAAACCTGCACCTGTTCTTTTGTAACAAAAAGAATGGACCGGAAACTAATCTCACCCCTCCCAGGGCACTGATGGGAATGAAGTAGACAGAATGAGGAAAAGGAATGGGATAGGAGGAACAAAGGGAGAGTGACACTTCTCTCCAAGTATACTTTCTCACGTATTCTTTTCAACGCATGTCAATATACCACACGCTCATTAAAGCAAAGAAATAACTGAAACCAACCGGGATGCACAGGCAATTCAAAATGGAATACAAACAATGAGCCTGGTTTCTCTTTTGTTGTTTTGTTTGTTTGTTTGTTTGTTTGTTTTTTCCAAATGAGTAACATACCCACACTGAAGCAAAGGGAGAAGAAGAAAATACAGTAACTGGTGAACAGTGTCTTGACTATATAGTAAAAGGCTAAAGACAGCACTGTACGGAAGTGGGTGAATAACTGAAACTATTTATACTAGGAAAGGGCAAAAAAAAAGTAAATATACGGTAGAAAATGAGACCCATGTTTGTCCCTGTTGGGGGCAGGCCAGAATAAACTCTACGGTGTTGGGCTGGAATTGGAGGTCTCAGAACTAACTCATGCCTTCAAATATATGTAAGTACACAGATACACACATAGAGATACTTGATAAATGACTTTGATTTCATTGCAAACAAGTGAGAAAAGGATGGACTTTTGAGGGGGGATGGTGTTCTGTTGTTGTGGTTTGTTTGTTTTGGTTTTGGTTTTTTACCAAGACATACAAAGGTACAAACAATACAGAAAAATGATAAATTTGACTCCCATTAAAACTAGAAATTTGAGGGGTACCTGGGTGGCTCAGTCGGACGCTTAGGCGTCCGACTCCGGCTCAGGTCATGATCTCACATTCATGGGCTCTAGCCCAGCATGAGGCTCTGTGCTGACAGCTCAGAGCCCGGAGCCTGCTTTGGAGTCTGTCTCCCTCTCTCTCTGCCCCTCCCCCAACTTGCACTCTGTCTCTCTTCAGCTCTCAAAAAATAAAATCAAACATAAAAAAAACCCTTTAAAAAAACTAAGAAATTTGATTCATCAAAAGAAACTAAAAACAAAATGATAATCAAGTCGGAAGCTGAAGAAAATTATTGTAATACATATAAACCAGGAATGACTGGTATTCAGAACACATAAAACTTCCATCTGATCGGTAAGAATAAGACAAATAACACAATAGAAAACAGAACAAAGAATGTGAAGAGGAAATTCAAATGATCAATAAACATAAAGAATAGACTCCACAAATAATTACTGAATGCAAATAAAAAAATAAATATCAAAAGCAACAATTCACACCAACAGACTGACAAAAACTCAGGTCTGATAGATCTCTGTTGGTCAGCGTGCGGAATAAAGGGACCCGTCATCGTGGCTGGTAGAAAACAACCACTTCGGAGAGCAATGCAGCTCTGTAAGAGAACTGAAGATACATACACATCGTGACTCAGTCTTTTCACTTCCAAATATATATACCTTAGAACGTTTTGCACATATACATAAGTTGGTATGCTCCAGAACGTTCAGTTCATTCTCAATAGTGAAAAATGAAAACAATCTTTTCATTAAATACTTGATCTCTAAATCATGGTATTCCACACAGTGGAATGCCATACAACAGAGAAAACAGATGAGTAAGATAATATCAACATAGGAACAGGGGCGCCTGGGTGGCGCAGTCGGTTAAGCGTCCGACTTCAGCCAGGTCACGATCTCGCGGTCCGGGAGTTCGAGCCCCGCGTCGGGCTCTGGGCTGATGGCTCAGAGCCTGGAGCCTGTTTCCGATTCTGTGTCTCCCTCTCTCTCTGCCCCTCCCCCGCTCATGCTCTGTCTCTCTCTGTCCCAAAAATAAATAAACGTTGAAAAAAAAAATTTTAAAAAAAACATAGGAACAGCTCAAAAACGTAAGTGCGTGTGTAGGATGATATACACAGTAAGATGTTTATACGATCAAAAACATGCAAAAAAGCAGTGTTACATATTTCTTATGCTATAAATATTTGTGATAAGAATATAAAAACATTTTTGGAGTTGTAGTAGCCAGCCATCAAGATGGCCCCCAATGATTCCCCCTTCTGGTATTCAGAGCGTTGTGGAGTCCTGTCCCATAATGGATCAGGGTTGGTCTCTGTCATCAACAGTACATGGCAGAAATGATGGTAAGTCACCTCCAAGTTAGGATGTAAACAACTGTGGCTTCCATATTTAGCATCCCATTTTCGATTTCTCTCTGACTTCTTGCTGGTGGGGAAAAGCAAGCTGCCATATTGTGAGCGGTCCTAGGGAAAGGCCCACGTGGTGAGGACTCAAGTCTCCAGCCAGCGAGGAGGTAAGGTCTGCCAACACGTGAGTGAGTGTGGAGGAGGATTCTTAGCCCCAGTAGGACCCTGAGAAGTTTCAGACAACAGCTTGACAGCAACCTTGTGAGACAGCTGGTCTCTCTACCAGCTAAGTCTATCCTGGACACCTGACCCTCAGGAACTGTGTGAGGTAATAAATGTCTACTGTCTTAAGTCACTAGGTTTTGTGGTAATTTGTTATGCAGCAATAGTTAACACACAGTAGGTTTCTTATTGAGAGGGAAGGTCATCAGGTCATAGAGAGGTAAAAAGAAGTCTTCGCTTTTAGCTGAAATATTTTATTATTATTTTTTTAATGTTTATTTTTACTTTAATTTTTTTTTTAATTTTTTTTTTTCAACGTTTATTTATTTTTGGGACAGAGAGAGACAGAGCATGAACGGGGGAGGAGCAGAGAGAGAGGGAGACACAGAATCCGAAACAGGCTTCAGGCTCTGAGCTGTCAGCACAGAGCCCGATGCAGGGCTCAAACTCACGGACCGCAAGATCATGACCTGAGCTGAAGTCAGACACTTCACCTACTGAGCCACCCAGGCGCCCCTGAAATATTTTATTTTTAAAATAAAATATCAAAAGCAAACATGGCAAGATGTTAATGTTTATTAAACTAAGATAATTAGCAAGCCGTTTTCATCATGAAATTCTTTGTACATTCTGAATGTCTGGAGTATTTCACATGCAGAAGAACAGTGCTTTGCAGGGTTGTATCTCAGGGGCAGCAAGATATCCCCCCCTGCCGTGGTAACCTGCAGTGGGTGATCATTCTGCTGTCTTGTAACTAAATATGCAGAGTCTTTCCTGAAAGCTTTTTTCTTCTTTTTTAAAGCTTATTTATTTTGAGAGAGAGAGAGACAGAGACAGAGAACAGGGGAGGGGCAGAGGGAGAGAGAGAATCCCAAGTAGGTTCCACACTGTCAGCGTGGAGCCCGACATGGGGTTCGATCCCACAAACCATGAGATAATGACCTGAGCTGAAATCAAGAGTCGGACTCTCAGCGAACTGAGTTACCCAGACATCCCTGAAAGCTTTTATAAATCACTTACACCCTGCAGGACTAAAATACAGAACTTCAGGAGCTAATATTTTGGGGTGGGTTATGCTATGTAATTTGGGTTTCTGTTATGACAAATGAGAAACAGTATTCGATTGGAAATATTTATTTAAAAAATTGTGATGCTCATACACTTTCTAAAAGCCCTCATATTTGGATAATAAATACATCAAGAACAGGTTGTCAATATGATTTAAAGCTGAAAAATCTTATATAGGTTCTGGTGAAATTATTTAATTAAGAAGCAAATCAAAATGCTTAAGCCATAGCTATTTAACATGATTATAAAGTGCTGATTATTCAAATGAAATTAATTAGTCACAAATTCCCCAAGAACATTAAATTACTCCCCAATGGCAGAAACACTGGCAATTTTACTCTTTCATTAAATCTATGCTTGGTTATTTTCTTTTCCTGGAAATATGGACAGCAATCAAATGTTTACTAGTCAGTTTATAAAGAAAAATCAGAAACCCTTTAGTTCCACAACCAATACAGGAATGGTGAACAATAAGAAAAGCTGCTTGAGGCTTAATAACTGTATGCAAAATTTAATAAAAAGGAAAAAAAAAAGAACCTGTCATGACTGAGCTTGTCTCCAGTGGCTCCCCCCCCCCCCCCCCCCCCCCCCTCTGGAATTAAGTAAGGATTCCAGGAGAATGGGCTTTCGGGAAGGAGGAAGAAAACCTGCATTTTTGATTTACTAGAAGTTTAGTTTTTTTTTAATATGAAATGTATTGTCAAATTGGTATCCATACAACA
>NW_024412428.1:8167549-8204730 GCF_014898765.1 Herpailurus yagouaroundi | reverse complement strand
GAGTTTCTCAGGATCCACATATGAGTGAAAACATATGGTATCTGTCTTTCTCTTATGACTTATTTCACTTAGCATAACACTCTCCAGTTCTATCCACATTGCTGCAAATGGCCAGATTTCATTCTTTCTCATTGCCAAGTAGTATTCCATTGTGTACATAAACCACAATTTCTTTATCCTTTCGTCAGTTGATGGACATTTAGGCTCTTTCCATAATTTGGCTATTGTTGAAAGCGCCGCTATAAACATTGGGGTACACGTGCCCCTATGCATCAGCACTCCTGTATCCCTTGGGTAAATTCCTAGCAGTGCTATTGCTGGGTCATAGGGTAGATCTATTTTTAATTTTTTGAGGAACCTCCACACTGTTTTCCAGAGCGGCTGCACCAGTTTGCATTCCCACCAACAGTGCGAGAGGGTTCCCGTTTCTCCACATCCTCTCCAGCATCTATAGTCTCCTGATTTGTTCATTTTAGCCACTCTGACCGGCGTGAGGTGGTATCTCAAGGTGGTTTTGATTTGTATTTTCCTGATGAGGAGTGACATTGAGCATCTTTTCATGTGCCTGTTGGCCTAGAAGTTTAGTTTAAAATGCAATTTGAGCACACCTGCTTTTGGGGGGTGGCCCCGCTATTCATCCTCGCCTATTCTGTTTTGTTGTGAAGGCAAGTCCTGAGGGGAAGAGGAGAAAGCAGATCTTTCCCTGACCCCATCTTTTCCTTTTGTTCACTTTGTTCATAATCTTGGTTTACTCTGTAGAAGCAGTTCTGGAAGGCTGAGATGATATGGGGCTAACACAGGTGTTAGCAGAGAACTGAATCAATCTCCCAGTTGGGTGGCCTCAGTTTGGGGAAAATAAACCATGGAAGCCTCCTGTGGCCGTAAGGGCAATGTTAAAATGGTATCTCTTGGAGAGGAATGAAGCTTGAATCTTAAATCAAGGAGACGGCCCTTTATTTTGTTGATCCTGTTATCCCAGAGGGCTGCGAGAAGGTTTTGAATAGGGAAAGAGACGCAAGGCTGGCGTTTGAGGTAGCTCCCTGTGGGAAGCAGTCAAGACTCGAGACAGTTAATACACTAGATAGAGGACGGATCGAGTGTCCTGGAAAGATAAATATACACGTAAGAATATATATTTATGAGAAAAAATTGGAGAAGGATACGGCAAGGAGGGTGTATTAGTCCAGGTTCTCTGGAGGAAAAGAACCAGTACATACATGCACATAGTTATATAGATAATGTATAATATATGTGTATAATGTTACACAGTAAAAAAAAAAAAACTGTTTTATGTACATAAAGAGATTCATTATGAGGCGTTGGTTAATGCAAATATGGAGGCTAAAATGTCTCATGATCAGCTGTCTGCTAGCTGGAGACTCAGGAGAGCTGATGGTGTGGTTCGCATCTGAGTCTGGAGGCCTGAGAACCAGGAGGGCCAGCGTTTTCACTGAGTCTATGGGCAGGAAAAAGCCAGTGCCTCAGCTTGAAGGCAGTTAGGCAGAAGGAATCCTCTCTTACTCAGCCTTTTCTGAGTGAAAGGCTGTTTTGAATCAACTGATTGCACAAGGCCCACCCACTTCGGAGAGGGCATGCTGCCTTACTTAGTCGACTCTTTCAAATGTTAACCTCATCCGGAAACATCCCCACACATACACCAGAATATTGTTTGAGCGAACGTCTGGGCACTCCACGGCTTAGGAAGGTTGACACATAAAATGAGCCATCCCAGAGGGCTGCCAGTTTCCTGGTTTCAATGACTGTTGTGCCAAAATGAACCAGAAGAAACAAGGTTAGGAGAAGGGATGGCAGGAAACCGATGAGCACCATTTAGGATCTGCTGAATCGATGCTTCCAGCAACAGGTGGAAACAACACGCAGGGAGGTGGATGTACAAACCGGGAGGCTCAGGGCTGGAGTCTGGGGAGCCTTTAGCACACCCGTGCAGTAACCAGGACAGGATTATCCAGGGATGGAAAGAGGAACCCAGTTTAAAAAGAGAGGAAGAGAAGAAATGGTAGAAAACAAGGAAAATCAGAAGAGTGTTGTATCAGAAGCTAAGGAAGTAGAGTTTCCACAATTAAGGAGTGACCACAATGGTCAGCAAAGTGATTCAACTTAGGGGCTGAAAAATATCCTTCAGCACTGGCCACCAAGGCCCTCAACGGGGACGCCCTCAGTGAAACCAGGGCCCACAGGGAGGAGGGAACAGAAGCTGATGGGTAGAAGGCAGATGGGGGGCAGGGTGTGGAGTGCAGGGGCTGTATTACAGGGAGGTGAGCCTGTTTGGAGCATGAGAGCAGTTCGGAACGAAGGAGAAGGTAAAGAAATAAGCGAGCGGGGGTGATGAATGGAGCAGGGCCCAAAGCAGTAGCTGTGGACCCTGACCAAGAGCACAGGCATGTGTCCGGGGCCAAAGGGGAGAGGAATGTAATTAGAAACAAAGAAGGGTGCCCATCCTCTGAGATGGGTGAGAAACAAACAAGGGTTCACAGAGATGTATATAATTTTGTGGGGGAGCAGGGGTGTGAGAAATTGGGGGAGATCATGCTTAATAGTCTTATCCTTCGGGATGAAGTAGAGGGCAATGTTTTCTGCTGAGAGAGAGGTGGGGCCCTCATTTAAGAACGGGGGTGGAGGCCATACAGCTAACTCCTTTCCCTTCCCACCCCCCCCCCCTAAAGTTCAGGCTTAAGTTTTTAAGTATTTATTGGAAGGAAATACAGAGAAGTGAAAGAACAGTATCACAGACCAACTTCACAGAGGACTGGGATATGTAGAAGACTAGACAGCTCTGAATGGCTCAATAATATAAATTATTCAAGAGGTTGCCCCGGCGATCTTATCATCCCTCAGTAACAGGTGTTTCTTGCTTCCTGCTTTGCAAGTGGGCCATATGCACGATTCAGCATTTTCCTACGTTTTCTATTTGTTTTTCTGCAACTGCTGCCCCCTTGTATCTGTATTCATTTCTCTCTCTCATGTTTTATACTTACTCATGAACTGTACTGCTTCTTGGCTTTTGCTTACGGCTTTCTCGTTTGCAGCTTCTGATTGCACTATCATCTGCTGACTTGATTATTACGTCTCAAAAACAAAGTCTCTGGACTTTGGAGCCTCTGGCTGGTTCAAGCAGACATGCTCCAGTACAGAACATGCCATTCATTGGGTACGGTTCTTTTTTCAGGTGATGGTCAAATTTCTTGGGGCTATGGCGGGGTTTTGGTACCAAGCATAGTGACATAATCAAAAAGCACTCCAATATCACAGGTAAGTAACTTACATAGGTAGTTGTGGGCAGAAGTTGAAAGGAATAACAAATCCATGCATGTGCAGAACTAACATGAAAAAGGTATGCATATTTACACACACAACACACACACAAACACAATTACTTAAGTCCTGAATAAATGAGGTCAGGCTATGTCTTATTCTTATGTAAATGACCCTATATTCTAAAGATGTCAATTTCTTGCAAATTAATCTATAAATCCAGTGCAATTAAAACTTTAATCCCAAACTTGATAGGGGGGAAATTGAATTGTTTTAACAATTCAGCTGGTAGAGAAAATGTATGAGAATAGCCATGTAAATTAATTCAAAAATAATAATGATGAGGAGAACATGCTTGAGATCTCTTTCTATCTGTATGTATATACATATGTATATATAGATATAAGTGTGTGTGTGTGGTGTCCTGGCCCAGATGAAGATGTGAATCAATGGAATAAAAAGAGAACCAGAAACAGAGCCACGTGTCTTTTAGAACTCAATAATACAAATGGAAATTCAAATCCATGTAAATGATTGAGTAATTCAATCACTGGTGTTGAATCAATGGGCTACTTATATGGAAAAACAGAAAGGTAAATCCTCTACCTCAAATCATGTACCAAAATAAATTACACAAGGATTTAAAATCTAAACATTAAAATTAAAACTGTCAAGGTATCAGTGGCAAGTATTTAACAGTATCATTGTAACTTGGGGAAGGAGGGGCTTCCTAAGTATAAATCAGACTCATAAGACATAAAAGGAATGGTCTTAGATTTGACTACGTAAAAAGCACGATCTTACATA
This sequence comes from Herpailurus yagouaroundi, assembly GCF_014898765.1. Taxonomy (NCBI): domain Eukaryota; kingdom Metazoa; phylum Chordata; class Mammalia; order Carnivora; family Felidae; genus Herpailurus; species Herpailurus yagouaroundi. The sequence continues at coordinate 8,200,650 of NW_024412428.1, read as the reverse complement.
TGTTAAAAGACAGCATAACCAAGTAAAAAGAATCTATAGATTGAAGAAAATATTTGCAACACATAAGATAGGAAATGCTAATATCTCTAAAAAGGGAAAAAGAGGGGCAGAGGATATAGACATGCGCTATCTCCTTTGAATAACGGCAAAGAGTATAAGATTTGAAATGTTAAAAAGTCATACCCATGCCTATTCTGCTGGTACATGTACCTCTAAACTACTAAACATGCTATTTCCTGGGGAGAGGGTTTACTTAACACATGACATTTTAGCCTTCATCCTGGCTATTGTTGACGAAGGGCCATTCTATGACCCTCCATTCAGTCCGTGAAAGAAAAAAGGCCAGATTTCAGATTCTAGAACAGATTATTATGTGCTCTGATTAGACAGTAAGTCTTCTCAGTGTATTAAACAAATGTCACAGTAATTACATCACACGATCTGCTCTTTCCCAGAATGCTGGGTGTTCACCATTTCATAATTTCTGTGTTGCCCAGAGATATTTTAAGGACTCAACTACAGTCGTATGTCCTTCAAACGCAAAGACCACATCCTTATTTCTTTTTTGCCCCCCCCCCCCCACCCACCGTTTTACTGGAGTTCCTCATTCATACTTCATACATGCTGACTGCTTGCTTATAAACACATCCATTCCCAGACACAACGTTCCTTCTTCCATCTCAGACCTCTCTTTCTGAGACTACTTGTCTTATTTGGAAGTTCCTTCATTGAGAGCCAGTAGGTGGGTAAATCTTTCAGTGTTTGTCTACAAAAGTCCTTATTTTTCCCACATTTTTGAAAGACAATTTTACTGGGAGAACTAAGTAGACTGACGGGTAATTTTCCCAGGATTTTCCATTCCATTGTCCTCTGCTCTCCATTGCTTCTAAGGAGTTAACTTTTAGCCCACGTTGCTCTGTTAGTAGATACTCCTTTCCCCCCATGATTGCTATAAAAATCTTCTGTTTGCTTTTTATGTTTAGCAATTACACCACACAGTATTTAGGGAGTGAATTTCTTTTTATTTACTGCGATTCATTTTTTTCTCAGTCTGAGGATTCATGTCACTTATTAATTCTGAAAAATTCTTGGTCATTATCACTTTCAATAATGCTTCTCCCAATTCTCTCTATCCCTTCTTTGTGGAATTCTCATGACATATGTTGGCCTATTTCATTCTATTCTCCATGGCTCTTAACCTCTTTGGTATTTTCCATTTCTTTATCCTGCTGGGCTACATCCTGGGTAATTTCTTCAAATCTGCAGTTCATGAATTACCTATTCCATCATTGAACTCCTCTATTAAGTTTTAGGTTTAATTGTTCTCAAGTTTGAGAATTTCTACTTGATTCTTTGATCGTTTGTGACAGTCTCTGAATCATATTTTGGATTCCGTCTCTTCTAAAACCACATTAATATGCATGCTTTTTTGGAACACTGTTGATGACAACTTTAATATTGGAAGTCTTCTGGATGAGGGTCTGCTGTTTTGTTGTTTCTGCTGACTCTATCATGAGACTTTTTTAAAAATATTGTGTGCTCCTGTTTCTGGAGCTCTATCTGTGAGAATTCTTTGAGGCCTGCTTTGAGAACATATTCCTCTTGGGAGATGTTGCTTTTATTCAGACCCCAGGTCATTTCAAACTCAAATTCTTGGCTTACGGTTTTTAAGATTAGTCAAATAGTATAATGAGAAACATGTGGGCTGGCCAGTGGTCACAAATGATCGGGGAAAGCTTTAAAACTTTTCTTTGTACTGGCATGATCTCTAAATTTCATTTTAAAAGTATACAAAAAGCCAAACACACAGAGAAGTATGGGAAGTAATGCAACAGGTATATGGACATATAATACCAAGATCAAAGCAATGGTTTTTGTTTTACTTGTGTCACTTTTCTAATTTCAAACTGTTTCACAATTCTTTCTTTCTTGAAAAGATGTATCAATTCGTATCAACGAAATATAACAATTATGTTCAAAGTGATTGAAAACAAGAGTGAATACGATGATTTCACTCTTTTTTTTTATTTTTATTTTTTAACCTTTATTTATTTTTGAGACAGAGAGAGAGACAGAGCATGAACGGGGCAGGGTCAGAGAGAGACACAGAATCTGAAACAGGCTCCAGGCTCTGAGCTGTCAGCACAGAGCCCGACGCGGGGCTTGAACTCATGGGCCACGAGATCACGACCTGAGCTGAAGTCAGATGCTTAACCAACTGAGCCACCCAGGCGCCCCTGATTTCACTCTTAATACATGGGAACCAAAACTAGTTTAAGAGTAGGATTAGGGGGTTGAATCCACGCTGGAAGGAAACGGTAAGCATTCGGAATAGTTGTTGAGCGAAGTTGGAGGAGATGATGAAAACAAATAAGAGGGCTGATAAGCAACAGCCCCGTGAGCTCCACTGTGGCTGGAGGCTTACAACCATGAGCACCCATGTTGCAGTGTCCACGTATGACAGGGGTTCTGCGTGGTGAGTCTGGTAGAAGGACAAAGAGCCAGGGAACTCACAAGTAGAGTAGTTTACAGAAGTGCTTCTCAGATTTAATGCGCATATAAATCCTGGTATCTTGCTGAAATGCAGGTTGTGATTCACCGGGTCCGGGATAGGACCTGAGGCTCCACAGTGCTGAAATTTCCCAGGCACTGCCATTCCTGTCAGTTTGGGGTCTACTCTTTCAGTAGCCGACTGGGCCCAAGTGGGCCTCTTCACCGAAGGAGAGTTGCAGGAGGAGTGAGAGATGAGCACTGGGCAAGGTGAGGGGGCTTGTCGGAGTGCGATCACGGCTTAGAGCTCACGTTGTGGAGCAGTTCTGGTTTAAGTCAGAAGCTAGGGTGTAATTCCTAGAGCAGGTGGACGAAGGGTAAAGGTACGTGGAGTTGAGAAGGTCCAGGAATTAGAGGTCTGGTTGTTAGTTCTCGGTTGCACTGTCAGCCTAGGGAAAACTCCAGTGGTTACAAAGGGAGCTGGGATGGAGAAGAGGGGAACCCGCTTGCAGGTCTTTAGTTAACGGGGCTGGATGGGATGGTCGTGAGACCGTCTGAGAAGCTGGCACTAGCAAGGAGGAACAGAGGGCAGACGTGATCTCAAAACAGGGTGAACCTTGAGGTCTGGGTGGGAGCACAATGAACAGCTGGTGTGTGCACAGCTGGGAGGGTCCGCTAAGCAAAGCACGCGGGCAACATCTTTGGAAAAGGTTGACCAGTAGGAGAGTTTGTTTAAAATGGAATGGAGTCACTAGGGGGGAAGAGGCAAGTGTTAACAGCGAAGGGGTGAGTCTGCAGGAGACGCTCCGGTGCCTTGTCCACCCCCAGCTGCTGTGAGAGCTCATGTCTGTGACCTTCTTTAGAGGAGAAAGGCCATTGGCTGGGAAGCGCTGCGTGGGAGGTGAACACTCCTACTCCCCGAAGTAGCCAGTAACCTAACTGATGTGGGAGTATGAAAGCTCTCTGCCTCTGCACAGGTTGACTCTGTGGGGTGATTTATGTTCTAGAGGCTCTTTGTGAATGAGACCGAGACTAGCCTTCACTGAGACCACACTCTGGTTCAGTTGCTTCCCTCTCCTTGCCCTGCTTCCCTAGTGGGTTCTTCCTGAAGAGCACTCCCTCCACAAATCACGTGCTCCTGAGTATCTGTCTCAGCTCTGCTTTGGGGAACCTGACACAAGCCAGGTAGCCCAGAAGTAGTCCTGGGAAGCAGACTCCAAGGATAGATTCTGGAGCTGAATCATCCACTAGCCACTGGCAATGGCGGACTGGAAGAGTAGCAATGGTCACGGAATGTTACAGCACGGGTGGTGACCTGGGATAGGGTACTTGTGGAAAGCAATACAAAGGCTTGTGCGCGGTCTCTGTCCTTTACGCGGCATGAAGGGAAATGGGAATTTTAAGGACTACGGAACTGGGCAGCCATGCTGAGCAGCATGGATGCTTTGAAGAGAAAATGACAGATCAAGGCAATCAGATATCAACCAAAGCAAAGTGTGAAAACCAGAAGGTCTCCTTGGCAGAACGTAAAGAATATAAAGAATCCATCAACCAGACTCAGGACCTAGTCTAAGCATAGTAGGCATGTCCTTTAAGAGAAGAAAGATTCTCAGCTCTGGCAAGTCTTCTACACTCTAGCCATATCTCTGAGCGGGAGGGAGTCGGATCTTGAGACTCAGGATGCAGATATCTGGGTAGAAGTGCTTGAAAATATAAATGCTCCCATTTCCTAAGTCCTATGGCCTGCAGAAGTGATTATCACCCCTTTGTTGGTGAAGAGTACAGCCTCCACTCCCTCTCAAATGAAGCAGGTGCCTTATTGGACCACACTTGTCTTCTTCATGATCTACCTTATCTCTCCTTTATCAACCAGACCGTTAGTCACTAGGGCCAAATCTTGGCATGACCCAATCAGAAAGTGCTGGACCTGCTAAGGGAGGAGAGAGGTTAAAAGCCAAAGGAACTGAAGGAGCTGGCTAACCTTTCATGGCAGGAAAGGGAGAACATGCCTGGAAATGGATGGTTATAATTGGCTACCAGCTCACAGGAGCTTGGAAAAAGTGACGGCCCACAATGAATGAAGTAGGGACGTCAAAACTGCCATGGCAGGCCATGGAGAAAGGGACAAAAAGTTAGATAAGTGGGCACGCTAGAATGGACCTTGTATATAAGATCAGAAGACCCACCCAGCTGACTGTATTCCTCAGGAGGGCCTTTTACTAAGGTGATGAGGGTTATATCAGTGTCACTGAGAAACTCAGTCGAGGCTCACTGCTGTAGACCAGGGTTGATAGCAGGAGACGCTGTTATAAAACAGGACTTTCCAGTGTCGATGGGAATAAGAGGATCCTAGAATGCCTAAGGCCATGTAGCAGCACTTCACCATCGGCCAGATTGGGATGACAGTATGATGGGATCCCATCGGCCAGATCCCAACCCATCGGCCAGATTGGGATGACAGTATGACAGATGATCTGTGGGGATCTATGGAATAGAACATGGTTCCCCTAAAGGTAAGACATATGGGCATCCAACTGCTTAATATGTACAACCAAAGGAAATCGGGAATGGATGAGCACCTACGGCTTTGACTTGGATAACTGTATTTTGTAAAAAGGGAAATACCCAGATTTTCTGAGGGACATCGGACATAAGGCCATAGTAGATACTGATACCCACTGTCCAGGTGTAAGCACTATTGGGTACCCCCTGTTAGACCAGGATCATATGGGAGTCAAGTGTAATTAATAGAATTGTGACCCAGGTTCAAATAAACATGAGTCCCCTGAATCCACAGATCTCAGCGATTATTTCCTTAATTTATGAATGTATGATCGGAATGGATGTCCTTAGCAAAAGACCCCTCATATTGGCTCCTTTGCATGTAGAGTAAGACCTATCGAAGTGACGGTCCATGGAACTGTCTAACCCGTGGTGAGATGGCAAATTATGAACACTCCTGTATCCTGGCAGGAATGACAGAGGTTAATGCCATTCTCAAAGACTTAAAGAATGCAAGGCTAGTGTTCCTTATTATATTCCCCCATTTAATTTGCTAGGCTGGTCCCTGGGGTGGGGAAGGTGGATCCTGGTGAAAGACATTGTCCCACCCCAAACCTAACCACAGGAGGCTGAATATGCCTGGTGTGGTAATATTTACTAGAGCAGATGAACACAGACTCTGGTGTGCGACATGTGGCTGTTAAGTTGGTAAAGGCAGTCTTCGTGCCCGTCAAAGTGAAGGATCTGAAGCAATTAACCCCATACGGGATGAACAACATTACTCAGTGAAACCCTGCCCCAGGGCCATGTTAATTTTTCTGCTCACTGTCATAGTAAGGTCTGAAAGGACTTAGACCATGTGAACATGCGCAGGATTGGTCACTAAATTGACGAAATAATGTTAATCCAACGGGATGAGCAAAAAGTGGCAAGCACAGTGAAGATCTTGGGAAGACACAAGTGCTCCAGAAGGAAGTGATAAACTCTTCAAAGACACAGAGGGCCAACACATCGATAATGTTTCTAGTGGCCCAGTGGTCTGTGGCAAGGCAAAACATGTCTTCCCTGCTTCTAGAGAACTCAACCTAACACAAATTCATAGAAGGAATGAGGTAGTCACAGGTAAGGGGGGGGGGGGCTGGGTTTTATTTGATGGCCAAGGATTACAGGAATGAAGACAAACCATGGCTACATGTGACCGGCCTCAAGTAGCCTGACTGGATGTAGGTCCTGGACAGAGGCTGCCCCCACGGGCCTCGGTGAGGACTGCCTCACAGTGAGTGAACAAGGATCAACATCTCATTCCATTTCTCAGGCACTGGCTTGTCATCTCCCCAGAAGTGTTTGGGTCTGGGAACTGCTGACACACAGTACACATACTTGGAGAAAATATTTCTGAACAGAGGTGTTACAGTCCTTCCAGCCCCACCCGCTGACGTGGATTTCTGATGGTAGAAACCCAAGCTGATGGTATAGCTACACAAGGAATCCCTCCTGAATTTAACGAATTTCATTTAAAATGTGTATGTCTACCAAGCACTGTGATGGTCACAATCTTAATTCCTAACATTTCATTTTTAAATGTATGTTACAAATTGCATGGCACTTTGTAGTACTTCTTTTCATTCAACAAATATTGGTGGATGCTTTCTATACATCAGGCACTATTCTAGGCTAAGCTAATAGTGACTCTTGGGTTTTTTTTTTTTCCCACACAGCATTTTCCTACACAGATTTAAATGCCAGAGAATTGGGGTGCCTGGGTGGTTCAGTTGGATGAGTGTCTGACTCTTGATTTCAGCTCAGGTCATGATCCCAGGGTCATAGGATAGAGCCTGATAGAGCCATGCAATGGGCTTCACGTTGAGCGTGAGGCCTGCGTAAGATTCTCTCCCTCCCCCCCTCCCTCTGCCCTTCTCTCCCACTCATTCGCTCTCTCTCTAAAATAAAAAAAAAATGCCAGACAACTGAAACATATACACCAGAAGTTATTATCTATTGATTATATGTTCTCTGTGTTTGTGTTTTTGAGCGTTTGGGGAAGTTGGTACTCTTTCCTTCTTTGGATTATATGCTTCGAGATAATACAAACCATGTGATTATTCGTTTAAAAAGTATTTCATCATGTCTGGCAGTGTTCTGTCCCCAGTGGGTGACTGAGTGACATCTTAACCACAACTGAGTATAAGTTCATGAGTTCACAAACAATTGTTATTAGTTTTACAGAGTTTGTAGAAACAAGACCCCGAACTGTCTCAGTGTAGCTGGATGTCATTTATTTCATTTCAAATCTGACAGCAAGAGAGGCAGACAAAGACTTTTTTCTTCTCTTCTCAGCTTTCTGCTGCTGAATTCTGCAGGGCACCAATTTTAAAAAGATCTGAAAGACACCATATTTTGAAAGCATGGCATGACAATGTTTCCCCTACATAATGAATATATTAATGAATTCTGACAAAAAGACTTATGTTCCTGTCTTCTTAAAACAGCCACTTAAGCAAAACAAGTAGCATCCCTGAAGGGTTTGTTAAGTTGCAGTACAACATAGCCTAACGGACTGGTAATAAATATGGGTTTTGGGCATCCTGATTAATAATCCTGGCTCTGCCGTGCATAAATGCTATGGATTTTCTTTTCTTTCTTTTTTTTTTTTAATTTTTTTTAACGTTTTATTTATTTTTGAGACAGAGAGAGACAGAGCATGAACAGGGGAGGGTCAGAGAGAGGGAGACACAGAATCTGAAACAGGCTCCAGGCTCTGAGCCATCAGCCCAGAGCCCGACGCAGGGCTCGAACTCACGGACCGCGAGATCGTGACCTGAGCTGAAGTCGGCCGCTTAACCGACTGAGCCACCCAGGCGGCCCTGGATTTTCTTAATAAAGCAAAAACTCAGCTGGAAGTCCTATAGGTACCTTGAGAGCAAGGACATCCCACCTTTTCCACTGGCCCCTCCCCTGGTTTTCCTCATCTCAGTTAACAGCACCACAGATCACTCACTATCCACACCAAGAACCCAGGAGACATCTCTGATTTCTCTCTTTCCCTTCACCGCCTCTCCGAAATCGAATCCACCCACACTGTCTGCCCCACCTTCAAAATATATCCAAGTTCACCTTTCGCCACCTCCTCCACTGTCATCCTGGTCCAAGCCATCAGACCTTGTACCTGGGTTCTGTTCACAGTCTCTAACCTGACCTTCCTGCCTCTGCTCCAGTCTCTCCATAATCCATTCTCCACAGAGAGGCCAGGGTGGTCTTTCAAACACATAAATCCGGTCATACACGATCCAGGTCAAAACCTCCCAACAGCACTTACCACAGATAGATGAGCTGAGTCCTGCCTAATGCTTGAGCTTTATTTCCTTCTATCTGCCCCCTTATTCCTGGCATCCCAGCCACACTTACATGCAGTTTCTCGAACACCTCAAGCCCATTACTGTCTCCAGACCTGTGCATTTCATGCTTCCTCTGGCTGGAACGTTCTTCCCTCCACATTTTCACAAGGCTGGCTCCTTCACAGCATTCAAGTCACCTCTTCCCTGATTACCCCAAAGGAACCCACCCCCAGATACCCCCAGATACTCCTTATGCCATTATCCTGCCTTTACTGTCTTTGTAGCATTCATAATTATATGAAATTACGTTATATTGTACATGTGTTTATGTCTTTCCCGCTACAATACAAGGTCATGAAGACAGAAACTCTACTTTGGATCTCCAGAGCCTAGAATAGTGCTGTTATATTGTAAGCATTCAGTAATACTTGCTGAATGAATTCATGGTATGAAAAGAATCATTACAAAGTGTTATATAATTTGTAACATACTTTTAAAAGCGTAACATTAAAAATAAGATTGTAACTTTCACAGTGCTTAAAGGAGCTCTGTTTTTTAAATGCAATTGAATTCAGGAAGGATTGATTTCCCAGCTATGTGTGCTCAGCATGGTATTGACCATGTGGACAAAATCTAATGGGAGACACAGCCTGAGTCCCACCTTCAGCATCATGCAAGAACTGTGGTCCTTACCCCGGTGCCTCCTAAGTCTTGGTGACTAATTGGCTACGTGATAAGGGGGGAAAGAACTCAACATCTTACTGAGATTCTGAGCATAGCTAACAGGGAGGGCACCAGGCCCACCAGTACTAATTAGGAAGTTACTGGTTGCATGAGTATCTGTTTTGGGAGAGAGGCTAAGGCAAAAGTTTTCAAAGGTGATAGTTCCACTTGGTATCCAGGAAACAGAAATAAGATTTGCTCAAGGTCATATCAGGTCACAAAAGGAACAACAAAGGGTCATGGCCTTTGGACTCTGCTATTCTCCAGATTGAAGTTTGCGAGGCTGGGCAGTATTCTGGGCAGCTCTAGGGATCAGTAGAGACTGCAATGTATCAAAACAATAATAAAGAGATCTGGAAGTTTGGGTTGACTGCAAGCTTGTTATCTTCCCTTCTTCCTGGCTTTGCTCACCAGCTGGCCCTAGAAAGGAGGGGTGTGCAGTTATGTTACCATCATTCATGCTTCCTCGAGCGATCCTGTGATTGTCTTATGTATGGATTTCTCTAGTTCAGTCCGTGAAAAGGAATAGACTTCTCTTCTTTTTTTGGTTAAAGCCATTCTGGATTCCCAAATACCAGATATCGCTGCACAGATGATACACTTAAAACCATTTTTAAGTGTACAATTCAGCACCATTAAGCGTGTTCACCTTGTCGTACAGCCACGAGCATCCATCTCCAGAACTTTCTCATCTTCTCAGAGTGAAACTCTGTCCCCATTAAACACTAACTCCCTATCCTCTTCTCCCACCCCCAGTCCCTACTTTCTATCTCTATGAACCTCATATATACACTTTCGGTTTTATCAGTTGCTGAGCTGGGAGCACTTAAAAGCATCACTCCATCAAGGGGAGCCTAGGTGGCTGAGTCGGCTAAGCGTCTGACTTCAGCTCAGGTCATGATTTCATAGCTCGTGAGTTCGAGCCCCACAGAGGGTTCTGTGCTGACAGCTCAGAGCCTAGAGCCTGCTTCCAATTCTGTGTCTTCCTCCATCCCTGTGTCTCCCTCTCTCTCTGTGTATGCCTCCCCCTCTCTCTCTCTCTGCCCCTCCCCTGCTCGTGTTCTGTCTCTCTCTGTCTCAAAAAATAAACATTAAAAAAAAATTAAAAAGCATCACGGCATCAAAACTCATATAAAGTGTACACCCAAAAGTGTGAAGTTTTCTGTGTGTAAAGGATTCTCCAACATATGCCTGACTTAATCAAGATTATTGCTTAATTTCCTCAGAACCAGGGTGGTCCGTCCAGAGACAATGTGAGGGGAGTTGAGGACTCTTGCCTCAGCTGGGTGTCCCCATGGTGCTGGGACTCAGCTCTGTTTTCCCAGCACTCCGCACAGATCTCCAAGACCGAAAGTGCACATGTGACAACAGGGATGAACCTGGGGGGCATTATGCTAAGTGAAATGAGCTGGACACAAAAGGATAAATACTGTGGGATTCCACTGCTTTGAGGTACCTGGAATAGTCAAATTCACAGGGACAGAGAGCAGAATGGTGGGTGCCAGGGACTAGGGGGAGGGGAAGTGGGGAGTCAGTGTTTAATGGGGATAGAGTTTCTGCTGGGGAAAATGAAAAAGTGACGGATGGTGATGAAGGTTGCACAACCATATGAATGTACTTAACGCAACTGAATTGTACACTTAAAAATGGTCAAATGCTAAATTTTATTTTATCATTTACTATATTTATATTTCACAATAAAAAAGATTGAAAGAACTAATTAAAAAAAAAAAAACTGATGGAGGGGTGCCTGAGTGGCTGGGTCGGTTAGGCGGCCAACTCTTGATCTCAACTCAGGTCACAATCTCACCTTCCGTGAGCTTGAGCCTCGCATCGGGCTCTTGTTGATGGTGTGGAGACTGCCTGGGATTCTGTCTCTCCTTCTCTCTGCCCCCCCTCTCCCCAACCCCGCTTATGTATGCTCTCTCTCTCCCTCTCTCAAAATAAATAAATAAACTTAAAAAAATTTATAAAAGAAAACTGATGGAAGTGTGAAGAAGGTCCCTAAAGCTCTCAAGGGTACCCTCATTCTAGGATATTTCCCCCGAAGCTGTGTGAAGGAAGGAATCAGACCTGTCTAACTTAACACTCCTGCTCACTTCATACTGTACGTTATCACAGTAGAGTCCGCTCACATCATCACCCCAGCAGAGGGCTCAAGAGGGAGGCAGTACTGGTATTGGGACACCTGCTCAGGTGTAACCAAAGCCCTTGGGGTTCCACTGAGCCTGAAACCAACTACAAATATGAATAGCCCTTTAGGAATTTCTCAAAAAGTAATGTAGTGGAACCATCTGCAGGGGCGCTGCTCCCAGCCAACCTATTTCAGCCCAATAGGGACCCCCAAATATCTGATTAGGCTCAATGCAAATGCATCTCACAAATCCATTGTTTGTCTAATACATCAGCTACTCTCCACGGTCTTATAAACCCCTAACCCTACAAACTTTGGGCTTCATGATTCCTTCCAATAGTTTCTCTTTGTTAAAAAAAAAAAAAAAAAAAAGATTATCATTAAAAGAACCTTTGTTTTCTCCTTTCTGTCAGTAAAAGGAAACTATGATTAAAACTCCGATCAATTTCAATGAGAACAGAGGCATTGAGTATGTAACCGTGTCTGTGAGAGTTTTAATAAGCTTAATTGATAGGTTGTCACTGCTATAAGAAAAAGAAGGGGGTGCATAGACGCAGGGGGCCCTTTGTAATGGTAGTTCCACTAGGAAATACTTCTGGGCGCAAGACAACAAATGGCCTTGAGCAAGCTATATACAGCGAGACCTAAAATGTTGACCTGGCTTTTTCAGTTCAAATGAATACAAGAACTGAGAATGTACCCATCAAAACTCCTAAACCAATGGAACCAAACTCAGATTCTACTCAGAGGTGATAATCCCATATAAGTCATTCATAAATCATGTGTCCTAAAACATTTCCCCTATTTGCACTCCCTGCAAAGGTGGCTTAATTATTTTTTCAGTTTTAAAATAAAATGATCTGCAGTGGGAAAGTCAAAATTGACTTTGATAATTATAAACAACCACCTTTGGGAAAATGTCTATTCACGTCTTCTGCCCATTTTTAATTGGATTATTCATATTTTGGGTGTTGAGTTTTATAAGTTCTTTTATATTTTGGATACTAACCCTTTATCAGATATGCTATTTGCAAATATCTTCTTCCATTCCATAGGCTGTCTTTTAGTTTTGTTGATCGTTTCCTTTGCTGTGCAAAAGATTTTTATTTTGAGGAAGTCCTAATAGTGTATTTTGCTTTTGTTTCCCTTGCCTCAGGAGACATATCTAGTTAAGAAGTTGCTCTGGCTGATGTCAAAGAGGTTACTATCTGTGTCCTCTAGGATTTTAATGGTTTCCTGTCTCACATTTAGGTCTTTCATCCATTTTTAAATTTTTTATTATTTTTTTGAAGTTTATTTATTTTGAGAGGGAGAGAGTTGGGGGGGCAGAGAGCGAGGTAGAGAGAGAAGCCCAAGCAGGCTCTGCACTGTCAGTGCAGAGCCCGATGTGGGGCTTGAACTCACGAACTCATGACTTGAGCTAAGGTCGGACGCTTAACCAACTGAGCCACCCAGGCACCCAGGTCCGTCATCTGTTTTGAATTTATTTTTGTGTGTAGCGTTAAGAAAGTGGTCCATTTTCATTCTTTTGCATGTTGCTGTCCAGTTTTCCGAACACCATTTATTGAAGAGACCTTTTTCCATTGGATATTCTTTTCTGGGTTGTTGAAGATTAATTGACGATATGGTTGTGGGTTCATTTCTGGGTTTTCTATTCTGTCCCATTGATCTATGAGTCTATTTTTGTGCCAGTACCATACTGTTTTGATCACAACAGCTTTGTAATATAACTCGAAGTCTGAAATCATGATACCCCCAGCTTTGCTTTGCTTTGCTTTTTCAAGATTGCTTTGGCTATTCAGGGTCTTTTCTGGTTCCATATAAATTTTAGTTTTGCAAAATTCAATACAAATTTTCTTCTCACTCTGTGAAAAATGCTGGTGTTATTTTGATAGGGATGGCATAAATGTGTAGGTTGCTTTGGGTAGTATAGACATTTTAACAATACGTTTTCTTCTGATCCATGAGAATACAAGGTCTTTCCATTTCTTGGTTCATCTTCAATTTCTTTCACCAGTGCTTTATAGTTTTCAGAGGACAGGTCTTTCACTTCTTTGTTTGGGTTTATTCCCCGGTATCTTATTATTTTTGGTGCAAGTGTACATGGGATTGATTCCTTAATTTCTCTTTCTGCTGCTTCATTGTTGATGTGCAGAAACACAAAAGACTTCTGTACCTTGACTTTGTACCCTCTCACTTCACTGAATTCATTTAACAGTTCTAGCAATGTTTTATAGAGGCGTTGAATGACTAAACTATACACTTGAAACAAATATTACACTGTATGTTAAGTAACTGGAATTTAAATAAACACTTAAAAAAATAAACAACGACTTCAGCTTTGTAGCTGGTTTGATAACTAGGAAGCCAAAATAAAATAAGAATTAAATTCAAGCTCTGTGTGTGTAGACGGACGCCAGACTTTGGATCCCAGAGAACAAAGATTAGTTTCAGTAATCTCTTCTCCTGGGTAGATTACCACGGAAGGGAACTCGATGTTATTTTGCTAGACTTCCATGTGTAGACATGCTGCATTTTACCAAATGCCCCTTCATTTTACCCACAAGATTAACTGAGTAAACTATAAAAAAAAATGAGAAAAGAACAAAGCCAACCTTCCTGATCTTAATTTTTCCACTTGTGGTAACAGCGACTTCACAGTCACCTGTCATGATGCTACTGACTAAGGGAAATACACTGGAGCTGAGAACAGACCCGGAATGAGTTATAACCTCCCCATCCTGGCTGTCTGCCCAACCAGTGGGTTAATTTCACATAGGCTGGTGGATTTGGGGTCAACTCATTTTGGGCGTTGTGTCCTCAGAGCCCCATGGCTGTAACTCCACAGGAGAGTATGACAAAGTTCTGTGCTCCAGTAAACGCATTCTCAGAGTGAAGTACCATGATACAGATATGACATGTATGTGCTCTATTTCTAGGTGTGACAGACTAAGAGAGTTTCTAGTTTTTATATTGATAGCTGGGAATATCACTCACAGGATTTTAAAATGCTGACTGTCACGGATAGGCATATGCACTATATCAGTCTCAGTAAATGGTACCATCAACCACCTGGCTAAGCGATCTGAAGCCAAGATCCTTAAACACCTCTCCTAAGCAGCCCCATAGCCAGTCCTACTCCCAGTCCTACTGACTGCTGTCGCCCAAGTATCTCCTCATGTCACCTTTCTTCTGCCTTCCACTGTTACCCAGGATGTTGTCACCTCTTGGATCCTCACTCCAACAGCCCCCCACCGGTGATCTCCTTGAATTCACTCTGGCCTTTCCGTCCTCTACTCATCCTCTGCAAGAGCAAGCTTCATGGGTACACAAAGCGGATGGTTACACATCCCCCCAAAAGCTTAACCTGCTCTCTAGTGTTCTTAGGATGGAACACCACACTTTAACCTGCTCTACCTGTCATGTCTCCACGATGCTCCTCTCTCCAGAGTCTCGTGGCCTCTTCTCCATCCATCCCTCATGCTTATGGTTCTGCCAGCCTTCTCCCATTACAGGTGCTTTGTGTTGACACTCCTGTTGTTTGGGATACTCATTCTTTTTCCTCCTCATCGACTAAAAGGACCCTTTAGTTCTCAGCTCAATCGTCACTTCCTTAGAAGTCCCTCCCTCACCTCCCATGAGAGGTCAGCTCTGCTTTTATATGCCCTCACTACACCATATGCCACTCCACACACCCACTCGTTTCAGTTCTGATCTTACACGTTACCTGTAAATTCAACGGGTTTATATACAACCTGTTACCCCCTCCCCACCAAGTCCACCCCTTGTGCCTAACCATCCTGCCTAGCACATAGCAAGCTCTCAGTAAATATTTGTGGAGTGGAGAAATGAAAACTTCAAGATTCTAGGGCTTTAAGTCTTTAAGCTCTTGGAATGGAAGATCTACCAGGACACAAATGGCAAGACTTACTAACGAAAGGACTGTCCCAGGGCCCCTTCCCTTGGTGTATGGAGAGAATGGTCCTATCAGGGGACAGTGAGACTGCTTTTCATAAAGTTCTAAGCTCTGCCGTGCAAGCAGGAAAAAGGTGCCGTGCCTTTTCCGTTTCTAAAATCTCTATTTAGAGTGCAGGCTTACCGGAGTTATTCTCTTTTAGGGGAGTAATTGGTCCTGTCTTCAGCCTGCCTACAACCGTCTGGCCAGCAAGAATCCTACTTTGTCAGTTTACCAAGAACCTCTCCTATCTTTCCCACATTATTGGGGATCCCCCACAACAACAGGCTTCTTTATAAAATGTGCTGCATGTATTGAAGTGGGGTGCCCTGTTGGAGAAAGGGTAGTGTAGAAAGAATGCTGGGAAAGGTTTGATCAGAAAGCTACAATAATCATGACTTTCTCTCAACTGGTGGGAGTTCTACTCTGGCAAACAAAAAAAATGTCTCACTTTGGTTCACGTCTGGGTGGGATGGTGTTGTGAGTGTTGGCGATTCTACCACTGGCTGACCTGGCACACAGCAGCTCTGTCCTATAGTTCAGTTGCCTCTAAACTGTACGAAAGGACAAACCAGGGAAGGAAGGACTCCAGCAATGGCAGGCAACAGGCAACCTGCACTAGAGATTTCAGTATTGGGGGACACTGGGGACCACTGCCACGTGTTTACGTGACGGGGCAGGGGGCTAAAGGAATTCTCCATCTCCCCTTTTCTGAAGTGTAGGTAAGAAAAGGCCTGTAGAAGGACATAATCGAAACCCTCTTGGTTATCCGTGACATCTCTAATTTCTGCCCACTCCCTACCTGGGCACCTGGGCACCAAGGTCAGGGCAACTCAGTCATCTCTGAGTGTGGCATGGCCAGCACCCAGGGCTGCCCCACCATCCTCAGAGGACAGGGATGGGCCACAGGGACAGTGAAACCAGAAATGATCTTCTGGCTGGACTACAAAAGAACATGTGTTGGGAAGGTATTTTGATAGAAGAACCTTGCATTTCTAACAAACGTTGACTCATTTTCAGCCTGCCTTATCATGCTCCTAAAACTTTATCTCATACTGATAAACTGTAGCCTGGAAGCCACAGGGAAGGCCAGTGTTGGCCTTATTCCCTGCTGGATGTTGCAGCCCTAAGAGCACATCTGGCATACTGTAGACACAGAAGAAACAAGTAAGGAATGCATGAATGTAACTGGGATTGGGATTAAACTCTGGTCCTAACACTAGTGTTACAAACTGATATAGTGGTCCCCCCAATGGTGTTTTAAAAACTACAGCTAGATGTCTCTAGGCCACCAGCCCTGCTTCAGCAGGAGCTAGAACCTGTTCTCAGCTGGAAATAACTACGGTTAAATGGCTTAAATTAAGACAGGTTGGACAAAGCAGCAGGGCTAGGAGTGTTGCTGGCTGGGGTCCAACGCTGGGGCTGCCATGTTTGAATGACTTCCAGACTGAGAAGATGAGGCCGTGTCTTGTGCAGGCCTTGGCTGTCTGAGGTGTGTGTCCCTGGAGCGATGTCAGCAGCTCTGGCTGGACAGGCGTCATGTACCCGAGCTGTTGTCCCGACGGAGAGAAGAGAAAAACCATACAGAACATGACACTTTGCAATCACAAGTGGCAGAGGCCGTTAGTTTAATCCTGGGGCTCTCAAGGGACCTAGACTATTAATGGACATGGGAATCCAGACTACAGTTTGGACTGAGCTCTTGCCATTGACTGTTTGGATTCCCTCTCGGTGGGCTGAAACGGTACCCAGAGTGCGAATGCACATGCAAATTCTGCATCCCAAGCAGACCTTGGGTTACAAAAAGCTGGTACTTTTGTTGAGTGTGGACATAAATCATGGTTACTTCAGAGATTTCAGATAGTATCAGGAGTCTGATGAACACAGGATTTCCACTGGGCTTGGATAAGGAAATGGACGCCATCATTACTCTATTTTGTGATTTAAAAAAATAAAAAAGTCTCTTCCATTGGAAGAGATGATTCTTCGTTTAGCTGACATTTTCCCCTGCTGTCTAGGTCTCATAAAATATGTTCATGCAAAGAGATGCTTTATAAATACACATAGGGTTTTTTTTTTTCTCTCTTTCTTTGGGAATTTTGCTGTAGTGCACTACAGAAAGTATTCATTAGCTTCAAAGCAATTTTCAGAATGCAACCCCAACTCCAGGTTTAATTATATACAATATAGGTCAACTTATTTTAAATGGGCCCCAAAGTGGCTGTCCCTGAACTACTTTGAATGTTCTGCACAAGTTTCCCTATGACTGAGAAAAAGTGGACAGTTAGAAATTAACAAACGCTTCTTCTTTGCAAGTGGCCGGGGGAGGGAACCCGTCCTTCAGCAAAGGCCATGCCCAAGGCCGCCCTCCCGCTCTGTTCCACGCACAGACCTTCTCGTGGGCTCTACAACCGCAGGGGCCACACCGCTTCTGAGTCCTGAAAGAGGGGACGAAAGATAGCAGGCCTGATGTGGCAGGAGTACAAAGCTGAAGTCCCCAGAATGAGAAATCTTCTTTCTCCTGACATACTTTTTATTCAAATCGGAAGACATTTTTCCACGTGCATGAAAATTTGAAAAGGGCCTTGGTTCTGTACGGCTGTCCATTCCCTCCCACTGCAGGGCCCCCACGTTAGGTTACAGGGTCGCTCCCCAGCAGCCCCCCAATAGCAGGGATCATGCAGAAATAGACATCGTCTCCTTCAGGTCCTCTTGTCTATTTTAAAGTATCATTTCTGCTAACTGTCTAAAGCCTTGCATGAGGGGAAAAAAACATTTAAATATATACACACACTTTACTTTCATGTCATTTGAACTTCTGTTGGCCATTTGCAGTGAGTGATCTATCGTTTCACGAGACCAGAAGCCAGTGAGATAGAAAGCTGACAATTCAAAGAATGCCCGTCTCGTCCTCAAAGACTGTTCTAAGTGCTGGACTCCGTGACCCAGAAGCATCTAAACGCACACACTGCAAACCACAGCCGGCTGGTCACCCCACCGCTTCCGCCTCAGCCCTGTGCTTATTCTCTCTTCTCTTGCTCACCTTGCTGCATCACTTTCTTCTCTGCCACCTGTCCTTCAGCCTGTCGGGTGTCTCCCACGTGGGCCTCGCTTCTTCCAGGAAGCTGCCCCTCTCGTTTCCAGCAGGCCCCGATGCTTGATAATTCATCACACACTGACTTACGTTTTCTCAATGTCATGTGTTCACGCAACGTCACAGATGAGGCCAGCTCTCTGAGGGAAGGCTCTGGGTCTTAGGCGAAAGAAGAGTCTGTTTGGGTCCAGACAGTGAATGCCTACAGCAGGGGCTGGGTCGCTTCCTCACAAAGTGAGTCAGTCAGACAAAATGTCCCAGCCAGGGGTCTTAAGAGTGCCAGTTCTAGTTAGCCTACTTGACATCTTCGCCTGATGTCTCAGAAGAACCTCAAACTCTCCATGTCTAGCGGCCGAATTCGTGAACCTCGGCAGAGTATGCTCATCTCTTCGTTTTTACTTCAGTAAGCGGTACCCCCGTTCACCTGGCTCCCCAGACAGACCCCTAGACCTCGTCCTGGCAGCCGCTTTTTCTTTACCCCTATTCCAACACATCACCACCCCCTATTCAACTTCCTCCTAAATATCTCTCCAACCAACCATCCATAGACTTCTGTCACCACGCCCGCCATGTTGGACCCAGGCACTACCATGCGGTCCCATTTGGATTACTTCCATAACCTCCTGTTTGGTCTCCCCGCCCATCTGTTCTTGTAATGTGAGTCTTCTCAGATCACTCTCTAGGCAGAGACTTCCTCTTACTCTTAGATAAGGACAGGATCTCCATCACCGCTTAGGATCTGCGTGGTGTGGCCTGTCAACCACTTTCCCAGCCTAGCGCTTGACTGGCCTCCCCCGGCCTCCTTCTACTCTACGGACCTGCCGTGTCCCCTTCCCTCCATGGTGATTTTTTTTCGTGCAGCCACACTCCCCTTCGACCGCACCCCAATCTGCTGGCAATATTATTCCCTGACCTCCTTTTTCGATCTCAGGCCACATCCCTGACCTCCCAGACTACGCCACAGCCTCCCCTGCTGCTTTTTCTATTTATTTTTGTGGCAACTTGATCATTCCTTCTGCCGGAATCTGAGCTCTAAGACGACACAGACCACGTCCGTTTTGTGTCCTATCGTATTCCCAGTACTGAGCGCAGTTCCGGTCCGGAGCAAGCACTTGATGGTTATTGTTTGAATAAACAGTCATTGTCACCAAGTGTTGAGGCCACTTTTACGTGTATTGTTATGGTCTCAGTTCATCCTCGTAAGAGCCTCCTTTTACGGATGAAGAAACGGAAAGAGAGGGGTTCTGTGAGTCTTCCAGGCCACAGTGCTGTTAAGGAGCAGAGCTGAGTCAGGTTTTCGGATCCCCAATTTTCCTCACCCTAATATACTAAGTATCATTCCAAATGTAAACTACTGGGAGGCAGCAGAATGCAGTGATGAGCCAGGTTTTACCGTTACAGACACCTTGCTTCAGATCTCAGCCCTTCTCTGATTTACTTGTGTAACTTCAGGCAAAGCAACTCACCTCTCAGTAATGACAGGGCCCACTGCAGGGTTGCCGGAAGAATTAAACGGGACTAGGTGCGGGGGGCCTGCACCCAAGTGCCTGGCACATGATAAGCTCCCACGACGTTAGCCAACGACAATGATGGGGAAACAGAACAGGAGTCCCTCTTAGTGCCGATGCCTGTAAGTAATTCCTATATTCCGGCAGGTTATTTTCTATGCTGTAACTTGCCCTCTGCTGTAAGTACTGTAGCCTCTGATTCCATAGTATCAACCCCCTTCTTTTCATTGCATTAGAAATCGTAGCTGCTTTACTGGCCGTGGTTGCAAACTTTCCCCTCACTCCTGTCTAGTCTAGTTTATGTGCTCCAGATTTTTTTCCGGGCATAGAGCTTCTCCTTTTCCTCCAGCACCACCTGCATCTGGGCAGAAGCCCAGAAATCTGCCCCTTCAGGACCCTCGCGAAAGTTTCCCAGCAGCAGCAGAAAGGTTTCCAGCCAGCTGCAGATTCTAATTTGGGTTGTGCTACCTCTTTCTTCCCTCGCCAAGTTCAATCCTCCTAAAATCAAGGTAGATGTTCCTAGAAGGGAATGCGAGAGCAGGTCTCCCCTGCAGCATGGGATTTATTCTGTAGCAGCCTAAGCTGACCTCCGTGTTTTCTTTGCTGATAAAGGCAGAGCGCCCCATAAGCCCATCTCGGATGCATTCCTTCTAGCAGAACAATTTAAAGTATTACAAGTAGAGGCTGATGATGTCACCAACACAATATGCTCACTGGTTATGCCAGATCTAACCCACAGAGAGATGACTGTGTGTAGACTGTCAGAGTTCTGGGATCTCATCTGGAGGTCGGGACAAAGAAACACTAATGCCATCATTCTTTCCTGTTTTTTCAGTTGTAACAGTTTTTTTTAAAAGGTATGTTACAGATATGAACTTCAAAAATTCAAAAGTATTAAAAAAAGTTCTTAGTCTCTTAATCTCTATCCTTGAGCCCCCATTTTTCCTAACATTGGGAAACGTAATTTACTTGCTTTTAGGTGAGAGCTAATCCCATCATTTCTCAAGGTAGGTTTACATAAATCAGTCACTTTCTAGTTTGACCCCCACCCCCACCCCCGCCCCGTGGGTTTTTCTCTCCTCCACTCCACCCTGGATTGATCCCAGGGGACTCATGTCACTGATCATGGTAGGAGCGAGGGCTCGGTGGCTTCTGCTTCTCTTCCCATCTACGTCCTGGGCTGGCAGCCTTTGAGTGATGATTCTTCTGGAAGGATCCTGGGAATGTCATCTTTAACATACCCGCTGCTGAGTAAAACCATACCTGAAGGGCTGTGGTCCCTGGCTTTGTCCTCATGACATCCCAGGAGGACTGTGCCCTCTGGGGGTTGGATTCACACAGGTCCCCTGCTCCATCTTGTATTGGTGGTGTTTTCTACCCTCTGAAGCTTGCAGGAGACTCGCTCTGCCCTTAGCACTCTTCGGCAACCTCTGCTCCTCCTCCCTCCACTCACTGTGGCTTGAGAGAAGTCCGTCAAGTTTGTAACTGCCAGGAGTCCAAGTGGGCTGAACAAGATAAGGGTCCCCACCCCTCTGCGATCCTCCAAATTATGGTGGGGGTTCCACTTATTTAAGTCCCTCCTCTAGGACTAAACCCGAGGCAGGTGCAAACAGACTAAGGCTGAATCTTGGGATTCTTTTGGAACATTCTTTCCCCTTTTCAGCTCGGCTCCTCTAAGGAAGAATGCGAGTCTAGACATTAATTTCTACCCAGATTAACTTACTCTGTCAAATCTTTTTTTTTTGTCTCTCAGGGTTTTCAAGGTGAAGTTGAGAGTCTGAGTCCTCACTGAGCTCTGTGGCATGCTATGGGGAGGGTGCCTGTGTGCCTGGATGCCCAAATCAGAGGGAACAAATGCTTTGACTATAATTCACCACAAATTAACACTTCACACAGTGTCCTACTGCAGAGGCGACCTATTCCCATTAAGAAGTGAAAATTCACCCCACCAAACACAAAATAGATTTGCCTTCCCTGCAAGTTTCAAACGAGTAAGACCCAAAGGACAATAGGAAAGTGATCACATGAGTTGTCACCGTTTTCTGCTTTAACAAAATTTATTTTAAAAATCAACACAGGGTAATGCTGACTGGGTTATGTGTACATGTGTGGCTTTTTTGTGTATGGTTCTATACGGCGTAAAACATTTATAGATTTATGTAACTACCACCACAACCAGAACACAGAAGTTTCATTACTCAAAAAAAAAAAGAAAAAAAAAAAGAAAAAAAAATCCATTCACAACAACTCCCCACCCCTGACACACACACACACACCTGACCCTTGGCTACTACTAATCTACCTTCTGTCACTATAGCTTTATCTTTTGGAAAGTGTCACATACATGGAATCACAGAGTATGTAATTTTTTGAGATGAGTTTAGTTCACTCAGCAGAATGCCTCTGAGAATCACCCAAGTTGTCCCATGTATCAATAGCTTATTCCTTTTTAATATCTGTGTGGTCTATGAGAATATCCCCTCTCTTCATTCCTGATGCTGGTAAGTTTCTTTCTTTTCTTTCTTTCTTTCTTTCCTTCTTTCTTTCTTTCTCTCTCTCCCTCTCTTTCTTTTTCTTTTTTCCTTCCTTCCTTCCTTCCCCCCTCTTTTCTTTCTTTCTTCTCTTTCTTTCTTTCTCTTTTCTTCTCTTCCCTTTCTTTCTTTCTTCTCTTCTCTTTCTTTTCTTTTTTTCTCTCTCTCTTTCTCTTTTCTTTTCTCTTTTCTTTTCTTTTCTTTTCTTTTCTTTTCTTTCTTTACCTTACAATAGGTTTATCCATTTTATTGACTGTTTCAAGGAATCAGTTTGGGGTTTCACTGATTCTCTCTTAATTTTTCTATTTTTAATTTCATTGATTTCTCTTCCTACCTTTATTATTTCATTTGCTTGAAGTATGTTTGTGCGATAATTATGCTATATGCTATAAGTATACATTGTTTTCATTCAGTCTTCAGGTGGAAGCTTAGATTACTGATTCGAGACCTTTCTTCTCTTCTGAGAGCTTAATGCTACAAATATCACTCTAAACACTATGTTAGCCATGTTCCACAAATTTCTGAATGTTGTGTTATTTTCCTTCAATTTAAAATACTTTCTAATTTCCCTTGAGACTTCTCTTTGATCTATGGACTATTCAGAAGTATGTTAATTTCCAAATGTTTTAAAATTCTGTTATCTTTCTCACACTGATTTTTGTCTAATTGCATCAAGGTCAGACAACATACTTTGTACCATTCCAATTATTTTTAATCTGTTCATTTTATGATCCAGAATATGGTCTATCTTGGCAAATGTTCCATTTTTGTCCACTTGAAAAGAATGTGTATTTTGCTATTGTTGAGTGAAGTATTGTTTCTGTTTGTTCCTTCTGTTTTAGTTCTCCTTTCTCTGCCTTCCTGCCTTCTTTAGGGTTATTTGAACATTTTTTAGTGCTCCATTTTAATTAAAAACATTTTTTTAATGTCTTTTTTTATTTTGAGAGAGAGAGACAGAGTGCGAGCAGGGGGAGGGGCAGAGAGAGAGGGAGACACAGAATCGGAAGCAGGCTCCAAGCTCTGAGCTGTCAGCACAGAGCCCGATGCGGGGCTCGAACCCACGAACTGTGAGATGACCCGAGCCCAAGTCAGACGCTCAACCGACTGAGCCACCCTGGTGCCCCTTTGTTAATTCTTTTATTGCATTTTTGGCCACATCTTGTATAATTTTTCAGTTGTTGATTTGGAAACTACAATATACAAATTTAACTTCTCACAGACTAATTAAAAGCAGTATTTTACTACCATGAGTGGAATGAAGAAATCATACTGCCACATAGAAACTTCTGCCCAATGTCCTCTGTGTAGTAATCTTGTGAACCACATCTCCCTATGCTGAAACCCCATTAGACAACATTATAATTTTGGCTTCCAGCTTTTGCTGTATTTTAAGGCACTCACTAGGAAAAGTATGGTCCATTATACACCCAGATACTTATTATTTATGTTGCCCCTCATTCCTGTTACTCTAATTCCTTCTGGAACTTGGATGAGTGTCATCTCTCATCTGTCTGGAGAACTTCCTTTAACCGTTCTCTTAGACCAGGTCTGCGGACAAAGGATTCTTTTGGTTTTCCTTCATCTGAGATTTTCTTTCACCTTTATTTCTCTTTTTTTTTTTTTTTTTAATTTTTTTTCAACGTTTTTTATTTATTTTTGGGACAGAGAGAGACAGAGCATGAATGGGGGAAGGGCAGAGAGAGAGGGAGACACAGAATCGGAAACAGGCTCCAGGCTCTGAGCCATCAGCCCAGAGCCTGACGCGGGGCTCGAACTCACGGACCGCGAGATCGTGACCTGGCTGAAGTCGGACGCTTAACCGACTGCGCCACCCAGGCGCCCCTCTTTCACCTTTATTTCTAAAGGATCATCTCACTGGGTATAAAATCCTAAGTTGACGGTTGTTTCTTCCCGTACTTTGAAAATGTTCCACTGTCTTGCGGCCTCCATGGTTTATGATGACAAATATGCTGACATCTGAATTGTCCCTTACAGGTAATGTGAAACTTTCCTCTGAGTACTTTCATTATTTTTTTCTTTTATCTCTAGTTTTCAGCAATTTGATTATGGTATGTATGGGTATGGATTTCTTTGGGCTTATTCTGTTTGAAGTTCCCGGAGCTTCTAGAATCTGTAGGTTTATGTCTTTCACCGATTTGGGAAGTTTGGGGCCATTATTTCTTCAAATACTTTCTTCTGCACACACTATCTCCTCTTCTTCTGGGATTCCTGTGATGGAAATATTAGGCCTTTCAATATTGTCTCACAGGCCCCCAAGTCTTTTCTTTTGTTTTGTTTTGAATCTATTTTTTTTCTCTTGTTCAGATTGGGTAATTTCTATTGACCTATTTTCAATTTCACTGAGTCTTTCCTCTGTTTTCTCTCTTTACTGAGTTTCTTATCTTGGTTCTTTATTTTTAAGTTCTAAAGTTTCCATTTAATTCTTCTTTCCATCTCCTATTTCTTTGATAAGACTGCCTATCTTTCTATTAATTTTATGAGTACTTGGCTTTACTTCTTGGAGCATTTTGGAAATGGTTGAATGTCTGCCAATTAAATCCAATATATGTGTCATCCTGACTTGACTGCCTATTTGTTGACTTTTCTCAGACATGTTGACATTTTCCTGGTTTCTTTTATGCTAATCTTTGATGGTGTCCTGGGGACTTTGGGTATTATAACGTAGGACTCTGGGTCCTGTTTGGACCCTATGGAGACTCGTCGGCAGGCAACTGGACAAGTAAAGTCCGGGCTACTCGTCCCATCTGGCCTTCTGTGGGCCGTGCTTCTAGCGTCAGTTTAGTTTGCAAAGACTTTGAAGTGCTGTAAGGATCTGCCCCACGTGTACACCAACAATGGCCAGTCGGGCACTTGGGCAGTGGCCTATCCTGAGTGCATTTCTCAGAGTCGATGTCTGCCTTTAAGGTGACACTCACAAATGCAGCTGAGGGGTGAGCCCAGGGGTTTAGAAACCAATGTTAAAGGGTCATTTTCTTTCCCAAGTCCCTACCTCTTCCCAACCCCTGCCGTTCCTTCAGTTCCCTGGGGCTCCCACTTTTCATCCTGTGGCCAGAGAGCTGGGACCTTGGTTATCCCACTCTGCTGTGCACCTCTCACCCTGCGCTCATATCTGTGGCTAAACGACAGACACACAGGGCAGAAAAGCAATCCGGGTTTGCCTCACCCTCTTGGAATACAACTCCTCCAAGCAGAGAGGAAAGCTCCCCTCCCTTGGGGTCTGGCTGTGGCAGGCTTCTGTCACCACCACTGCTGCAGGCGAGACCACAAGCCAGGTACAGGCTGGGGGTAGGAGAAAATGAAGTTAAAAAAAAAAAGATTTACTTATCCCTCTCTGAGCGCAAGGAGTTCCGTATCTCACTTCTCATGGAACCTTCTGGGCTCACGTCCAGGTCTCCTTCCAGGTCTGCACTGAGGGTAGGCCAGGGAGCACTGGAGGGAAGAGCTTGGCAACCCACCACCAGTTCTGTGATACTTCGAATTCTGGTCTTCGTTCCAACCTGCCTGCTACGTCTTGCTTTTCAGGGTCTTCAAATAGCTTCGTGCATTCTGCTCAGCTCCTATAGCTGCATCAGTGGGAGAAAGGGGGCGGGGTCTGTTTTCTCCCATCTCATCCAGAAGCAGAATTCAGTTTTGAATCTTCTGGATCCCCTGCTTAGGTTCTGCATTGGGTCTTCAGGTAAGAAACGGTCATTCTGAAGGGTTGCTCATTGTCAAAAGTAGAAACAAAGACCTGAAGAAGAAAAAAACTCTGACCATACAAAGAAGAAAAAATTCTGAATATCTCAGGTCTGAAAAATTGCTCAGGCCTTTCCTTTTGTGAGGGAGGAAATAGAGCATCTTGTGGTTTTCACTTAACAGCCATCTGAATCTGTTTCATGGCTTGCCTTGGGCATGGTGGACAGTCTTCCAATGGATGGGTATTTGTCTCCAGGGGTGAAGCATAGCACTGACCCTCTGGCCAACCTCGTTACTTAATTTAGGGCAGTAAGACACCGGGAAGGTACTAGTGTTCCTTCACTCATAGTGCCGGATCGCTGAATGAAGCGTACCTTATCACTGCAGCCACGGACCACTGTTCTCCATCGATTCATCTCAGCATGAAATCAAGATGCTGTTTTACGCTGAGATTTTGTTCTGTTGGCAGTGCTCGTCATACAGGGATCAGGAAAATCAAGGCAGAAACGCTCTCACCGCTGCCTGAGAAAAGCTTATGTGTTAATACTCCAGTGGTATTCCGGAGAATTGTCACTGTCCGTGCAGCCCTGGTCAGAGGCAGGGGCCGCAATACATGTCCCACTATAAATGTCCTCCTGCTATGATGCTGACAGATAAGACTCCCCTCTGTGTCATTCTGACCACCGTAAATCAATTTCACGTCTTTGTCAATAAAATATCATGGTTAAAACAGTGCAAGGTGCACTGGGATTGGAGGCGGGAGACCCGCACGAAGTCTTAATTCTACTGCTTACCAGCCATCAGACCCTAAGCCCAGAAACAACTTCTCTTCCTCTGTTTCTTTATCCGGAAAGTGGGAATGCTCTCCTCAGCTCTCCTGCCTGTCTTCCTGCAATGCTGAGAGGATGAAATGAGGTGACATGGGATATCGGACTGGGATTTTCGTAAGGAAACACCCTGTGTCATAGCCACTCTATGATTTTGAGACTTACCAGGTGCTCCTTAAATATTTCATACATGAAATGATACACAAAATATTATGTGATCCAAGCAACCTATCTATAAGATGGGCATCAAAACACCTGCATCGAAAGGTTAATGTGAGAATTAAATGAAACAATGCACGTAAAAATTATAAAGGGCACAGCAGCGCCCCGGGCACATGAGATGTTTATAATTCTTCCTCCCCCCCACCCCCAATCCCAGAGGCTTTTTAGGAGATTTCTGAGATTAAAGCAACAAGGTTCTCAGGACCGCAACAGCTGAGCATTACCTGAATGTAAAAGTCACTGGACCCAAACAGAGTCAGCCTAAAATGCCAACGACTACTTTAATGGTTTACACGTCTTTGGAGAACTGACCTCTTTATCATTATGTAGCGTTCCTATCTCCAAGAAACTTCCTTGTTCTGGAGTCTCTGTCTCAAATTAATACAGCTCTTCTTTATTTCTCTTGATTAGGGTTGGCGCGGTAGATCTTTACTTTACTTTTAATCTGGGTCTTTATATTTAAACTGGGTTTCTTGTGAGGGGGTGGGACCTCGGCGGGCCAGTGGCCATCCCAAACTCCTGCCGACTCTGTGCAAGCTCCTCAGAACTGGGGGGGGGGGGGGGGTAATTCCACACTGGTCGCAGGGACAGCTGCCATGCCTGGTCACACACTGGAAGGGCCCTCCATGCTGCCCAGCAGTCCCCTGTGGCTTGGGCCCCCTGAAAGTCCTTCTGCCCCACCAGCTCCCCCCACAACCCCAACTCTGCACTCCATGAGCCACCCATCTCTACACTCTTACAGGGGGGCCCCTCACCACTGGAAAAGCAGAGACAGACGGCACAGGGCACCCCTATCTTAGCTCCCTGCCATTAAATTCACAAACAAAAAAAAAAAAAAAAAAAGAAAAGAAAAAAAAAATAAATTGGGTTTCTTGTGGACAACATATAGTTAAGTTTTAAAACATCATTTTCTTACTATCTTTCTTTTTAAAAAATGTTTATTTATTTCTGAGAGAGACAGAGAGACAGAGAGAGAGAGAGAGTGAGTAGCGAAGGGGCAGAGAGAGGGAGACACAGAATCTGAAGCAAGCTCCAGGCTCTGAGCTGTCAGCACCGAGCCCGACGTGGGGCTTGAACTCGGTCAACTGCAAGATCGTGACCTGAGCTGAAGTCAGACGCTTAACCTACCGAGCCACCCAGGCACCCTATCTCTGTCTTTTAATTGGTGTATTTAGACCACTCACTTTTAATGTGACTATTGATAGACCTGGATTAGTACCTACCACCCTTGTAACTTTTCTATTAATTGCATTCTTTCTTCTCCCTTTCTTCGGCCTCCGTTTTGTTTATAACGTAAATCTATCATTCTGTCTCTGTGTTTCTTTTAAACTCAACCAAAAATTAGGGAGATGCGATTGAAGGAAAACGTGAGCAGTTACATCACCCCCTCCCCCCCATCTATTTTGTTAGCTCAGTACTTAGGGTAAGTCTTTGTTTTCAAGAGAATAGTGTTACCCGATAAAGTCTCAATGCTTTTGAGTTTTAAATGTTCCTCTTTCCGTTCCTGGTAGAGCGGAAGTGATGGGCTTTCTCTCTCTCTGGGTACTGAATGACAGATACAGAGTGTGTGACTCTTAGGTTTCTGAGATGCGTAATTGCTTTCATGGATTATCTCCTAGGCAGACTGCTTGCGGTGTATAACATGAATCCTCTTCTTGCTGTCTTAGCGATCGGATTGGCAGGAATCAAATGAAAAATAACAGCTGCTGTGTGCTTTTAAGTTCAACCCTGGTCTCAAGTTTGTGGAATGGGCAGGCCTGAAGTTCACGTGTTAGAACTGCGGGAGGAGAGCAGTATTTGCTTTTTGAGACATCGTCTGGAATGTAACGTAGTGTGGGGCACTGGCCCTCCTCTCCAGGCACAGAGTTTCACTTCCGGACAGTGTCCTGTAGATGTCACCGCTGCCACTTCTCACAGGGGAAAGTGCCAGGTTCCTGGGTGGAATGAAAAAACAACGTCCGACCGCTGCACCGTTGGGTCCTTGAGAAACCAGGACGACCTGTGTCCAGACGCTTCTCTGAAACGGCCAAACTCATTCTGTATCACTTTCACCCTCAGGCTGGCACCTGCTGTTATAAATCACTCTCCCCTTTCAGAAATGCCTCCCTCATTTGGCTTCTGTGAGGGGATTCTCCTGTTTCCCCACCACGTCTTCTCTTTCCTTTCTCTCCTTTTCCTCTGGCCCCACAGCAGCTGTCTTCTTTGTCCCTCTGCACACAGTCTCCTGCCTCTCTCATCCCCTGTGTCCCTTCCGTATAAATGGCTCCCACGTTTTCTAGCGCTTCCTTTTTCTCTCCGGACATCGAAACCCGTGTTTCCCTCCCTAAGGAAGACCCCAGCACCAGAAAGCAGAATCTTGAAAATCAACCAAGGGGGTGAGGCGAGGGCTATGCTGGGTGTGGAGGGATGCTGCAGGGAACAGCATCAGCACAGGCGGAAGGGTAGCAACCCATAAACTGAGTTGATTTAGGAGAAGCAGAGATTCAGAGTCACAGGTAACTATAAAAACAGAAGCTCCCCCGACCTGAAATTCCTGAGATTGTGGGAGAGACCTAGGATGTTCCCAAAATGTGGGGTGGAGTTCTGGACAAATTCTTCTCAATTTCAAAGGGACAGGTGATATTAGTCTGCAAAGTATACTTTTTGGGGGAAAATGCCCATCCCTACAGGTCCAATGGGCCTGGATCCTAAGGGTTCACGGATCCACAAAGTGTGCAGTTCCATAGACACATGAAAAGACAACCTATGGCCCCTTTAAACGTGCCTGAGCCCCACACACATGCGTCTGAAGTTGTTAACACTTAACACGTCACAGTTCTGTGATTCTTGTTTGTGTTATCAGGGCTGGGGTGGGGGGTTGTCACTCATCCTCTGGAGCATCTCGTCCTAGTTAAAGCCTCACGAGCCCCCACCCCGGAATTGGCTCACCACCTTGGTCCTCGGTCCTCTACCTCCCCTCTCCTTCCCACCAAGACTTCTGGCCCTTCTCACCTCTTGCCTGGATTATTAGTTACACCAGCAGAGCCTCCTAATTGTTCTCTCTGCCTGGAATTTTCTTTCCACCGTCCATCCCTTATGCTGCTACCATAATGATCTTCCTAAAACGCAGCTTCAAACGCTTCAGTACCCTGTCCACGACTCCCAGGGCCTCCCGATTGCCTCAAAGAGAGTCCCCAAACCCTTCCTCCTCATGGCAGTCATCATCAGTCCCACACTCCAAGCTCTAGGCAAAGGAGACTCACCCCTTTCCACAGAACCGTCTTGTCCTTTCCCAAGGCTGTGCCTCCCGCAGCACAGGATCTCTCCACCTCTGCCTGATGAAATCTTATTGCTGTCGGAGGCCACTTCGCAAGCATCCGTCCTCTCCGAAGGGCCCCGGTGACCCCGGCTGGAGGAAGACCCTCAGTGCCACACGGCACCCTGCACATCGTGGTTGGAACAAGTGTGTCACCTCGGGAATGGGAAGTCAGGGTGTGAGCCTTAGTTGTGAAATGCTCCAGCTAACAAGCAGGTGTTGTGTTCAATGGAACGGTTAGGGTGGACAGTGACGTGCCCCTGGGAGCAGACATAATTCAGACTGTACGTGTGTTGAGAAGGAGGCAGGGTGGGAGCCGTGGAGGGAGGCTCTCAGCATAACTCACTCCAGGAAACAAACGTCTTATTCAAGTCTGTGCTCCCCACGGACTCATGGGAGAGACCTAGGTGGAAAGGCGCAAAACGACCCATCATGGCACTTGCCCCCTTTCAGGAAGCAGATGCCAAAAGGGAGGCGAGGCGAGGGCTCAGCCTCATTAAGCAGCTTTCTCTCTCCGTCCCTCTGTGCTGACCCTGTCCCTGAGAAGCTACAGGAGACAGTGATATCCAGACATCCGCTCATGCCTCAAATGTTCCATAGAAGTTGCTTACTTAAAAATGATTTTCCCAAAGAGAAGGCGGATTTGAAGGGGCACACGCACCCCAATGTTTACAGCAGTGTTATCAACAATAGCCAAACTATGGAAGAAGCTCAAATGTCCATCGACTGACGAATAGATAAGGAAGACTGGTATACACATACAATGGAATATTCCTCAGCCATCAGAAAGAATGAAGTCGTGCCATTTGCAACAACGTGGATGGAACTCGAGTGCATTACGATAAGCAAAATAGTCAGAGAAAGAGAGATATAGGATTTCACTCATATGCGGAATCTGAGAAACACAACAGATGAACATAGGGGAAAGGAAGGAAAAATAAGACAAAAACAGAGACAAAAACCACCAGGAAGGGAAACCATAAGAGACTCTTAATGTTTGTTTATTTTTGAGAGAGACAGAGAGACAGACAGAGCATGAGCAGCGGAAGGGCAGAGAGAGAGGGAGACACAGAATCGGAAACAGGCTCCAGGCTCTGAGCTGTCAGCCCAGAGCCCGATGCGGGGCTCGAACCCAGGAACCGCGAGATCATGGCCTGGGCCGAAGTCGGACGCTTAACCAACTGAGCCATTCAGGTGCCCCCATAAGAGACTCTTAAATACAGAGAACAAACTGAGGGCCGCTTGCAGGGGGTTGGTTGGGGGGGATGGGGGCACATGGGTGATGGGCATTAAGGAGGGCACCTGTGGGGACGAGCACTGGGTGTTACATGCAAGTGATGAATCTACTCCTGAAACCATTATTACGCCATATGTTAACTAACTTGGATTTAAATAAAATAAAAAATAAATTAAACGCGAAAACACAAAACATAAACAAAACACCTCCTGTTTTCTAGACTGTGATTGTCGCCTAGCGACAGATGAACATGCGCGCCACCCCGACGCACAGGCATCACCCAAGGAAGGGCTGAGGATGTTCTGGTATTCAAATTATGCCTCACAGAGTTAGAGGGACTCAATGAAATCCCAGACCCCGGAGCACGAGAGCCCCTTCACGCCAGTCTTGTCTCCGAAGTGGCACCATCAATGTCCCCATTTGCTAGAAAAGCCAAGGTCTGGGAAAGTTAACAAACTCGTCTCTCAGAGGAAAGAGGGGCTGGTGCGGAGGCAGCCATACCTCCCATCTCCCCGCTGCTGCTTCTTTAAAGTTATCATTGCTTCGACTCCCTTTTACTTGGAGGGGAGTTTGCAGCAATTCATTTATTTTAGAATCAACTTCCAGTGACTCTCAAACAGACACTTCCTTATCTGTCAGAGGGCGTGGGTCTAAATGGGACGAGTTGCATGGTCTTGTTCTGTGCCGTCTTCACTATGCTGGCTGCCTCCCTGGCCTGGAGGAAAATTGAACTAAATTCTGCACCTTAACATATTATAGAAGCAAGCGCTTTTACTAAAAAGCTTTTAACTGGCCGCCAACCAGGGTCTTCTGGGGCAAGCCTGAGGGCTTCCTTTCAAAAGCAGCAAATGAAACTCCTCTTTCTTCTTCCTTGGCATCCATCTGTATTCAAAAGAGGTATCATCTAATTTTAAAACAGAAGCTATTTGTGACAAAGTGTTAAGAGAGGTGAGTTGAATGGGGGCGATTTCTACCTTCGTTAAATATCTCTTCCTATTCTTTTATTGTGAAAGTTATATTATCATCAGTGAAGATGGCTCTTATCAGGAACCAGTACTGGGGATCTTCCAGAAAAGTTGAGAAGGCTTTGCAATTTTAAGTTTTATTTTCTACACGCCTCAATGCTGTCCATTACTGACACCCTAGGCCCCCCGGTTCTTATTACTTCAAAGAGCTGCTTGGCATGGTTGGGGGTAAGGGGGGATTTCTACCTCTTGATATTGGGAATATTTTGGTATTTGGGGGTTATGCTAAAACTGTCTTAGGCTAGAGCCTTAAGAGAAAAAGCAAACACTCGCTGTAGTCCCAGCAAGGTACTGTGACCACGTTTACTTTTGTGACATAACTTTCTTTCAGAACACCAATCACTGCTCTCAACTCACTACATCACCAACATTTCCCACTAGATTAGAGGCAGAAGAACTGTCAGAAGAGCTCACATTTTCTCTAAGCCCTTAGTTATTCAAGGCAAAATTAAGGGAAGAGATGATAGTCACAGGCGTTGTTTATAAGGTGGGGAGGGAGGGCACAAAACACTATTTAAATGGCCATT
>NW_024412428.1:8112549-8165049 GCF_014898765.1 Herpailurus yagouaroundi | reverse complement strand
TGTACTATATCACATTCATAGAGCTAATGATAAAAATGACACAAATCAATATGAAAAATATTGAACAAATGTAATAAATCTTACTAAAAATAAGATGAAAATAAATACACTCTCAGATATAAATTGTATAAAACTTGCTGCTACAGAGCAAGGCACGCTACTTAATACGGGACCCATGTCCGGACTGTTTCCCGGATTGGCCGCCAGGGGCTGCTAAAGAGTAATATTCCCCGGAACAAGACAAAGATAAAAAATCATTCAACTCGACTCTAAAAAGTTCAGAGTCATGCTCATTTCGACACCACCCGGAGGCCTGGGACCACAGATTTCAGCAGGTCTGTTTGTCCTGTGGTGAGGACCATGCCTTGCCACAGGGGTGGAGCTCTTTGGAACCAGTGAGAGGCTGATGTTAGCACCTCAATGTGGCATCTTGGAATCCCTGTACTCTGGGCTCAGGCTGTCACAGCTGACAGTTTTCACAACTGCTCTCCCAGGAGCTATAAAGCATGGGGCAGCAATGGAAGATTCTTATCTAGGCTTCTAATTCCTTTTTTTTCTGGTGACTTCCCATACACTGAGACTTACTTCCAATACATACTTAACAGCATCAGCACATTCTGGGAAAAATATGGAGCAGCAGCTGAATAGCTAGCCTAGAAAATTATTTCTAGCCTTAAAGTACAACCCAGGCCACACTCTTTATGTACATATATAATGCAATAAGGGTGTTCTGCACCGTGTTTTAACTCTGTATGCCTCGTCTATTCATACGTTCATCCTGCTTGAGAGTAAAATATTTGAGGGCAGGGCTTTGTCAGATCTCCTCGTACTCAAAAAGAATGTCTTTTTTTCTTTTCAGGGCACCTCGGTGGCTCAGTTGGTTAAGCGCCCAACTTCTACTCAGGTCATGATCTCGCGGTTCATGAGATCGAGCCCCACATTGGGCTCTGTGTTCACAGCTCAGGGCCTGGAGCCTGTTTCTGATTCTGTGTCTCCCTCTCTCTCTGTCCCTCCCCGCCTTGTGTTCTGTCTCTCTCAAAAATAAATAAATAAATATTAAAATTTTTTTTTAAAAAAAGAATGTTTTTCTTCACTAATTGTTTGAAGTACTTTAACCCATTAATTTACTACATTCTCACAACAACCTTGTGAAGCACTATTATTAATCCTATTTAAAAATTGC
Organism: Herpailurus yagouaroundi; assembly: GCF_014898765.1. Classification (NCBI taxonomy): domain Eukaryota; kingdom Metazoa; phylum Chordata; class Mammalia; order Carnivora; family Felidae; genus Herpailurus; species Herpailurus yagouaroundi. The sequence continues at coordinate 8,163,866 of NW_024412428.1, read as the reverse complement.
TTTTAACGTTTATTCATCTCTGAGAGATAGAGCATGAGCGGGAAAGGGGCAGAGAGAGGGAGACACAGAATCTGAAGCAGCCTCCAGGCTCTGAGCTGTCAGTACAGGGCCCGACGCAGGGCTTGAACTCATGAGCTGCGAGATCATGGCCTGAGCTGAAGCTGGACGCTCAACCGACTGAGTCACCTAGGCGCCCCTATTATTAACCCTACTTAAAACTGAGAAAACCAAGACTCAAGGATGATTGGTCAGAGGGGACTAGTGGAGACCAAGCAAGGGCTAGGATGTTACTCCTTGCGGTGATGTGACAAGGCTCGGAGAGGGGCAGCTACTTGCTCAAGGTCTTGTTCATAGATGGAGGCAAAGAGGGGCTGACTCCTGCTGGCCCTGTACCCTCACCATGCTTTGCAGGTGGATATGCTCCAGTGTAGAAACCACACGTGCGTAAAGTTCCAAGATACACGGTAGAGTCTTCTAACCAGACAAGAAAAGAGATCCTGCCTTTTCACGCTGGCTCTAGGGGTCACACGCTTCACAGCTGGCATGATCTGCTCTGAACATTCCCACGCATAACAACGCGCTGGCCTCCCACGAGAGTGACACGGAGCATCTCAGGATCACCAGACCGTGTGACAGAGGGCTCCCTCACTGGAGACTACCTGATGGCCCTGCTTCTGTTTCCCCAGGTGCCCCACCCCACATCCCACCTCCTGGTCTAATCCGGTTATTACTGGCAAACTCTCCAATCAACCGTCCAAACCACGTAGGACACACGGTAGCCTGTGTGAAAGCCACTTATGCTCAATTACAGACTTTTTTTTTTTTTTTTCAAACATGCTCGTTTTTAGTTCTGGGGTTTATCTGGAGAGAGAACTGAGATCAGAAAGACAGAAAAGCACACAATGTGTGGGAGGTGAAATGCCATGGTCGTTTGCGAGGCCTGTCTGGAGCTGCTGGTTGTGATTTACTGAAAAGAAAATGAAATTCATGTCTGTCATCCATCTTGCTGAAATGTCACGCCGAGTGCAACTCGAGTAGTAGGGAGGTCTGAAGGAGGTGCCTACAAATCACCTGCTAGACCTTTTTGGTCTCTGATTTAAGAGCCACGTGTATGCTGCAGACAAATAAAACTCTTGGTCCATGGGCCAACGGGGAATATGCCGGGGGCACAGAAATACATAACTCCAGGGAACCAACCCTTAATTTCTGCACAGGAACTAACTCCCTTCTCTGCCACAATGCCATGAATGGGGTCCAAGAGTTCCAAATTGGAAACACAGCACATATTACCAAAATGTCCTATCAACGTCTGTTGCCATGCCTACCCATAGGAAACCTTTATCAAGGATTTGTTATGGGATGAGCATCCGGTGAGGTATGGACTAGGTGAATCATTACATTGTACACCTGAAACTAATATCACACTGTATGTTAACTGCAGTGGAATTAAAATGAAAAAAAAAAAAAAAAAAAAAGATTTGTTATGACACCGAATGATGGATGGGAAGGGTAATCTAAGAAGGGCGCAGTAACCACGTAAATGTTATCAGAACCTCGGTGAATAACTCTGTGTTCCTCTCTTTATTAAAGATTTGCCAGTCAGTGCGAAAACGCACCTCTAGCTGAAGAACAACAACAACAACAAAAACCCATGCTACTCTTTCTCTAATAAGGAAACTGCTCAGTATTTACAACAGTAAGTCAGGCCTCTTTGGCACCTCAAAACTGTGGAGGTAATTTTAATTCTCACAGGGTCGGGTCTACAGTTACTTGAGCGGTTCACGGTTGACATCGAGAGCAGCAGACCAGAAAGGAAGGTATGAAATACAAATGGGTCATTCGTTGTCAACGTTTTGGTGGGCAAAGAGGCTGAAACTTGAGAAAACTGCCATCTGTTTTTCTTGTCTTTCCTTACACCAACAAATTGGTAATAGGCTCTTTCTGCTGAAAGCGTTAAGGGAAGCAGGAAACACCAACAACAAAAGACGGCTCAGACTGGTACACTAGGGGCACGTCGTGTAGGGTATCCTCAAAAGCCGGAGTCCTTCACGCTTCTGCGTGCAGAAGACAAACAAAACCAGTGGGCATGGGGCTACTTCACGTTCTTTGGATTTTCTTCTTTAAATTGGTCAGGCATTTAGTTAGTTCATCTTCTTATCTGGAGAGCATTTAGATAGCATTTGTACTTCCTCCCATTTATAGGTACCAGAAGGTCCATATACGAAACTCAAAATGCCCTATGGGTTCTTAAAATGCAGACTCAATGTTTGAACCTTGAAGGCGAATGTTCATTTCTGCCCCCCCCCCCCCAAACGTGGCTTGGCCACTTCTTGCTGGAGCACAAATGCTTTGAAACAGATACCAGGCTCCCTCTAACCTCTGTTCCATGCCGAGAGGTGGGAAAGCTTAGCTACACGATGGCTAATAACAGACTCAGTGTCTGGATGGCCCCCGGAGCCTCCGGACAACTTATGCGCTGAGAAGAAGCCAGCCCCTTTTTGCATTTTCAGGAAGACCAAGGGAGCAGAGAGGACGCCCTCCACCCCATGCTGCTCTGTGAACACTGGGCTTGGCCGTGACTCCATGGGCCGGATGCCCCCAGGCCTGGCACACCGAATTTCCCGTCAATGGCCAAAGTGGAACAGCGCTGTGGCCCTGCCTCCCTCTTATCTGAAATGTGCAGAAATTTCAGAATTCGGCCATTTCATCCCTAAAATGCAAACAATCTCCCATTCTCTTCAAAGGGCTCACCTTCAAAATTTTCCTTTAGGTCATTTTCTATCTCTTTTACATAACTTTCCCTTTTGAAATCAAGGTTACTAAATCACTCTTCCCAGACTGATTTCTTTCACACCTAAAAAAAAAGTATCAGCTTGGCTCCCAGAGCATTAGATGCTGCTGCTGGAGACTCTGCAGGATCTTCTGAAAATCGAACGAAATCTCTAACCCCAGACCCAAACTTAAACGCGCACATGCACACACACACACACACACACACACACACACACACACACACACCGATCACCATTACCGCCCTCCCCTCCAGCAAGAAGCCCCTGGACATTCACCAGACGTGGCCTCACCTTTCTGGAGAAATACTGGGTAGACACGGCAAGGGCCTGGAAGCCGCACACGGCCCTCCGCAGCTCCGCCTGGACCAGGACCAGCTGCCTGGCCTGCTGCTGGCACCTGTCTTTCAGCCGCTGCACCAGCTGCCGCTCGGCTTCACGCACCTGCAGGTCCGGCTTGGGGGAAAAGCCATTTCGGGGAGCCGCTGTCCTCTGTTTGGGGTATCCTGCGGGGGAAAAACAGTCACTTGTGGAAGAACATCCACCCCCAGCGTGACAACAGCTCTTCGGTGCCGAAGGATTTCATTAAGGGCAAGTGGCCGAGAGGGCACCGCTCACGGTTTGTCATTTCAGGCGCTGAAAGGAAAAACAAAAACCGGACGGGGACTTAAAACATTTGCTCTGTTTATGAGGTTCTCAGTGCAGAGTTTCATCTCAGGAGAAGAATGACAGACAACATTGCCAGATTCCTTCCAGCTCCCTGCATTTCTTCTAGGTTTGCTTAGAGAGACTGATGCAGGGTTTTTTCTTTCTTTTTTTTTTTTCTTCAAGGGATTACTCTGTGAAAATGTCTCATGGGAAATAAATCAGTCAATCTAGGTTGAACTCAGAGTTATAAGCTGGCAACCTTCTAATTGGGCATCCAGGAGCAATGCCTACATGCCCCTTCTTTCCCTTACTGTGGTTGCTCTCTTTGGTGGCAGGGTCAATGACCTCTGCTCCAGGGTTTTCTGGCTTTAAATTCCTATGGCATCAGTGTTCCCCCAAATACTCCCCCCATGTGACCACTCATGCCACCTCCAGAGCTAAAAGGTCCAGTCCAAGCCACCAGAACCTCTCACCTTTTAACGCAAAGCCCTGCTTCTTCTATTTCTTCTTCTTCTTTTTTTTTTTTTTTACTTGACTGTACAACAGCCAGAATGATCTTTGTGACTACAAAACAGCTCTTGACCTGCATGGACCCCTCTCTGCGGTTATGCTCCACTGTAGTATAAAAAAAGTGCTCATTTCTTCCCCTGGCCCACAAACCCTCCGAGATCCCGCTCCTGGATCCAGGCAAACACTATGTGTGGGGAGGCCACTGAAGAAGGAACCAGAAACTCCACCTGGAGCTGGGAACGGGGTGGGGGAGGCTTTCAGGACAATAACTATTAGGTTGATGCTTCGGGGAGTAAAGGCAAGGCTCCAGGGAAGGGCTCAGAGACAGGCACTGCATCATGGTCTAGACCCAAGGGTAAGGGGGTGTCTTCCTCAGAACCCCCATGCTTCCTGGGTGAGCTGCAGACCAGCATAGCGGTGGTGGACAGTGGGCCTGGGTCCCCTGAGCACGTTCTTCCCTCTGCTCGGGTAGAGAACGTGACACTGACCCTGAGCACACAATCGTGAATAAGCTTCAATATTTCAAAAGTTCTTTTGTCTCCCCCCTCCCCTCCAAAATATCAGGGAGTAACACAGAAGACAAATCAGAAAACGGTCGTCTCCTCAGTCCCCACTACACTGAGACACAGCTGGTAACAGGCTTACTCTACTGAACACCCAAGTGGCCTCATCTTTTAAGGGGAAAAGACGGTTAACTGATCTAAATGCTTCTGATTGTTGATGTAACGGTAACCACGCTAATTTCAATGAAATCTTCCCCTTAAGAAATCATCTGAGATCACAATGCAACCTCACATATATCTTAGACTATTATGGCTTAATGGAGTAGTAGAACGTGAAATTAATGCTCCCTTAAAACTGTCTTTATGACAGTGCTGTACAGAATAATCCAGGAAAGTCACTTGCTTGTTGTAGGCACATCAATCTTAATATGTGCTTAATCCTAACATTCTCAGTACTGATAATAAAAGAAAAAGAATTACTAACAACACGTGGGAGGTTTTACTGCTGCCTGAATTAAACTCTAAGACACAGCCTAAGACCCCGGGTAGATTTTTTTCATGATGACTGTTTACCATTTTATTGGTGTGGCCGGTGATTTTATTGAAAAAAATTGTTTTCGTGTTTATTTATTTTTGAGAGACAGATAGACAGAGAGTGAGCAGGGGAGGGGCAGAGGGAGAGGGAGACACAGAATCCGAAGCAGGCTCCAGACTCTGAGCTGTCAGCACAGAGCCGGATGCGGGGCTCAAACTCACGAACTGTGAGATCACGACCTGAGTCGAAGTCGGACTCTCAGCTGACTGAGCCACCCAGGCGCCCCACGTGTGGCTGGTTGATTTTATAAAACACTCCAGGGGCGCCTGGGTGGCGCAGTCGGTTAAGCGTCCGACTTCAGCCAAGTCACGATCTCGCGGTCCGTGAGTTCGAGCCCCGCGTCGGGCTCTGGGCTGATGGCTCAGAGCCTGGAGCCTGTTTCCGATTCTGTGTCTCCCTCTCTCTCTGCCCCTCCCCCGTTCATGCTCTGTCTCTCTCTGTCCCAAAAACAAAAAAAATAAAAACGTTGAAAAAAAAAAATTAAAAAAAAACAAAAAAAACACTCCAGTGTTTCATGGGACCACCAAACTGATGCTCTGAGCCCAGACAGAGGTTCCCCTAAGAACATCAGCACCTGGGATCAACACACAAGTGTGAAACCTGCGGCTTTCAGACGCCCAACTACCTTATGGAACCAATCTTCCTTTGGGATTCTTGGTCAGCTGTCCATCTGGCACCCAACAAAAACCAGTATCGTTTTTTGGGCTGTAGTTTCTATTAAGTATGTTGACAGTTAGCTCCCTGAAGTATTGTTCTGTCGCTTACTTTCCCATCCACCCATGTGTCACACCGTCCCCAGGACCGTGCGTGAGGACAGCCGCACGGGCTCATCTACCATCTTGGAGACAGAGAGCTTATGTCGAAATGAAATGACTGCACACATCCAGCATCACCTGTCTCGCACAAAACAAAAAAAAAACCAAAAAACAAAAAAAACAACTGAGGGTTTTGTTTGCTTCTACTATCTTCTTCTAAAAGCCAGCACGTAATGGAGCTAAAATACCACTCGGCTTAGGAAGTAAGGGGGTAAGGGAGCATGAGGGAAAACTTCTGGAAGGCAGCGATCACGTGTTGCTCATGGAGAACACGCTTGGCACTGACAGGAGGTGTGCTGAGGTGCCTCACTTCTGACCTCTTACACCCGTGTTTGTTTGCAGGGGCCGGAGAAATGCTTTAAATGGGGGAGGGGGGGGGCATGCCATGTCCCCTGAGGACACCTCCAGGTGCTGGAAGGTTTTGTTATCACGTCCTTCCCTACTCCTTGCGGTATTTATATATAGCTTCTACGGTGGTCGGAGCTTCCAAGCAGGCAGATATGCCACTGGCCTCTCTCCGCAGTCAGGCGGAGCCTCTTAGGTGTGTTCGGCCTCTTTCCCCCAAAATCTGTCTCCTACCATAGCCTTCCGATTTCCACTCCATTGAACTAGGAAGCTGATTAATGAATAAAGACTTTCAAATGAGGCTTATTGATGGTTTTGGAGTCTTTAAATGAAGTGGAAAAGAGAGTAGCAATAACCAGTCTTTTTTTTTTTTTTTTTTTTAAAGTTTTATTTATTTTTGGGACAGAGAGAGACAGAGCATGAACGGGGGAGGGGCAGAGAGAGAGAGGGAGACACAGAATCAGAAACAGGCTCCAGGCTCTGAGCCATCAGCCCAGAGCCTGACGCGGGGCTCGAACTCACGGACCGCGAGATCGTGACCTGGCTGAAGTCGGACGCTTAACTGACTGCGCCACCCAGGCGCCCCAATAACCAGTCTTTTAAGGAGTGCCCCTTATACACTTCCCAACTGTTAGTGAGCCTTATCCCCAAGGCCACTCTTCCATACGAAGTCTGTGAACAGAAATACCTAGACCAGTGTCTTGCCACGACCTACAGGCAGAGATGATTTCACATGTACACTTCGTGTCGTATGTTTTGTGGGGATCCAAAATGTCTGACAGCTTTTACTGAGCACCTACTCTGTGAGGGACATAGGCAAAGTCCAGTGGGGAGGGCAAAGGAATGAGGCCCCGTCTGTGACGTGAGGCAATCCATTGTCCAGGGGCCCAGCCTGGATTTCAAGCTTCTGACTCCTTGTCCGGGCCTCCTACCACTTCAGCAAGCCGCTGGCCCACTCCACAGCATCTCTGACAGATCTCACAGGTTTGGGGCACATTCTAAATCCAGAACACTCTCCCATTATCGTAATCTTGCCCCAATCACAATTTCTTTTCAGCCACCTAAGGGCCGGACAGAATCTGTGATCATCCCAGTGACATCTGGCAGCTCAGGGGAAAAAGCCAGTAACCTTCTATTCTCACAAAGGTGAATGCAAGCCGCTTGCGTGCAAAGGCAGAGCACTGGGGAGAACGCAGCCCTTAAAAATGGAAAGAGAATATTAAAAATTCATCCGCAGCCATCCGCTCACTATCTAGAGGATTCTAATGGATGGAAAAGCTTGGTTTAATTTTAAAGCTGGAAGCTTAACTGACGTGATAAACAGTACAGCACTGGAATCTGTGTATTTACAACATCAGAGAAGGCCCATGGCCTTAATCCCTGTAAATAAGAAGGACAGGACACAACTTAGATAGATAGCCTTCTGACTTAGGGAAAAGCACTTCATGAGTTTGGCCAACATCCTAGCAGAAAGGAAATCTGTTTCCTGCACACTGGCACCAGCAGGAACCCCTAGGTAGCACATCTGCCCAGTTCTTTGTGGTCTTGGATAGGCTCTATGTTCCTTAAGCAGATCTAAATTTATTCCAGAAAATTCTGCCACATAACACAGTATTTTCCGACTTAGTCCTGGCAGTTGCTGGCCTGAGGTTGGCTAAGGGCGAGGAAGGTGAAGAACAAATGACAGGAGGGTGGCAGGACATTTCCTTCGAGCCAGTCCTGAGCACGGGTAAGGGCAGGAATTACTAAAGTGGGTACCGACCTGCTATGCTCTAGAAAGGAGAGGTTTCCATCTCCCATTCCAAGGAAGGAGTGGATTCTTTTCTATACTGATGGATAAGTGAACAACAACAAAAATCCCCAGAAGTTATAATCAGGGTTTCTAAAGCCAACTATAAAAATTTATTACTATAATCCCTTCTTCTAGACAAAATAAAGAGTGACATAAAAATATTCTCATCTTCAGGAAATTTCTTAGTATTTATAAGAGGTATAGGTAGCAAGGTAAACCTGAACTTCTTTCTCCAAGGGTGAAAAAATCATGGTTTAATAGTACTATAGCAATTGCTAAATTTTGATATTCAAAAATGTAACTACTTTCGGCCAAGATGGAGTGAGAAGGATCAGACTTACCTTCTGATCTAAAACAAACCCAAAAAACTCAGCCCAAATATATAAGACAATGGTTTTTAAGACATCAACATTAGGCAATGAAGTACAGGGATCCTGAGCCAGAAAGCAAAGGAGGTGATCCCTATAATTGCCTCAGCCTGTTTCCTGGAATGACTTTCCAGGCTGTGGCATGAGTCAGGGAACCCATGTGGGGCCTGGTGGTTACCCCAAGTTGAGAGAACGGAGCTGGGGGTTCAGGGAGCTGAGGGCTCAGAGGTCACAAGGCAGATTTAGCAGAGAGAACGTCACTCCACAGAGAGAGCACTCTGGACACGCGCAGAGGGTCCCCTCGAGTCTTTGGCCAAGTTCTGATCATTGCATGCCTGGGAAGAGAGGGTCCAAGACCAGGGAAAGAATTCCCCAAATGACTGCAGGAAACGATTCCTCAGAGCTCACGGAGGCTCAGAATTTGTTCCTGTTCCCATCAGCCAGAATGGAAAACCTTGTAATTCAGGGGGCAATGGATAGTATACCCAAAAGGGTCTTGGCTGTAATATGGTAAAATTAGCTCTGGACTGATCACTAGTTGGGACCTGCATAACAAAGCCAACAACCAAGTCCCAAAATAACTAAACTCTTTGCAAGTAACATAGTTTTATTTAAGAACAAAGCTTAAGAATATTCATAGGAATTAAAAATCCACTACCCAACAAGGAAAAATTTACAATGTCTGGCATCTAAAAAAACTCTCAGGCACGGAAATAAGCAGGGACATAGAACCCATAAGGAGGAGAAACGCAATCAAGTGAGGCCCACAAGAAATGATGCAGATGATTAACAGTTATTTGTGACTGCATTCCATATGTTCAAGAAGCGAGTGGAACGACTGAATATGTCAAGTAGAAACAAAGCGATTTAGAAAAAAAAAAAAAAAGGCCTAAATAAAAATTCTTGAGATTGGAAACTCAAATGTCTTAAGACAAAAAATACACAGAATAGGATTAAGAGTAGATTTAGACATGACATAAGGAAAGATTGTAACATGAATGTTCATAGCAGCGTTATCACAGCAGCCCCAACACTGGATACAACCCAAATGTCCATCAACTGATGAATGTAAATTGTCGAATGTGATATATCCATGTAATGGAATATTATCCAGCCAAAACTAAGAATAAAATACTGACTCACGCTTTAACATGAATGAGCCTCAAAAACATTTATGCAAAGTCAAAAAAGCCAATACGAAAGGTCACACACATGTTGTGCGATTCCATTTGTATGAAATGTCCAGAGCAAGCAAACCCATTAAACAGAAAGTACACTGATGGCTGTCAGGGGCCCTACGAGCTGAAAGTGGTCCCCGACTCTAAACAGGAACCTCAGTCTTATAACTACAGTGAACTGGTTCTACCGACAACCTGAACGCATTTGAAAGTGGCTTTTTCTTCCGGAGCCTCCGGTCAAGAACTGAGCTCCGCTGACATATGATTTCAGCCTTGTGATACTTTGAATGGAGAACCCACGGAAGCCACACCTGGACGTCTAACCTACAGAACTCTGACCAGTAGAACAAACAAATGGGTGCTATTTAAAAAAAAAAAAAAAGAAAGAAAGAAAGAAAAAGGAAAGGAAAATTAGCAAACACACAGTAAGAGAAACTATCCAAAATGAAACACTCAGAAAAAAAAGAGTGAAAGAAACAAACAATGTTATCTGTTTGGACAGGAGCTGTGAATCAACTTAAGTGGCCTGATGTGCATACAGTTGTAGACCTTGAAGAGGAGGGGTCAGGCCTGAACGTGTCTGAGGAAATGATAGGCAACCCACTTTCAAACCGTATGAAAACCGCATACCCACAGATCTAAGATTCACAGCAAACCTCAAGCGCAAAAACCACGAAGGGAAGGACACCAAGGTATAGCGTAATCGTGTTGCTCACAACCGGCGCTGAAGAGAACAGCTCTCAAACAGCCAGAGAAGATGCCTCATGTACACAGAAACAAAGATAAGGAGAGCCGTGGAAACACATCTTTAAATACTTCAGAGGGGGGGGAAATGCCAACTTGAATTCTGAACACAATAAAAGTATCCATGAAAAATGAAGGTACACAAACACAGAAAGATTCCACCACCAGAAAAGCTCTGCCACCAAGAAGGTCAGAGAAAATCCTTTAGGTAGAAGAACAATGGGACCAGCTGGGAATCTGGGTCTGCAGAGAGAATGACAACTACAGGGATAAGTCGAAAAGACTTTTTTCTTATTTAAATCTCCTAGAAAGAAAACAGCATCGATAGTCAACAGGAACAGTGCAGTGCTGGTTTAGGACACACGTGGAAGGAAAGTGTTGGAATACAGGAGCACACATGTCAGGAGAGGGACGTTAGTATACAGTTGGGAGATTCTTACGTAGTTGAGCCTTGAACAACGCAGGGGTGAGGGGTAACAGCCCCCTGTGCAGTTGAAAATCCACATATAACTTTTGACTTCCCCCCTCCCCTCCAAACTTAACTACTGAGAGCCTACTGTTGACTGGAAGCCTTTCTGATGGCACAGTCAACTGATTAACACACAGTTTGTGTGCTGTATGTATCCAACATTGTAGTCTTACGATACAGTAAGCTAGAGAAAAGAAAATGTCATTAAGAAAATCATAAGGAAGAGGAAATATACTTATAATACTGTACTGTATCTACTGAAGAAAATTCGCGTGTAAGGGGACCTGCACAGTTCCAACCCATGTTGTTCAAGGATCAACTGCATTATATGTGAAGTGACATGACACTGCCTCAAGGCAGAATGTGCAAAGTTAAAGACAAAAACTAGGAACCCTAAAGCAACCACTAAAATAACCCAATAAGATACAGATCTCTAATACATCAATAAAGGGGACAAATGGAATAATAAAAAATTAATTAATACAAAAGAAGGCAGCAAAGTAGGGAAAAAACAAAAAAACAATATGCGAGATGGCTAGGAAATAATAGGAAGATAGTGGATTTAATCCCAGTCAAATCCATAACATTAAATGTACATCAAAGGCAAAGCTTTCAGATTAGAGAAAAATACAAGAGCCAATTACATGCTGCCTGTAAGAAACCCGCTTAAAAATAAAGAGACACACAGGTGACAAGGAGAAGTGTGCAAGGAGGTACAACCATGCTGAACTAATGGAAAGCTGGAGTGGGACAACTAACACTGAATAAAGTGGATTTCAGGGAAAAGCATATTGCCAGGAATAAACAGGGTCATTTCCTAATAATAAAGTGGGCAATTCATCAAAATGATAAATGGCCCTGAAGGTTTATGTACCTAATAGCAGAGCTTCAAAATGCAGGAAGCAAATAATGATAGAACCGAAAGGAGAAATGGACAAGTCCACAATTATGCTCTGAGATTTCAACAGCCTTCTCTCAATTCCAAAGAGAACATGTAGACAGAAAATCAGTAAGGATATAGAATACTTGAATTATGCTATCAGCCAACTTGACCCATGACATCTGTAGAATGCTTCACACAGATACGGTGGACTAGACATTTTCTCAAGTGTGTATGAGTCATTTAGCGAGAAAGACCTTGTTGTGAGTCATAAAACACGTCTCAGTTCATTTAAAAGGATTCAGATAATCCAAAGTATATTCTCCAACTACGATGGGATTAAATTAGAAGTAAAATCAGAGAGATCTGGAAAGTCCCAGATATCTATCTGCAAACACACTTCAAAATAATCATGCGTTAAGAAGAAGTCACAAAAGGAAATTTAAAAATAGTTTGAACCCAATGAAGATGAAACCCAGCACATCAAAATTTGTGCACTATAACTGAAGCAATGGATAAAGGGAAATTTATTGTACTAAACACATACATTAGAAAACAAAGAAAGATTTTATTTTTTTATATTAAAATTTTTTAATGTTTATTTATTTTTGAGACAGAGAGTGTGAACAGGAGAGGGGCAGAAAGAGAGGGAGACAGAATCTGAAACAGGCTCCAGGCTCTGAGCGGTCAGCCCAGAGCCCGACGCGGGGCTCGAACTCACGAACCGTGAGATCGTGACCTGAGCCGAAGTCGGACGCCTAACTGACTGAGCCATCCAGGCACCCCTAAAAAGAAGAAAGATTTTAAACTAATGATATTAGCTAGTTAAACCCCACATAAACAGAGTAAAATAAATCATAAAGATCAGAGTAGAAATTTGTTGCCTGTTACTCTGCAAAAAAAAAAAGTGAAGCCACACCTCCCTCACACAGTGTACAAAAGCTAACTCAAATGGATCACAGGCTTAAATATAAAGCCTAGAACTCTAACCCTTTCAGAAGAAAATGTAGGAGAAAATCTTCGTGGCCTAGGGTGATGCAAAGATTTTTTTAAGATAACACCAAAGCATAGTCCATAAAAGAAAAAAAATTGGACTTCGGGAAACTTAAGAATGTGTATTTTTCAAAAGCACTTCTGGGAGAACACAAAATAAGTCACAGATTGTGGGGGGAATGCATACATATACATATATATACATATAAAACCCTTCAAAATTCAGTAAGATGAAAAACCAATAAAAATTATAAATTTTTGAATATTTTACCAGAGAGTATGTACAGACGTCAAATAAACATAAAAAGATGCTCCACATCATAACATCATTCGTTATTAGGGAAATGCAAATTAAAACCACGTAAGATACGGGGTGCCTGGGTAACTCAGTCAGTTGAGTCTGACTCCTGATTTCGGCTCAGGTTATGATCTTGTGGTTCGTGAGATCAAGCCCTGCACTGGGCTCTGTGCTGACAGTGCAGACACTGCTTGGGATTCTCTCTCTCTCTCTCTCTCTCTCTCTCTGCCCCTCCCCGCCTCTCAAAATAAATAAATAAACTTTAAATCTACACAAGATACCATTATACACCTATTACAGTGTCTATGATTTAAAAAAGTGACCATACCACCTATTGGCAAAAAAAAAAAAAAAAAATGTGAAGGAACTGGGTCTCTCGCACACACTACCACTGGGAATATAAAACGGTACAACCACCTCGAAAAACAGTTTGGAAAGCCTTTTAACATTTTTAGAAGGTTAAACAAATAACTACCGTATGACTCAGGCATTCCACTCCTAGATACTTCCCAAGAAAATCAGAAGCAGATGTCCATACCAAGACTTGTACCAACATGCATAGCAGCTTTGTTTACAAGAGCCAAATCCTTGGAGGAAAAGCCCAAAGATGCATGGATAGGTAATGGATCAACCATGGTATCCACGCACTGGAACTTCACTCAAAGTAATCGAGCTGAGTAAAAGCAGCCAGAGAAAAGTAGAGTGCATACGACATGATTCCATTTATAGAAAGTTTTAGAAAATGCAAACTCATCTATATAGGGACAGAACGGGGACTGGGGTGGGGTGCAGAGGGGTTGGGGGGTTAGGATTCCCAAGGGGCACCGGGATGCTGGATATATTTGCTATCTGGATTGTGGTGATGGTCTCTCGTGCGTATACGTGTCAAAATGTATCAAAATGTTTGCTTTACAAATGTGTGTTTTCCTATTTATTAGTATTACAGTAACACCACAAATTTCCTTTTGTTTCATATTTATTTGGTATAAATATTTCCTTTCATGTTTAACCTTTTAGTATTCTTACATTTAGATGTGTGCTTTGTAAGCTAGGTCTAAAGCTAGATTTCACAGCATCTCACATGCATCTAATAAATGTTCTTTGTTCAATAGGTGCCTGTTTCACAGTCATTGCAGGCATTTAAATAAATTAATACATTTAAAGAGGTTAGGATAGTACCTGGTACCCCAGTTTACAGTAAGAACTCAAACAGTAACTCCTATGACTGCTACAATTTTTGTGCTTAAAGAAAATCTTGTGAGGTTACACTCCATTCTGTTCTACAAAGGGGTTAATGCCTACCGTATCAACTTCCATGATAAATGGTTTTCAACTCTCAAGTGATGTTACCTCGTTTCTTCATATCTGAAGGTAAATAAATGTCTTCCTCATTGACAAAATTGCAAGTATTCGATGGCTGTTGGTTTTCTATCTCTCTCTTTTTAGAAGCTATTATTATCTCTTGAGGTCAGATCTTCAAAGTCTGTGTCAATTATAAATTACTTCTACACAGAGAAGACTCTACCTCTTCAAAGCCCGATAACATTTCATTTTTTAACATAAAATGATGCCAACGGCCGGTTCGTTTCGTCTAGAGTCAGAACACATCGGTGTATGCACGTCAAGCCCCGAAACAATCACGCGTATCACAGGGGCCGGCACTGCTCATCAACGACATTTGAACAACATGAATGACAAGTTCAAGCCTACTCCCTGAATGAACACCCTTCGCGCTTCTTAAGTACCTGGTGAATGAAGCTTGGTGGTTGCAGCCACTGTTCTCTTAGGGGACGAAACAGCAGGTTTATTAGCATCTTGATCTTTTTGTACTTCTTTCTTGGATCCTAAGCAGAGTTTAAAAGGAGAAAAAAACAAAAAGAGCAAGTTACAACTCAAACAGTAACGCCAGTGGTTTGTCGAAAGGGAGGTTTAACAAAAGGCAAAGTTAAACAAAAGGTTTAACAAAATAACATTTCGGTGATTTGTCGCTATGGTCACCACCCCCTGTGCTTCGGGGATGACGCTCCTTTACAGCACGGGGAATTTAGTAGTGGTGGTCAGGGGAAGAAGCACACTGCTGTCTCTGATGGGATGAAAAACGCCCCTGTCTCTGGAGGTCACTGCACCCCAGTGACTCTGACAAACTATCTGGGAATTAAAGTTGTACTGCCCCTAGCGGCCACCTCGGTCTGCCCGCCTCTTCCTGCCAAAACAAATTTTCAGAAGACAGAGATGGAAGCTGCAGCTGAACACAACTGCTAATGACCTCAGCATCACCGAGACCCGAGCCACGGGGGACATGGTCTGCCTCTAATTAATTTCCATGCAGCTGGTCCACAGAGGTGACCTAGAGAGCCTTTTAGCTCTTGCGGCTGCAGCTGAGCCTTCCTGGAACCTGTTGTCAGAGCTGGCCCCAGCAGAATGGAATAGCCTGAGCGTGAGCAATAACTAAGAACAGCAGGTGCACGCTCCTCAAATTATGTCCAGGAGCACAGTGCAGTTCCCCTTGTGTGCTGGCCACAGACACTCACCTTCACCAGAAAGTCAAAGAACAATGGATGGCAGGTTAGAGAAATAACACAGACATGGACGTACCTAGACCTGCCTCCACTTTAGCAAGCTTGGGATAGCAAAAAAAAAAAAAAAAAAGAAAAAAGAGAGAGAGAGAGACAGACAGACACACACACACACACACACACACACACACACACACACAGTGAGAGACACAGAGAGAGAGAGGACCCAAATAGATAAAATTACAAATGACAGAAGCAGAGGTCACAACCAACACCACAGAAATACAAACATATAAGAGAATACTATGAAAAAATATATGCCAACAAACTGGGCAATCTGGGAGAAATGGACAAATACCTAGAAACTCAGAAACTACCATAACAGAAACAGGAAGAAATAGAACATTTGAACAGGCCCATAACCAGCAAAGAAATTGAATCAGTTATCAAAAACCTCCCAACAAAGAGTCTTGGGCCAGATAGCTTCCTGGGGGAATTTTCCCAGACATTTAAGGAAGAGTTAACACTTATTCTTTTCAAATTGTTCCAAAAAATATGAATGGAAGGAAAGCTTCCAAACTCATCTATGAAGCCAGCATTACCTTGATTCCAAAACCAAAGACCCCACCTATCAAGGAGAATTACAGGCCATTATCTCTGATGTACCTGGATGCAAAAACTCTCAATAACACATTAGCAAATCAAATTCAACAGTACATTAAAAGAATTATTCACCATGATCAAGTGGGATTCATTCTGGGGCTGCAGGGCTCATTCAATATTCACAAATCAATCAACATGATAGACATTAACACAAGAAAGGATAAGAACCATGATCCTCTCAATAGATGCAGAAAAAGCATTTGACAAAACATAGCATCCTTTTTAAATAAAGACCCTCAAAAAGTAGGGATAGGAGGAACATCCCTCAACATCATAAAGACCATATAAGAAAGACCCACAGCTAATATCATTCTCAATGAGGAAAAACTGAGAGCTTTCCCCCTGAGATCAGGAACATGACAGGGATCCACTCTCACCAGTTTTGCAACATGGTATTAGAAGTCCTAGCCTCAGCAATCAGACAAGAAGAAGAAATAAAAGGCATACAAATTGGCAAAGAAGGCAAACTTTCACTCTTCACAGATGACATGATACTCTACGTGGAAAAACCCAAAAGGTTCCACCAGAATACTGCTGGATGAATTCAGCAAAGTCACAAGATATACAATCAATGTACACAAATAGGTTGAATTTCTATATACCAATAATGAAGCAGTAGAAAGAGAAATTAAGGAATTGATTCCATTTATAAGTGCACCCAAACCATAAGATACCTAGGAATAAACCTAAACAAAGAGGTAAAAGATCCATATGCTGAAAACTATAGAAAGCTTATGAAGGAAATTGAAGAAGACACAAAGAAGTGGAAAAACATTCCATGCTCATAGAACAAATATTGTTAAAATGTCAATACTATCCAAAGCAATCTACACATTCAATGCAGTCTCTATCAAAATAACACCAGCATTCTCCACAGAGCTAGCTAGCTAGCTAGCATTCTCCACTCTCCAAACAATTCTAAAATTTGTATGGAACATTAAAGGCCCCGAATTGCCAAAGCAATCCTGAAAAAGAAAATCAAAGTTGGAGGCATCACAATTCTGGACTTCAAGCTGTATTACAAAGCTGTAATCATCAAGATAGTATGGTACTGGCACAACAACAGACACACAGATCAATGCAACAGGATAGAGAACCCAGAAATGGACCCACAAATGTATGGTCAACTAATCTTTGACAAAGCAAGGAAGAGTATCCCATGGGAAAAAAGACAGTCTCTTTAGCAAATGGTGCTGGGAGGACTGGACAGCAACATGCAGGTGAATGAAACTAGACCACTTTCTTTCTTACATCATACACAAAAATAAATTCAGAATGGATGAAAGACCTAAATGTGAGACAGGAAACCATCAAAATTCTAGAGGAGAACACAGGCAGCAACCTCTTTAACCTCGGCCATAGCAACTTCTTACTAGACATGTCTCCGAGGCAAGGGAGATGAAAGCAAAATGAAGTCCTGGGACCTCATCAAGACAAAAAGCTTCTACGCAGTGAAGGAAACAATCAATAAAACTAAAAGACAACCAATGGAATAGGAGAAGATATTTGCAAATGACAAGTCAGTTAAAGGGTTAGTATCCAAAATCTGTAAAGAACTTATCAAACTCACCACGCCAAAACAAATAATCCAGTGAAGAAATGGGTAGAAGACATGAATAGGCACTTTTCCAAAGAAGACATCCAGATGGCCAACTGACACATGAAAAGAGACTCAACGTCATTCATCATCAGGGAAATACAAATCAAAACCACAATTACATACTACCTCTCACCTGTCAGAACGGCTAAAATTAACAACTCAGGAAACAACAGATGTTGGCGAGGATGCGGAGAAAGAGGAACCCTTTTGCACCGTTGGTGGGAATGCAAACTGGTGCAGCCACTCTGGAAAACAGTATGGAGGGTCCTCAAAATATAGAACTACCTACAACTACCCTACAACTACCCTACAACTCAGCAATTGCACTACTAGGTATTTATCCAAAGGATACAAAAATGCTAATTCAAAGGGGCACAAGCACCCCGATCTTCTTAGCAGTGCTATCAACAGTAGCCAGATTATGGAAAGAGCCCAAATGTCCATTGACTGATGAACGGATAAAGATGTGATATGGTGTGTGTGTGTGTGTGTGTGTGTGTGTGTGTGTGTGTGTGTGTATGCGTATACACACACACACACACATATACGCATGTGGGCATACACACACACACACACACACACACACACACACACACACACACACACAATGGACTATTACTCGGTGATCAAAAAGACTGAAATCTTGCCATTTGCAACAATATGGATGGAACTAGAGTGTATTGTGCTAAGCAAAATAAGTCAGTCAGAGAAAGACAAATATCATATGACTTCACTCATGTGGAACTTAAGAAATAAAACAGATGAACATAGAGGAAGGGAAGGAAAAACAAGATAAAAATGGAAAGGGAGGCAAACCATAAGAGACTCTTAAAGACAGAGAACAAACAAGGTTGCTGGAGAGGAGGTGTGTAGGATTGGCCAAATGGATGATGGGCATTAAGGAGGACACTTGTTGGGATGAGCACTGGGTGTTGTAAGTGATGAATCACTGGGTTCTACTCCTGAAACCATTACTACATTGTATGTTAACCAACTTGAATTTAAATAAATAAATTATTTACTCTTAAAAAAAAAAATAAAAGTGAGTTTTCCTATTGAAGGGGGGAAAAAAAGTAAATCTTGAGGATGGTTCCTTAGATACAGAGCATACGTCCAGTTTCTACTCCCCAAAGCCTACAGGCCACTCCTCTCCGGCAGGTAAACTGCTGATGGCCATTTGGTGGTTCTTCTTCCAGACCTCTTTCTAGGTATTTATAAGTACTGTCTACACAAATACAAATACAGATATTGGTTAGCTAAATGAATCCTATATTGCAATTTCGTTTTACCTACCCACATTTTTAAATGTCTTTCTCATATCAGTGTATTTTATAGATCTTTTTTAAATGCCACATATTAATAGGCAAAAATGTACCATAATTCATTTACCCATCCTCCTGTTGATGAACATGCAGACAGTTTGCAAGTTTTAGCCATTAAAATAGCTAATGTGCTACAATACGCATTCTTCTACTTGTTTCTTTGCACACAGGTACCAGTGTCTTTATAGGAAAAAGGCATAGGAAGAGCTTTTGCTGGATTAAGAGACTGCTCGTTTGTTGTATTGCTAGACACAGTCCAACCGTCTTCCACGAAGAGTCACTATTTACACTCCCAACCAACAGTGCATGAGGGCAACTCTCTCTACGTGCCCCACACCCTACTGATATCGGGGTCTCAGTCATCTTAATGTTCGCCAGACACGTAGCGTCTTTTCCGATTGGTCACGTGCATTTCTTTGCTTAAAAATGACCTAATTAAATCCTTTGCCTATTTTTTCTTACCGATGTATCGAGAACTCTTCATTTATTCTGGATATTAATCCTTTCTCGGCCTGCCATATAAATTATATTTTCCCAGCCTTCCGCTTTTTAAAATTTATTTATAGTATATTTCATTGTACTATGATTTTTAATTTTAGCGTGTTCAAATATGCCAATTTTCCCCTTTACAGTTTTAAAAGCACTATGACAGATTATTCATATGTATGTGAGCATGCATGGGTACGTGTGTGTGTGTATATATATGATGGTGGGGAGAGATCATTCCAGGAGTCTGGAGGGACAGGCAGGTATTTGGATCCACCCTCCCCATCTTTCGTTCTCTCCTGGTCTGACTGGGCGCTCACTTTCCCTGCACGAGTGGACCTGCCTCACCGCCTCTCTGTCCTTACTCTTCAGCCTTCTGTTCTTCCACCCACAGACTTATCATCATCTCCTCTGCTTTACTGCTTTTGGAAAGACTCCTTTAGTCTCCTTGATGGAGCCCTTCTAAAAGCTGAATTCTCTCCTGTATTTCTCCCTGCTTTTTTTTTTTCTTCTCACTGTCAATACGCTTCATGGCATTTAGTTAACATACCCCACCCCATCTTTCACATCTCAGTAGGTGGCACCATCATTCACTCACTGGGCTCAGGCCCCAATAGTAGGCGGCCTCTTGATTTGTGTCTGCCCCCTGCGCCCATTTTGCCCATCAGCAAAGCTTGTGGGCTCTCCTCTGAGTCCATCCCAGGAGCACCCACTTTCCTCCCTTCTGCTGCCTCTGCAGAGCCCAAAGCCACCAATTCTTCTTCCCCTTCTACAGCTTCCGACCCGATCTGTGGCTCCCACTCCTGCTCCTCTACACCTTATTCTTCCACGGGAGCAGACGAATTCCTTCAAATCTAAATCAGAACAAGTTATTCTCACTCTTGAAACCCTCCAGTCACTGCCCAAGATACTCATAGGGAACTATAGACCCCTTGTCACATCCCTGGGGCCCTACAGACCAGCACAAGCCCAGAGAAATATAATATGAGCTACTTGTATCATTCAAAATTGCCTAGCGGCCACATTTAACAAGTCAAAGGTATAATGCAATTAATTGTAACAACATCTTTGATTTAATCCAACATATTCAGTTATCACTTCAACAGCTGGCCACCATATTTGAGTTCTCAACAATGGCTCATGGGCCACTGGCCACCATACTGAGCAGCACAGCCCCAGATGATCTGTCCCCTGGCTACTTCACAGGCACACTATGATAGCTAACTTTATGTGTCAGCTTGACTGGGCCACGGGGTGCCCAAACATTTGGTCAAACATTATTCTGGGTGTTTCTAGATGAAATGAAATTTAAATTGGTAGACTTGAGTAAAGCAGACTGCCCTCCCCAATGTGAGTAGGTCTCACAGAAGCTGCCAAAGGCCTGAGCAGAACAAAAGGCTGACTACAAAGGAACTAAGACGGAACTTCACGTTATATAATTTATGTTATATGTTATATAACATAGAAGTTATATACAACATATACATATTTTCTATATATTTGGTCTGTCTCTATAAAATGTATTACATGTCCAGGTATGTATATCCTATCGGTTCTGTTTCTCTGGAGAACCCTAATACACACGTGGCACCATTGTGCCCTCCATCCACACACTCCAGCCACACTAGGCCGCCAGCTATGCAGATGCTCAAGTAAGCCACATCTCCTCCCTTTCTGGGCTCTTTAGCTTGAGTTCCTCCTGCCCAGAACATGCTTCCCCAAGACCTTGAGCACGGTTCACTCATGCGTTCATTCAAGTCCGCACAACCGATAATCTTCAGAGAGGCCGTGCCCGACACGACAGGTGAAATAGTCTTCCTGCCACCTGCCACTCTCCCCTTCCCTGGCTTCATTCTTCTTCATAGCATTTATCATACTCAGAAATATATGATGTCCTTCTCTGTTTGTGTAAGGGCCACCCTCCCCACTAGGTCATCAGCTTCAACCACAGGGCCACACTCATCCCTGGAAAGCGTGGCCATTCAGTCAATGCCGCCTCCTCCCGCCTGGGGTCCCGAAAGTGCACCCACCACTTTACTCCATGGAAGCCAGGCCCACCCTTCAGAGTATCCAACGTGTGGCTCATCCATTCTTCTCATCCCTCCTCCCGCTCTGATTTTAGGCATCAACAAATATGGAAGGTACTGAGACTCATGGGAGCTGAGACATGTTAGAGGCCCAAAGCCTGTATTAAACACGATGCTTTAAAAGAAAACGAAACATGAATATTTATTCCGCGTTTCCACATTTTCCCTTCAGCCTTCGTGGAGTGCAATTCGGCAGCTTCTATCAAAAACTTAAATATTGATGTACTTGACCTAGCAATGCTGTCTCTACAGATCTCTCTTTGGAAGGCCCCCACAAGTATGAAAGGCTTAGGTACAAAGAGACTTTGTACATTATTCACAATAATAAATGAGAGTAAATAATCAAAATGCACCCTGCGGAGTGGTTAAATAAATTATGTTATATCTATTCTATGTAGTTTTCTGTAGCCATTAAAAAGACTGAAGTAGCTCTCTATTGTACTGGCACAGAAGATGTCCATGATAAATAAAAAAGCTAGTTGTTGAACACTGTGCATTGTATTATCCCATTTAAAAAATTCTTTTTTTAACTTTTACTCAGTTTTGAGAGACAGAGACAGAGCGTGAATGGGGGAGGGGCAGAGAGAGAGGTAGATGCAGAATCCAAAGCAGGCTCTAGGCTCCGAGCTGTCAGCACAGAGCCTGATGCAGGGCTCGAACTCATGAACTGTGAGATCATGATCTGAGCCGAAGTCAGACGCTTAACCCATGAGCCACCCAGGCGCCCCAAATATTATCCCATTTTTTATAACACAAAATGCTATCTGTACTATAGTTTTTAACTATGTAAGCAGATTTGAAAGACACCAAGTTGTTCATAATGGTTACTTCCGAGCAGTAGGATTGGGAGGGATTTTACTTTTTATTTTACTATGCTTCTGCATTCCTTTCATTTTTCCATGATGATCACTTATGACTTTTATAATAAGAAATAAACAGTAAAAGGAGTGAAACCCAAACCAAATGAAAATAATTTGTCTGATCCATGAAAGGATTAAGGAGAGAAACCAGCCCAGTGCAACCAATTCTACAAGAACAACTTTGATGGAAGGTTTCACGGTCCCTCCCCCAGGAATGCAACGCTGCCTAGAAAATGCTTGGGTGGTTCTGGGAACTCTTGACGGCATGGAAAATTACAGCAATCAGTCAAGACTTTCAGGACTTTTTGCAGTTTTCTTATAGTCCCGCCTCGGCCTAAATGTTTTCTAAGTATACCATATGCTTCCATATAACTCTGTGAGAACTCGAGAGATGGCAGCGTGGGTTGTGGTCTCATGGTTTTCCTCCTGTCCCTCTGGCCGCTCTCTCCCTCCTTCACTGTGCCTTCCCCTATTGCCTGCACCTGAGTAAAGCTGTCCCGGGCTTCTGCTTCGGCTTCCTCCCGTCCACTCTTGTGGCTGTTCCCGCCCCTCACTATGCTCGCACCAAGCGGCACACCCTGATGACTACCAACTCTGTCATTTCCAAACCAGGTGGGCCCAGACATCCTTCCTGAGATCCAGACCTGGTTTTCACTGCCCATGAGACATGAGCACAGCCTACGAGACGACCAGATCGCCACGCCCCAAATGGAACGGATCCTCTTCCTCTCAAATGACCCCTCTTCCTGTATTTTCTTTCCTGGCCGGTTGTTCCCCTGGTCACTGAAACCAGAAGCCAGCGAGACTTCTTTCTGCCTCCATATCTGATCAGCCACTACCTGCTGCCTTGTAAAGCAGCTCCTCGATCTGGCCGTGTACCCATTCTCACTTTTAGCCTCAGCTCAGTTCTCACTAGGCCAGTTAGAAAACGCTCCTAGGTGCTTTCTCTGTCCTGTCTCACCTTCTTCATGTTTACCTAACTCATCCTTCTTGACGGGTGCTAGGATGACTGACCTTTCTTAATCATTAACGGATCACATGATTTTACTTCTGAAGCCTTTCCAAAAGCTTTCCGAGGACTTCAGTAGCAAGCCCCAACTCTGTGGCATGGGATGTGTAACCTCCGGGGTCCCGCTTCCTCAGCCACCTGCCCCTGCGGTGACAGTGCAGCATCCATGTGACATTCTGTGTCTTCCCCTAGGCTGTTGTCCTAGGCTGGCGTGCTCCATTTCTCCTTGGTCTGGCCGGTCCGCTTCTGATTGTCCTCAAATTCAGCTCACCGCTCTTCGCTGAAGGCTTCTGTATCATTCCCTGTGGCTGCTGGGACAAGTGACCACAAACGAGTGGTTTAAAAACAACACAAATGCGTTCCAATTCTGGGAGGCCAGAAGCATGAAGTCGGTCTCACTGGGCTAAAATCAATGTGTCAGCTGGGCTGATTCCTTCTGGAAGTTTCAGGGGAGAATCTGTTTCCTTGCCTTTTTCAGCTTCTAGCGTTCCTTGGCGTGTGGCCCCTCATTCACCTTCAAGGCTCATCCCTCCGATCTTTGCTTTTGTCCTCACATCTCCTCTAACTGCTCCTGCCTTTCTCGCACAGGGACCCTTGTTGAGTAAGTGAGGAAACTCTTTTCACTCACCAAAAAGGCACTACTTTCTTGGTCTATATTAGTCCCCTGAATCCCTATCACTTATTTATGAAGATTTTACTAATTTCCCCAAGTCTTCTTGAATAGCTGTCTTTCCTTAAACCCCACTCAGCTTCCCCTATTTCTTTCCCCCCAGGGCAGACGGCACACCTCTACGGACGTCTCTTTGGCCTGTTCAGCTTCTTTTAACAGCAGCCGTGCTCACTTGGGCGAACTAACCTTTCCTTCCCCATGGTTCATGTGTCTTGGGGCGGGGCTGACCCCACCTGGATCTGGAGGTGGGCAGGTGACCAGCCCTGCCCAATCAGAGCTCGGCATCATGCCGGTGGGACAGAGCATCCTAGTTTGAGAGTAAAAAGAAAAGCCAGGTGGGGATAATGGGAGCCTTCGCTCACAAATTTTGCTGGAATTACTAGAAAAGAATTCCTTTTCTTTTTTTTTTTTAATTTTTTTTTTTAACACTTATTTATTTTTGAGACAGAGAGAGAGCATGAACAGGGGAGGGTCAGAGAAAGAGGGAGACACAGAATCTGAAACAGGCTCCAGGCTCTGAGCTGTCAGCACAGAGCCTGAGGCGGGGCTCGAACCCACAGACTGTGAGATCATGACCCGAGCCGAAGTTGGACGCTCAACCAACTGAGCCACCCAGGTGCCCCAAGAATTCCTTTTCTGACGGATGTGTAAACTGGTGGGATGTAAGCCTGAACTGCCATTGACTGTCCCTGTCTCTGCGTGGGGAGGGCCTCTGTAAAGCAGCCAAGCCAGTGGAAAGTAGGGACTGGAGACGAAGAACATTCCCGATGTCACTGTTTAAGGACCTGGGTACAGCCCTACTTCACGGTAGCAATATCACCTGGGCTTTTCAGTTACATGATCCAAAAATCCTTCTGACCTTTTGCATTCTTTTGTACCTAAGGCGGTTTGATTACGTTTCTGTGAGTTGCAACCAGACAAGGCCTGAAAATGCCAGTCAGAGAAAGTAGCTCCTTCATAAATATATACACGTGCTCATGCCTTATGGGTTCTTAGTCAAAACTACTCATGTACCTCCATGTGGACCTTCTGTACATGGAGATTCAGAGCTCTACAAAGGAATGCATGTGTATAAAATTCAGAGCCCTACTGGGGGAGCTTTTAGGGTGGGAGGGAGAAGGGGCTGGGAGGGGGAAGAAATACCAGCCTCACTGGTATCAGAGGATAAGTTCAAAGTCTTTTTTTTTTTTTTTTTAAGTGGAACCCACACCCAACGTGGGGCTTGAACTTACGACCCAAAGATCAAGAGTCAGATATTGTACCAACTGAGCCACGGTGGCGCCCCATAAGTTCATAGGTTTTTAAAAAAAATTAGTTATTTATTTATTTTGAAAGAGAAAGTGTGAGTTGGGGAAGAACAGAGAGAGAGAGAGAGAGAGAGAGAGAGAGAGAGAATCCCAAGCAGGCTCCACACCGCAAGCGTGGAGCCTGATGCAGGGCTTGAACCCATGAACCGTGAGATCATGACCTCAGCCGAAGTCAGACACTTAATCAGCTGAGCCATCAAGGCACCCCAAAGGTTCATAGTTTTAATTCGAAACTCTGTTACTGATAACATCCACCCCAGTGCAGGCAATTATTGGAAGTTCAAAGAGTCCTAAAGCGTTTCACTATGTATGAAGCAGCCAAAAAGCATCACAAAGGTCTTAAGTTGAAAGGTTCTGCCTAGAAATCCATACACAGTTGCTCAGCAAAAGAAAAAAAAAACAAGAGTAGTGTAAAAGGCCAGTTTCTCATGTGGACAGGGCCTTCCCCAGTGACACGAGTGAGTGTGGCAACTGCCAGGGGAAGTCCCACGTCGTGTTTTACCCCTGAACGGGACATGGTAAAGTGACTAACACCCCGTTCATCACAGGTACTTGAGGCGGAGGTCATGTGCCTGGGAGCTGTGAGAATATGGGGAAAGCTGCCCAATCGAGAATGATGGGATCGCTCTGAGGGTGAGGCTGTCATCCTAAAAACAGAATGAAATGACACGTGACAGCGGGTCACTCGGGGTCCTGACTGAGCACTTCAGAATGGGGGGAAAAAATCAGATTTAAGATCATGGTCACCGGGATGCTATATACTTGTTTCATAAAATAAATTTTAAAAATGTCCAAAAATGTCAAAAAAAACAATGGGAACTTTTTTATAGGCTCTTAACATGCATGCAAGTAGAGCTCAGCATAAGTCAGAAAAGAAACAAAAAGGATAAAGAAATATACACAGCAATAGACTTTATCCCCCATCTGTCCAATATTCTTACGCCAGGCACCTGTCAAAGCCGAGGTGATGGGACTGATCCTTTGCCGGCCCCAAGGACCCACTCCCAGACAAGGAACATGAAAAGCCATGGAAGGAAGACAGAGAGGAGCCAGAAGAAAAATGAAATGCGAATGTGGCAACAGTGCAAGTAATTATTATTGTGCCAACGTAACTGGAAGGAGGTAAACCGGAAAAAATGAATGATGTAACCAGGAAGTGGGGATTCTGATGTCACTTATGAGACAAATGGAATGTGGGGACATTTCAAGGGAAGATTTATAGAGTTTGAATAGAAGGAAGCACAGAAACGTTATCTAGATAGGAACGCATCAAAAAATATATCCCCCCCACCCTACCCCGTGACGTGCTCTCGCTCATCCATTAGAAAGCTCCAAATATGCAGCAGGTACTATTCCAGGGAAAGAGAGAGGTGTGAGCTGTCACAAAGGTTATACTTTCGTTGAATGTCTACATCTTTAGCATTTATACATGCTGGGAACTAGGGGCGCCTAGTTGGATGGCTCAGTCGGTTAAGCGTCTGACTTCAGCTCAGGTCACGATCTCACGGTCTGTGGGTTCGAGCCCTGCGTCAAGCTCTGCACTGACAGCTCAGAGCCTGGAGCCCGCTTGGGATTCTGTGTCTCGCTCTCTCTCTGCCCCTTCCCCCCACTTCTGAAAAGTAAGTAAACATTAAAAGGATTATTAAAAAAATAATAAACACTGGGAACTAGCTTGCAGCTGCTTCTGTCTATATTGTCTCACTTTACCCCACTCCTAAACTCTATTGCTATTGCTACGGGTATCGTTACTGTGCAAATGAAGAAACGTAAGGTATGGAGGTTGTAACATACCCACGTTTACAGGTATGTGGCTGAGCCAAGATCTGAACCTGTGATTTCCCGCCCTCATTTTAGCCTACGTTTCATTGTACTGCAACGGCCCCAGGGAGCCCTGAGACATAATGAATCCTAAGGCCTGCCTACCCACCTGTACTCAGAAGCACAATGAATTCAGGTGAATCGGACCCCTTATGAGGGTCTAAAAGGAAGTAGGATGGGGCCAGGGTGAGAACGCTCAAAGTGGAGTCAGGGGAGCGGGCAGGAGGACGAAGAGGCTGAAGGTCTTCTATTTTGGGCTGGGAGACCAGAGAACGGCTCAAGCTATTTGTTTTCTAAATGTGGAGGTCAGTGAATCCTTACCTCCTTTCTATCTGTGACGCAACCTTCCTTTCTCTGACCCTCAGTCCACACTGGGTGGAACTCCTTACCCTTTGGTAAATAATGCCCCTCTTCCACTTTCATGGTCAATCTCTCCCCAGAGCAAACTTCTCAAATGGTCACCACTTGTCCTTACCCTCCTGACCCAATTTATCTTTGAGTTTGGAGGTCCCCTTCAAACTATTGAATATCCCACCAGAACTTGAAGCGTCCACACTCACTTTAAAGCCCTTTTCCTTTGAGGTTCTACAGTTCTGCCTGGTCAACACTAACACTGTTCCCTGTTGTCACCTGCAGCAAGGTTACTGTCTCTCACTCATCCCCACGTATGGGCTTCCTCCTTACCCCAGGTCCTGCCATCATCCTAGAAATGTCAACGACCTCTCGCATGACTCATGTGCCATCCCAGTTTTTCATTCCTTTGACATCCGATACTCCTGCCAGGCGCCTTTGATCAGGAACTCTGGGTATCACCCTGGACCCTGTCATCAACCAGAACTTCACCTCTCAAATTCACATACCCCACTTTTGGACACAACCTTCTACCCTCCAGCCGTCTCACTTTTCTATTGCCACTCCAAGCTGTTCATTTCTCTAATCTAGACTGTGAATCCCTTTACCCCCAGCCAGCAGGCTCTTTCTGTCTTCAACCTCCTTTCTTATCCAATCTAAAGTTGATCCCAGTGTACTTCACTTCTACTATCCTCCCCTTCACACTCTTGTTCTAATAGCACAGAAACCACCAATGGTCACAACTGTATGCAGAATCTAACCCTAGCTTAACTGAACTCTCACCTTCCACTAGTCCAGCTGAAGACATAATGACACAGGTAGGGCCATCAAATTTATAGTCACCCGCTGTAACTGCAGCCACAACACAGGCCAGCAATTCTATTTTTTCTCATCTTTTCTTTCTCCTCTTTTTAACCTATTAAAAAAAAACAAAGTTCAACATCTGAGCCTTTCTTTTTTTTTCAACGTTTTTTTTAATTTATTTTTGGGACAGAGAGAGACAGAGCATGAACGGGGGAGGGGCAGAGAGAGAGGGAGACACAGAATCGGAAATAGGCTCCAGGCTCTGAGCCATCAGCCCAGAGCCTGACGCGGGGCTCGAACTCCCGGACCCCGAGATCGTGACCTGAACCGAAGTCGGACGCTTAACCGACTGCGCCACCCAGGCACCCCATCATCTGAGCCTTTCTAAAAGATCATTCCACAGGCTTTAAAAAAACCCTCAGTATCCCACTCTCCATATGCCCAATTCATATTCGTTACTTTCAATTTTTCAGCTATTTTTGCTAGTAGTTATCTCCATATACCTAAGTAAAGGTTTACACTGCTATTTCTTTTTTAAATTAATTAATTATTATTTATTTTTGAAAAGATTTTATTTTTCAGTAATCTCTACACCCAATGTGGTGCTCAAACTCACAGCCCGGAGATCAAGAGTTGCATGCGCTACCTACTGAGCCAGCCAGGCATTTCTTGGTATTTACATTTGAGACACTATTGTAATATCTTCCTATTACAGAAAATAATAATTTTGATATTTATAGGTTTGCTTCTAGACTACCTCCCTCATCAATACAGTTGTACCATAATTTTTGGTTAAGTCAAAATTTACTGTTCATCTTGTTACAATTACATAAATATTATTCACAACTGAGCGATTTTCTTACTTGTATGACTTTTTGTTTTTCCTGGATTTAACAGCTGCCTTGGTTTTATTTACTTACATTTCCATATATATTTTGCTAATTCTCCACCAAAACTCTCTATCAGAGCATGAGTCTCTTCTCACAATTATGTAAAAAGTTTCATTTTATTTTCCTGGAGCCCTCAATTCCCCATTTTGTTCTAGCTGGTAATTTCTATGATTATTGCAGGACTGTCATCCTAAAACCTCCCTTCGTCATAATTCTGGAAACTCCTTTGCCTCTTTCCTAAATCTTTTTTTAATGTTTATTTATTTTTGAGAGAGAGAAGGAGAGAAAGAGAGAGAGAAAGAGAAGTGTGAGTAGGGGAGGGACAGAGAGGGAGGGAGACACAGAATCTGAAGCAGGCCCCAGGTCTTAGGCTGTCAGCACAGAGCCTGATGTGGGGCTCAAACTTGCAAACCGCGAGATTATGACCTGAGTTGAAGTTGGATGCTTAACCAACTGAGCCACCGGGCACCCTTCCTTTGCCTCTTTCCTATATTGGGTCCCTTTTTTTCTGGACCTCATGTCTTCCTTTTTCTTGGTCTGCTTCCTTATTCGGGTAAAGCACATTTTGTTTTCGATTCCAGAGAAATGTACATAGGAGGTAAATTATCTCACATCATTCATGGCTAAAGATTTCTTCATACAAATGACTGGCTTAATCCAGAATTCTAATGTGATAATCATCTTCCCCAGAACTGTGAATGCATTTCTCCTTCAGCTTACAGGGTTGTTATTGAGGAGTTGGATGCCTTTCTAGTTCCAACCTTTTGTATGTGATCTGCTTGTTCTCTTGGGAGGGTCTTGGTGTCTTCTTTTTCCCAGTGCAAGTTCATACTATGGATCCTGGTGTGGGTCGTTTTGCATTAATTGTACTGGGCACTTGGTAGGTTCTTTTAGTCTGCAAATTGTCATCCTATGAGTTCTAGGAAATTTCTTGAAGTATTACTTTGTTAATTCCCTCCCCTCTGACTTCTTTGTTTCCTTTTTATGGAACTCCTACTATTTGTCCTCCATATATGTGTGTGTGTGTGTGTGTGTGTGTGTGTGTGTGTGTGTGTGTACATATATATGTATGTGTGTATATATATATATATATATGTATGTATATATTTGTACTCCATATATATTCTATATATAAATGTCTTTTTTTTTGATATCTCCCATGCACATGACACTCAATATAGCCAAAATCAAACTCCTTGTCACCCAACAAAACTTCTTTCCAGTCCTGTCTTCTCTCAGTAAATGTTTTTTGCCTAAACCAGAAATGTTGATTTCATCCTTATCCCCTCCCTCTTTCTCACTTCTTCACATGCAATAAAACACCAAATCCTGTGAAACATAATCATGTAGCTCTCTTAAATTTAGTCCACCTCCCTTCTCATAGTTACCGCGACTTAATTCAGACTAGTGTCACTTCTCTTGTGGAATTCTGAAGCAGCTTCCTTCATTCTCTTGTCTCCAGATGGCTCTGCTCCAACTTATCCTTTAGATCTCAACCTAGAGGTTTCTAGATGCTGCTATCATGCTCTGTGGCTACAACTTTATTATACTATAGACCTTCTACCTGTTTGTATTTCCCACTAGACAATGCATTATAGGAGAATTGCCCACTCAGTAAACATTTATGAGCAAATGAGTTAGTTGTTCTTACTAATTATGTTCTTACTCTGTGGGAAATGAAATCAGCCTTGAGATTAGATGAATTCCTGACATTTTGAAACCTCTCCTTATTGTCTCCTTCTTATTTGTTCTCCAACACCTCTCTCTCCCTACATAATAAACAGGCAAGCCCTGAGTGAGTAATGAGAAATCACTTTACACACTGTTAGAAACAAAATGAGTAAGGCTCTGAAGGTGATGGATTTGTGAGAAGAAAACAAGCAGCTCTCCAGGGGAATCAAGACACCGCGTGATCTATTAGGTACTGAGAAAATGTGGATACGTAAGTGGTGGTGGGAAAAATACTTTATATTTTTGAAATTATACAAACAGACATAAGGGTTTTGTTTATCGTGGCAGTTTTGGTTAGGTGAGCCTAAATGAAAGAAATGGTCTGGATTGTTGGTCTCATTCGACCCGATGATTTGCTTTCACATTAATTTGAGATAACAACAAAATTGTGCTTTTAAGCACTAACATTTTCCACATATAAATAAAAATCCCTAGTTCGGTCTATTTAGTATTAAACATCGCCCTCATGTTAGTATTCTGCAGTTTTACTCCACAGGCTGTGTCAGCCCTTCCTTACGTTCTGAACTATTCGTTCCTTAAAAAGTCCTCTGCATTCCTTCCTTCCTTCATTCATCATAGATTTACCGGGTGGCTCTGCTGTACTTTGCATGATATCAGCTAGTGCCGATTTCAAGGTGAAAAGACAAAATCCTCCTTCTGAAATCCACTAATTAGCGGGACATGTAAATAAGTAATGACAAGATAGCCTAGCAAGTGGCAGCTGGGAGCCTGAGGAAAGATTGCTCTCTGGGAGCTCCAAGAAGGAACGAGGTAGGGCTTCTCCCAAGAAGGTTACTCTTGAGCTAAGATGTGAAGTATGCAGAAGAATCGGCAAGAAGAAAAGGGTACAGTCGGGTGGGGGATCATGTGCAAAGGTTCAAGGGGTACAGGGCCAGCCCATGCAGGACCAGCAGGGTGGAATATGACACCAGAGGGTTTGTTTGCTTCTTGGGTCCAGCCTACCTCGTCTCTGGCCCTTCACTAGCAAGGTGAATATTCTTACTGTTTCCCTCCAGCATTTCTGAATTCCCCTGAAAAACCCAATGTAAGGCTAAAAAATATCACTGTTCAGTTAAATACTTAATGTGCTACTTTTCTTTTTTCTTTCTTTTTTTTTTTTTTATAAATGGGAAACCATACATGAGATCGAGGTTGCCAATGAATGGAATGATGACTACTGAAAAAGAAAAGTAAACAGGAAGTAAAACTGTTATGGGCCATTGCATACAGTTTAAGTTGGCTGGCTCATAAGGTGACAGATCAAGACTCAGTCATGACATGCAAATAAATATTTAAGTAAGTCATTTCCTTTTTCATAAAACGACACATGTCCATTGTAGAAAAATGAGAAAATACATGTTTTCTTCATTTTTGCCATTTCCTTACCTAGGAATAACCACTATGAACCCACTGAAATGCATTACTTCAGACCATGTTATGTGTGTGTGTGTGTGTGTGTGTGTGTGTGTGTGTGTATTTCTTTTCTTAACAAAATACTATAATACAGTTTTAAACACTTTTTGTTGTGAAAAATACTGCTTAAAACTTAGTCGCACAGTTTTACAAGTAATTGAAAGCCAACACTCACGAAGTTGTTACTCAGGTCAAGAACAAGAACATTCAAACATCACTGGCACCCAGAGCTTATCATGTCTCAAGCTTCCTCCTTCCCACTCGGGAAAGCCACTGTCATGCTTTAGCCATTATTCCTTGCTTTTCCTTGCTATTCCACATGCACCCTTAAGCAATATCCTTAAGTCTATTTATAAACTTTATTTTTACTTTTGAAAGGGGGAGGGGAAGATGGGGGAGAGAGAGAGAGAGAGAGAGAGAGAGAGAGAGAGAGAGAGAGAATCTTAAGCAGGCTTCATGCCCATCACGGAGCCAGATGTGGGGCTCAATATCAAGACTGTGAGATCATGACCTGAGCCAAAATCAAGAGTCAGACGCTTAACTGACTGAGCCACCCAGGCGCCCTTCTTTATTAACGGTGTAATCAGTCACTATGCTATGTCTTGCAATTTTTACTAAACACTGTAACATTCATGCAGCCCTAGTCCACGGTCATTGCCAAAGAGGGATCCGCGGTGTGTATATATCACAGCATAGCTGTTCCGACGGAAGCTTGAGGAACTTTTAGCAATGCTGTTTTGAACGTACTTGTATGTGTCTCCTGATACACGTGTGTATGCATCTCTCATACACGTACATGCAGAAGCCCTAACTTAAGGCAGGTGCAAACACTGTAAGACAATGTCACACTGTTTTCCAAAGAGGCTGGGTCCATTTCCCTGTCTCCTGGCAGGACTGTGGCAATTTGTCATGCTCTATATCTTCACCAACAGTAGAGAAGGTCGGATTTTTTTTTTTTAACTCTTGTCTTTTGAAGTTAGGTACAAGACCTATGGGGAGGTTGCTTAGCATATATGGGCTTATCTGTCTGGGGTCCAGACACTCAACTCTATTGTTTGCTTCGTTGTATGACTTCAGGCAGGTTACTTAAACTCTCTGAGCTCCGTTTCCTCAGGTGTAAAATGGAAAAGAATAACAGTAGCCGGGACCCACAGGCTGCTGTGAGGGTACAACAGAATATACTAAAAGCGCTTTGCACAATGCCAGGCACTTATCAAGCCTGCAACAAATGGTACTTACCAGCGGTCTTAACTTATTATAAATACTTGTTTAGAACCTATAGATTATAAGCACTGTACTAGTGTATGAAATCATCACTGAACAAGGTTGTTATACTGTCCTTTTTCCAATGAGACATCCGAGGTCAGGAAGGTTAAGTAATCAGATCAGGGTCACAGAGCCATTAGCGGGGTGACCACAACTGGAATCTGCATGTAACTTCAAAGCTATTTGCGGGGCGCCTGGGAGGCTCAGTCGGTTAAGCGTCCGACTTTGGTTCAGGTCATGATCTCACGGTGTGTGAGTTCGAGCCCCGCGTCGGGCTCTGTGCTGACTGCTCAGAGCCTGGAGCCTGTTTCAGATTCTGTGTCTCCCTCTCTCTCTGACCCTCCCCCGTTCATGCTCTGTCTCTGTCTCAAAAATAAATAAACGTTAAAAAAAATTTAAAAAAAAAGCTATTTCCTCTGCCATCCAAATTCTATGTGCCAGAAATTCAATGCAGCTTACTCATCAAGTCGCTCCATTCACTGGAATAAAAATCACGTGGAGACAGAAAGATGTCCAAGGTGACTTTTGTTTTTTAAAACCTAAACAGGTGTCGCCAATTTCTTTTTTTTAAAGGATCCATTTAAAAAAAATTTTTTAAATACAGGTCCGATAACTTGTCATTTCTCCCAGGTCACGGACACAAAAGTGCCCATGCTGGCAGCCGGAGCAGGCTGGTCCTCTGCTGCGTGACACTGGCCACAGCTGCTGGGTGAGGAGGGCCATCACCGTCAGGACCACCCGGTGCCAGGGCTACGAGACGGGCCCTGGGTGCACGTGGGAGCTCTGCAGGCTTGAGTCCAACCCCGACATCTGGTTCTGTTACCTGGGGCTAATTATTTGCTTTCTCGAATCCAGCTTCCTCGTCGATAAAAGGGGGTTAAGAAGAGTTACGAGCGACAAAGCAAGGCGATGAGGGGTATGGCTGAGCATACAGTAAGGACTCAATAAGTGCTATTAGGACTTGCGGCAGATAAAGTTTACTTTGTGCGACAGCTCCACCTGGTGTTGTCCCTGCCTGGACTCACCTCGTGTTACAGTTACATGGGGTCTGTGCCTGTGGTTAAGGAGAAGCCACTAAGACGTCCCAAGCGGGGGCGGAACAGGACTAGATTTGCGTTCCGACGGTGAAGTGCGGCTGCCAACTGTGGGGAAGGGCGGGAGGGAGGGATGTGGACTCTTGTCGGCTAGGCTGGGGGGCTGATTACCCATTAGTAACATGGGGCAGTGTTGAGTCGTTCTCAACACAAATATGCTGATGAAGGGATGAAAAATGAAAGACAGGAAGGCTCTGTAATGTCCAAGAAATGTGCTACTCTTCCTCGTAGAAAATGGATCACCGGCATTTGTCTCTTTCTTATATTTGCATTTTAGACGGTCCCCACGAAGACTGTAATTAGGAGCAGGCGTTTCATCAGTGTAAGTGAGCTAGTAGGATATGTGAATCTGGAAGGAAATGAAAAGTTTTAAACGCTGACATGTAATTAAAAGTTCCATGTTCATCATGCTAAGAGACCGCGCTACATCACGATAGCAATTTGCATAACAATGCATTTACGGCACAGTAGGCAGAGTGCTGAAACACATAAATGTCAGAAATCACAATGGAAAACACGGCTCTAAAGACCATTTGCATTAATTACGGCTGGGCCGGCTCCCATAGCTCCTCGAGGCTGACAAACGGAGTGGGCAAAATACCAGGTGTGTCACCTTTCAGATCCGTGGATATACTCTTAAACGGAAGTTGGGTTTTTGTGCCTTACTTTTGAGGAGTTGCCACAAAACAAAAAGTTTCACACCCTGCGGGTCGCTGAATAGCAAGGTGAGTCACTGCATTTTATAAATTCTCCTCTGGTACTATGGGTTGTCCCAGAACGCTTCTCAAATCACCCAAAATATTTTTTAAGCTTTTATTTATTTATTTTGAGAGAGAGAGAGAGAGCGAGAGCAAGTGGGGCAGGGGCAGAGAGAGAGAGAGACAGAGAGAGAGAGAGAGAATCCCAAGCAGGCTCTGAACTGTCAGTGCAGGGCCTAATGTGGGGCTCGAACTCATGAACCATGAGATCATGACCTGAGCCGAAGTCAAATGCTGGACTGAGCCACCCAGGTGCCCCTCTTGTTGTTTTAATGAAAGAATTTGAGACACAGCAGAGAAAGAGAAATGTATCTTCTCCCTTACTTAGATCATTCTGGGGCATTTAATTATAATTGTTAAATAGCACACCACAAAACCGGAAATAGAGGATGAGATTATTAAGAGTTTAAAACTTATTAAGAGCTTAAAACTTAAAACTCAAGAGTTTAAGTGTCCTAAAAAACAACAACATAAAAAATCAAACTCCCCATGAGCTCCTGAAGGGACAACTTTTATGTAATCATTAAAGTCAAGGTGGACTCACCAATAACATCAGAAACTGATGAAGCAGCTACAGATTTTCTATGCAATTTCTTTTTCGCATATGCTGTCTTTTGACTATTTCACAGCTAGCAAGTTCCTCCATAAAAAGGTTAGAAGGGAAAAAGTAGGGAGTACATATTTTCAATTTCAGATCTAATGGTTAGCAGCCCCGATCCAAGATTTTAAGGGGAGGGAGACTTGGGAACCTCTAATATTTACAAAGAGGAAGTTCCCATGGTTCACCCGCATGGAACGCTGTTCCCCACCATTGCGGTCTGGCAACTTCTACTGATCATTTAGATCTGGGCCTATGTGTTTTCTGCACACTACATTATGTCTGTGTAATATACCTTCATTGTATACTCATTTTCCTTTCACAGCACTTAGCATGACTGTAATTAAGTAATTAATCATGTACTGATAAGTACAGATTCTATGTTTTTCTCTCCTGTTTATACCCTTGGATCCACAGGGGCAAAAACTGTCTGTCTCATACATCATGATTTCCCCAACTACCCAGCACAGGGCTCAACTCAAAGAAGGGGCTCAGTCAACATTTGCTAAAACAGCTGATGCTCACGCAATCAAATTCCACCCGTCCTCACTCCCCAGGACAACTAAGGGTTGACTCTGGTGTCACAGCTGGTGAATCACAGCACTTCCTGGCTGCTGGGAGGCGCTAGGAACCTCCCCACTGGTGGCCAGAAAGAACAGCAAACAGGCCTTCTGGGACACCCAGGAACACGACTTTTAGAATGATGAAGTGGACAGATCCTCCTTCCAGACATTCCATGCATCATCCCCATGCTATTTCCCTGTCTCCGTGACCTCACGCAAAGGAATGGTCTCCAATTTACTGCTTTTATCTTTCTCCAACAGAGATTCTTTCTAAACGCTTCTACTCTACTATCGGCTCCCCTGTCCCCCACCTATTGCTGGTTCCCCTGTTGGCTTCACGGTGACAAATAAGGGATTGCAACGGAGACTCAGCCTCAGGGAGAACGCAGTCGACACAAAGCAATAACACCTTCCATACTGAAGAGCCCAGCGTAGCCTGATTGCTTCCAACTTGTCTCCTTCAGGTGCCACTCCCGGAGGTTTGTGAACACACGTGTGTGGGATGCCATGACTCTTGTGATTAGAAAACAACACGATCTTGGAGCTTTTTAGGTTAAAAGGGTATATATTACAGGCTACAGTAACAACAACCCCCCAAATCATCTAGAGCCAAGATTCCAATAGCACTTAAAGCAATCCTTTTACCTGCCCTGTCTTTTCCGGAAGCAGAATATTTTATTTCAGCAAGCTCTTCCTCAACTTTCTTCATTTAAGGTGTGCTCAGAAAAGGGTGATGGTGTTTGGCCGGACAGGAGGGAAGGTGGGAGTATCTGTTTCAGCAGCTCATTGTACATGCCGAAGGGCTCGGTAGACACGCTTTAATAATGTTGACCAGATACTTGTACTTTTAAATTACACTATGCTCAGAAATACCGACATTTGTGGAATTTAATTCAGAAATAAGAATCTACTTTTAAATTAGTCAAACAATTTTTATAATACAAGTGGAGTGACAGCCTTACTATTCCCAGAGGGGTTTTTTTTTCCCTCTGACAAGTTACCAACTGTTCATTTTCTGTATAACCGTAGGAAATCCTTCCATACCATAGGGTGAATAAAGTAATTGTATTTTCTATAATCCATCACGTCAACAAGACAGAATCAGAGGGCATATTGACCCAGAAGTAATCTATCTTCAGATCAATATTTTCAACTGAAAATATTTTCCTATTTGCTACAACAACTGCAAACAAGTATGAAGAGGCAACGGGTAAAGCCGAAATTCATGTAGAATTACAGGGATCAAGGCACCACTGAGATTTTGTATTTGACATGAACAGCAGAAAAACTTTTCATGAAAATTTTGAGAAAAAGGACTATTGAAAGACCAAGGCTAAGCTTCTAAAATTCTTGGCAACAGTCATGGACAGGATGTTCAGTATACATCTTTTAACTAACTAGTGTTTGTTTAGCACTAAACACTAGAACTTTCTGTTGTTGCCACACCGAGATCTATGAGGTAATGATTATTATTTAAAAAATTTTTTTAATGTTTACTTATTCTTGAGAGAGAGAGAGAGAGAGAGAGAGAGTGTGTGTGTATGTGTGTGTGTGTGTGTGTGTGTGTGTGTGTGTGAGCAGGGGAGGGGCAGAGAGAGAGACAGACACAGAATCGGAAGCAGGCTCCAGGCTCCGAGCTGTCAGCACACAGTCCGACGCGGGGCTCGAACCCACGAACTGCGAGATCATGACCTGAGCCGAAGTCAGATGCTTAACTGACTGAGCCACCCAGGTGCCCGCATCATTCTTTTTGAAAGACTATACAGCAGTCTAGTGAATAGATGTATCATAGCTTATTTAAGTATCTCCATATTGATGCATATTTAGATTGTTTCCAATTTTTTAACATTATAATCATTGTTGCCAAAAAAGTTGTACTTGGATGTCATTGCTGTCTAAGCAAGAATTTTTGTAAGAGAGATTCCCAGAAGCAGAAACACTGGATTACACATTATATACGGTTAAATTTTTGTAGGTGACCAATTGTCCTCTACAAGCTTGGGCAGATTTATATTCCTGTTAACGAACACTGTAGTGTTCGTTTGCAGTGTTCTCACTAATGCCGGCTGTGATAAACCTTTTTAATTTTTTCTAATCTGAATGAAAAAGATGGTATCTCATTTAAAAAGCTAAATGCATTTAGTTATTAGTGCATTTGAACATCTTTTCCTATGTTTATGACCATTGACTATTTTGTACTTCTGTGTGAATTACCCATTCATCTCTTCTGTTTTTCCAATTAAGTTGTATCTTTCCTATTTATTTTCATTGAACGCTTTGTTGCAGCATTTTCATTCAGTCTATCTCCTTAATTCTATGTCTTTCATTGTGGAAAATTATAAATTTTTACATAGCTATTTTTATCAGTTTTTAAGCATTTCAAGGTTTCATATCATGTTTAGAAAAGCCTTCCCTATTCCAAAATCTTTTTAAAATTTTTTAAATGTTTATTTTTGAGAGAGAGAGACTGCAAGCAGGGGAGGGGCAGAGAGAGGGAGACACAGGATCCGAAGCGGGCTCCAGGCTCCGAGCTGTCAGCACAGAGCCCGACATGGAGCTCGAACCCATGAACCATGAGGTCGTGACCTGAGCCGAAGTTGGATGCTTAACCCACTGAGCCACCCAGGCGCCCCTCCCTATTCTGAAATTTTAAACTCTTTTCTAATTATTTTATTATCACAATAGATAGGTTTACAACAAAGTTGTTGTCCACTATGTTGTTCAACGTATGTATTTTTTAATCCACAGAATTAAATCTTAAAAGTGTGCGCTAGGAAGTAAGTTTCTCTCTTCTGAAGAAATGACATGCTCTTTTTCCAAACTCTGATTGTATTTCTTCTTTTGCTCTTGAGCCAGGAAACTGAGCCTAGTTTCATCAGGATTTTCCTGTTTTTATTGGAATTTTATCTTTGCAACTGTGTTATTTTGTGCCCTTTACTGCATGCTCCTTTGGATCTTTTCTGAAGTCAGAAAGCAACTAAATAATAAATAAGTTAGAAAATGATTAAATAAACAACAAAGGGAAAGTGATTAAATAAATAATAAAAACCTATCATATTTAATTTAAACTTTTTCAGGTCATTTTTTCTTAATCCACTTTACTCTGAATGTTTGGTCTGCTAGAATTAACTAGAATCCAGCTGTTAAGACTATAGATCTCTTGCACTCACTCCACTTATTGGTTTATAACTTGGTGTACCATAGTGTAAGCTTCTTAAAAGCAAGAACTTTTCTAATTATCCTTGAATCCAAGTCACCCTATGGCTGAAAATAAGTACTTAGATGTTTCCTGAATGAATGAACCAGGATGAAATCTAGGTTAAAGGCAACAGCCCAGGGGCGCCTGGGTGGCGCAGTCGGTTAAGCGTCCGACTTCAGCCAGGTCACGATCTCGCGGTCCGTGAGTTCGAGCCCCGCGTCGGGCTCTGGGCTGATGGCTCGGAGCCTGGAGCCTGCTTCCGATTCTGTGTCTCCCTCTCTCTCTCTGCCCCTCCCCCGTTCATACTGTGTCTCTCTCTGTCTCAAAAATAAATAAACGTTAAAAAAAATTAAAAAATAAATAAATAAAAAATAAAGGCAACAGCCCAAGCACTCCCAGGGTATTTCTGTTGGGAAACGTGTTGCATCTGCAATTACGGATGACAGTAATTGAGCAGATGACCCAAAGATTCAAGAGCTCTGCCATCATTAGCCTGGAATCGCCAAGGGAACGAAGCAGAGCACTGCAGTTCAGAAATGTTCCCAACAACACGGGTTAAAAAAAAACAAGGGTTGGCATTATCTAAGTAATTAACATACCCAGACACCTTACAGTCCCAAGAAATCCAATGATTTGGGATTTAGTGGTAATCTGCATGCCTACCTTCTCCTTTTTAAGAAGCTTTGATGACACAAGGCAATGTGAAAGCTGATTTTATTTCTGAAACTAGATTTTATTTAACTTAGAAATTCCAACCCATGGGATAAATGCAAAGCTAACGTGCAGTGATAAAATTCACCTTTTAGCAATAACTTTGAAATGCAAGAAAGCTTTAGGTGTTAGAATTAGATAAAACTTGGAAGACAAAGTCCTGACATCTTTAAAATGAGCTTTTGGCTTCATTTTCCCAATCCATACCTTTCCCTGACATCTCAATTCCATTTTCTCTGGGATTTTAAGCAATGTGTGTGGTCTCCTTACCCTAGCTAGGCAACAAAGCAAATATGGCTTCTCCCTCACTGATCTTATTCTCTTGATGGATGGGATGGATGGGGAAAGGAAAGAACATATCTTTCTTTTTCCTTCCTTTTTAATTTTAGCTGGGGGGGGGCACGAGCTGGAGAGAGGGTCAGAGGGGGACAGAGGGAGGGAGAGAGAGAGAGAGAGAGAGAGAGAGAGAGAGAGAGAGAAAATCTTAAGCAGGTTCCACACTCTGTGTGGGGCTCAACATGGAGCTCAATCCCATGACCTTAGGATCATGACCTGAGCTGAAATCAAGAGTTGCACGCTCAACCAACTGAGCCCCCCAGACATCCTATGACAGAACATACCTTAGACCAGCTAGCACTACAACATAAACCGCTCCATGAGGTTGGCTGGGCTGAGGCCAAGCAAGATGATCAACATTAGACTGTATAATAATAGTTCATTATAACACTTAACAATGTTTCTGCAACTATTTTTTTGTGCTTCTCTACCACCAGCCTGTGAACCTTTTTGGGACAGGAACTGTGTCTCACTCATCTTTCTATCTCCAGACTATTCTATCCCTAGCACAGATACTCAGGAACCCAGTAACTGAACTGGTCAAGGAAGAGCAACAATACAATGTATGTTGGTCTGGAATAAGGAAGAAAGCAATTATCATCATCATGTTTTTATTTTTATTTATTTATTTATTTTTTTCAACGTTTATTTATTTTTGGGACAGAGAGAGACAGAGCATGAACGGGCGAGGGGCAGAGAGAGAGGGAGACACAGAATCAGAAACAGGCTCCAGGCTCTGAGCCATCAGCCCAGAGCCCGACGCGGGGCTCGAACTCACGGACCGCGAGATCGTGACCTGACTGAAGTCGGACGCTTAACCGACTGCGCCACCCAGGCGCCCCATCATCATCATGTTTTTAACTTAGAAGAGCAAGTCCAGTAAATCCACTGGATGCCTCGTAGGTCAGCTTGAAAGAAGGTATACTTGAATTTTTGACAAAGAAAGTGATGGCTCATCATAAGAAGGAACCAAGAAAGTACAGACTTAAATTTTGCCTCTGGAGAAAATCACACACACGTCTCCACTCAAGGAGGGCTAGGTGAGTGTTTTCACACACACACACACACACACACACACACACACACACACACACACACGATTTCAGCTTCTATGAAAAGGCTCCTACTTCTCTTAAAGGCATTATTTGGAATTTTAAGGAAAACCTGCAGATTGCGTATCAGGGTGCTGAGCTACGAGCCAGGAGTAACAGAAGCCAATACAGTGGTCATGGCATCACCCCGAACTCTATACCAGGCCATCTCAAGGAGGACGTAGCCTGAGGCAAGAAGTCCTTGGTGCCATTCTCTTACTGCTACCTTCGTGGTAACACGAAACTTGATGTTATAATAGACACACTGTGGATGACAGAATTTTG
Source organism: Herpailurus yagouaroundi (assembly GCF_014898765.1). NCBI lineage: Eukaryota > Metazoa > Chordata > Mammalia > Carnivora > Felidae > Herpailurus > Herpailurus yagouaroundi. The sequence goes on along the minus strand of NW_024412428.1, from coordinate 8,121,511 downwards.
ACAGCCCCCATCTGATACTGATAATATTATGGAAAAGGCACTAGAAACATACACAACATGTGTTTATTTCCTGATGCCATCAGATGACCTTGGACAAGTGTTTCACACTCTGAGTTGTGGTCTGTCCTTCTCTCTTTTGTAAAAGAAAGCTTTCTGCCTTCTTCTCAGAGTTTCTGTGAGGACCACATTAGATTCAGTGCATTACAATGTTTTATGAAGTAATGCAAAGTGGAAGAGAATTCCTGTTATCAAGATCACATGGCTTTCAGAAATCTCTTATGTAGCCGAACTATTTGAAAAAAATAATGAAAATTTGAAAAACTTTTATGTATTTATTTTGAGAGAGAGGGAGCGAGCACATGAGCAGGGTAGGGGCACAGAGAGAGGGAGAGAGAGAATCCCAAGGAGGCTCTATGCTGTCAGGGCAGAGCCAGAGGCAGGGCTCGATCCCATGAATGAGGAGATCACGAACTGAGCTGAAATCAAGAGTCAGACGCTTAACCAACTGAGCCACCCAGCTAGCCCGATAATGAAATTCTCATGGGCCTACCATGAGATTGGTACAACCACGTGAGATTGGGTTGCTACCACACCTGACATACCTGATTTCCATTTAACCTTCCTTCAACTAAAGCAGCCACTCTGTTGACACAGTTTACCATATTATTATGCAACACTTTATGTATATGCTAGAGTAGAGAGAGCAGTCTAGTTAGTGGAATCTATTCTATTGACCAACTTCAACAACGAGCGATCTGTGGTCAGTGTTGTTTCATCACCGGTAAACTGACTCCACCTGCCATCATCCCAAGTGTCTTTGCAGCAAATCCCAGACAGCATATCATTTCACGTGTGAATGGCTAAAATAAGACTCTTATAAAAATATAATCACAATGGCCACATCACGCTTAAAATATCAGTACTATGTTCACAGTTTCTCAGTTATCTTCCAAAAAAAAGTTTGCGGGTGGTGGGGGTGGGGGGCGGTATATTCGTTTGGATTCCAGCTTTGGTGGCATGAGCCTGGAGCCAGAGGGGAAGGGAGCTCTCAGATCCTTCTAGAGGCAGCGGCTCCCGTAGGGTTCCATGACTCACTCCCAGAGGAGCAGTCAGAAGTTTGGTCCTATGGGCCTCCAGAGCCAAATGCCAATCGGCTTAAAATAGCTTGATTCTTGTTTTTTGTTGTTGTTTTGGTTTTTTTCCCCCCAAACAAAACTGTGTGATTCAATGGGTTAAGAGTCTGGGGAGGAGCGAGAGGAAGCTGTGAGAATTTAAACACAGGAATGCGTGAAAGTACCTTGAAAATAGTGGTATTATTGTTATTATTAATTTTAAATGCCATTTGAAACTCATCTGTCATCCCATCTAAATAACTGATGTACATGGGGAGTCTGAAAAGACTTTTCAAGGCAGAAAAGGCACTCCACTGTAGAGCTTCTCCGAGGCACACAGTCTTACCAGTGGGTATAGATGTGGATTTGGGCGCTGGAAGCAAACTTCGGCGGGGTGTTGTCACACTGGAGGACGCTGGAGGGGTCGCCCGGCTGGCCCCCTTGGGTGCGTCTTTGGAAGGCAGAGCCGCCTTCGGAGCTGGCTGGTCTTCATTCCCAAAGGTTGACCCTGTGGGAGGCAGACAGGATGTTAATTATAACTTCATGAAAAATGGATTGGGCCCTCCTTGCCATTTGCAATTGCCAACCAATCGTAACGCCGTCATCTGCTTTAGAATTTGACCTGACTCTTTGTGAGTGGCCTTGAAAAGCCTTTCTCTGGGACCAGATGTGGAAAAGAGCTCCCTTTAGGCCCCGAGAAAAGCCCGTCATTCCAATGCTCTGTGCAAGGGACTCCATAAAAGACAAGGGCAGCCTTTGAAGATTTTACACCTGTGCGCAGACACACACAATTTGTTTATGTGGATGTATAATTGTATAATGTGCATACGACACACCTTTATTTAGTGACTCACAGAGGATAAAACCAGTGTGAGTGACCCAGGAGAGGTGAGAATCAGACCCGTACGTGCACGGCTGGTCCAAGGAGCTTGTGCAGAACTCCCTGCTACCCAAGTTATTTTACCTTCGGAACAAGAGGCTTGGGGTGAAGACAGAGGGGTGAGGACCATGGGCACAGAGAATCTCCTCAAAATCCACAAAGCTTTTTTCTTTTTTTTCTGGAAAGCTGAGGCCTCATCGAAATACGAAGCCCCTGAATTAGAGCCTAGTTGACGGCAAAGGCAGAAGACGCTTATTGGTCATTTCAGTTTGCCATCCAACACAGAAATACAGACACTCTGTGTCTACGGGACAGTTTGTTTATGAATGACTGCTCTGACATTGTGAGCATATGGCATATTGGGACATGTGTCAGGTTTAAATACGCAAGGTGGTTGTGGCCCCACGTTTTCTTCTAGATCTTCCCCCAAACTGCTATGGTTTATGCATTTGTAATCTCTTAAAGACAATGACAACACCATCCAATCCTTGTGAAAGCATCAGTCCTTTAAATACGCCTCTGAGTATAGCTGTGAGCCCTAATCCACGAAACAGAGCCTGAATGTACTGGAACTATAGCTCATTTGGAATTAAGCTATCCAGTTAGAAACGTGACCATCTACCATGGAAAATATGCAATGACAGCCGGAAGAAGTATACAGAATTTTAGCAGAAGATTAAATTTTTTGTTTTCATCATTTTAAAAGGATAGGCATAACATTCTATTTAGATAGGGTCTGCATAAAAATGATAACATTATTCAAATGGTTTCAGTGTTCGAAACACTCAGGAATTGTATTCACCCACTTCGGGTAAGAGATTGCTGCTTTCCTCCCTCTGAAGACCCGAGCGTCTCTTTAAAATTCGTGAGATTTGCTTTGTTTCTAAAGAAAAGTGTATCCGAGAAGGAAAGATAAAGAATGTGCTATTTCCCAGCACAAAACCTACGTCCTATAGCTCTTTTAAGGTCGGCACAAGGTTTTAAATAGTTCTAAACAGGGCTAGGAGAATGCTTTTGATCTACGCAAACAACAAATGCATCGAAACTTCACCAAAAGGATCTGCACTGTATCCTGAATATCAGATAGAAAAGGAAGCATATGATTAATCCAGAAACTTCATCAGGAAAAGGGATGCCACACACCTACAAGACAAGAAGTCTTAGCTTCTGAACCATACGATGAGCTCACCAGTCCAATTGTAGAAAGGATGTCTGGAGGTTTGTAGGACATTTCAGATGGAAGGAGGGGGCTCAGCCACTGGATATATTTCACCTGGAGTCATCTACTGTTTAGCCTACTGCTGACATACTGCCCGAATAATCTATCACTAAAACGTGTACTGGAAGCCGAATTGAACATAAAAAGTTTCACAGGGTCTTTTCCTCATTAACGTTTCTTAAGAAGGGAAATATTTTGTATCTTTGGTAAAGTTCAAATGTCCTTTCATCAAACCCTCTTACATCCGGCGTCATCCTCTTATGTGAAATTTATTATTCAGAGAACATGTCAACTTAGAGATTCGGCGGCCTTCCAGGCTGGGAAGTAATTCATCTGTTTGAAGAACAAAGTGTCAAGGAAGCTACGTGGGTGATGTACTCTCCTCTGAGTGAGGTCTTGAATTAATGAAAAAAAAAAAAAAAGAAAAGAAAGTAAAATAAAATAAAATAGAACACTATTCTTATCCACCATTGTGGGATACAGCTGGCAGTCAACAGCATCACTCTTTGAAAACCAGCTTAAGTCAGCCAGTAATTAAAGACTCATTATTTAGTAAGCGAAAAGTACGCAGAATTTGGGAATTACTGCCGAATTCTATAAATGCTCTGGGTGCTTCACAATGCAGGCCACATTAAACCACTGCTTGCTAAGAGGAAGGAAACACGTGGAAATAAACAAACGGCTTGTGTAAGCCAGAGCAATGTTCCAAAGGATTCAGTCAGTGGAAGCGGTTCATGTGTCTAATCCAGTCCTCTCATGGCCAACCAGCCCGAATCTGGCCTGAACCATCGAGGTTATCACCTGGATAAATGGCGCAGACCGGGGAGCAGAACAACCAGGGGGGTGGATATTATCTCCTCCCCTTCCACCTCCCTGCACTTCAGTTTCTTCATCTATAAGTGGGGATACTGAGCATGGGCCTCATAGGGCTATTGTGGGAAGGGAGAGAGCTAACGAAAATGAATTTGTAAACGTTAATGCCAAGAGTGGGCACAAGAAAACAGAATGGTGTCTGTGCATACTGAACCCTCCTGTGTCAGTTATGAGCACACACAGGTTAGTTTTCAACTCAGCGGCCAGTCCTTACAGCCAATCAGTTTTTCATAGGACTTGGCCAAGTATCCAGAGATTGCTATCAGATGGGCTGCTCTCTGTGAGAAGGAAGGAAAGGACTGAAATAAATCTGACAGCAACAGCCGCATGTAAGACTAAAGAGATCCAGTATGATTGTCCTTAAAACATATGTTGAGCGACTTGAGACCCAGGAAACGGTGAGAATAAGAACAGAAAGGAACACCACGCTTAAGAGATACCGACTATCGCTGGCTCCAATCGTGACTGAAACTGTTAGGGGGGCGCCTGGGTGGCTCAGTCCGTTAAGCGGCCGACTTCGGCTCAGGTCATGATCTCGCGGTCCGTGAGTTCGAGCCCCGCGTCGGGCTCTGTGCTGACAGCTCAGAGCCTGGAGCCTGTTTCAGATTCTGTGTCTCCCTCTCTCTGACCCTCCCCCGTTCATGCTCTGTCTCTGTCTCAAAAATAAATAAACGTTAAAAAAAAAAAAAAAAAGAAACTGTTAGGACACAGGGCATAAGCACGTTCAACTTTCCTAGATGTTCAAAATGGCTTTCCAAAATTGCCTGTTGCAATTCACACCCACCACAGGTCGTGACTGTCAGACTTTCATTAGTTGATGACATTGGTTTTAATTTATAGGTCTCGGGGAGGCAGGGAGGTGGAACATGTTTTTCATATAGTTATTAGCTATTCAAGTTTTTTCTTCTATAAGACGCCCGCTCATTTTTCTACTATTTTGCCTTTCTAAATGACATAGAGGAGGTTGTGTTTTGTTTTTTTTTTTAATATTCTGGATACTGATCCTTTATTGGTATATATTTTAAATTTTCTCCATCTTTCTTTCTCCACTTGATGGGTACCTTATGAATCTTAGCTTTTCCTTCTCCACGTGAGATAATAAAGATGTTCTTCTGTGTATTCTTCTAAATGGCTTAAAACTTTTTTTTTAACTTTAGATCAATTCATCTGGGATGGAGCATGGAGTAGGGATGGAATTTGTTCCTGCTGTTTCTATATAGACAGCCAGTTATCCCAGCCCCGTGCATTGGGCAGGCCCTTCACTGCCAGCTGTTGAGTATCAAGCTTCCATACAGGCCCGATTGTTAGACTAAGCTAACAACCCCCACATTTCAGTCATTTAACATAACAGAAGTTCCTCTGTCAATCGTGAATCATCTCACACAGGGAATCCGGATGATCTGCTGTGCTGGGGAGCTCTCTTCCAGGCAGGGACTCGGGCTCCTTCCATCTCCTGCTTTTGCCCTACCCTGGGTCTCTCAAGAGACATTAACACGCAGCTGGGGAGAAAATGAATTGTTCATGGAAGGATTTTATGGGTCAGGCCTAGAAGTGGAGTGCATCACTTCTGCCACGGGCCCGCTGGCTGGGGAACGTAAGCTCCGTTTATGCCTAGGAGAAAAGGGAAATCATCTGGTGAACGCCTATCCACTCTGCCTCACGAGGCTCCATTTCTGAACTCTATATTCTGTTTCATTGATCTCTTCGTCTCTCACGATCCCAATACTACACTGATTTACCATCGCGTGAGACAAGGCGGGCACGCTGAACCGGTCCAAGACAAGTACCTCCGATTCTGCTTGCTCACTTTACAAGGGTCTTGACCCAAATATTCTTGACTCTTTCTCTTGCATATCAATTCTAGAATCTACTTGTCAAGTTCCAAGAAAAGTGGTCAGAATTTCCAACAGATACAATTAAATCTTTTTTTCTGAACTGCAACCAGATCGAAGGAAGAACGCTCACAGATTTCACTCAAGATCAGCAGACATACGCTGAGCTCCGAGTCTACCGTGGGTGGCGTGTTAGATGAGAGAGATACAGAGAAGGCAGAGTTCTATGAAAAAGCAAATAACCACATCAGTGGCAGATACTCAAGGGTCAAAATTTGTGGGGATATTTGGAGCTGAAGCAACATCGGCATTTAGCGGGTAGGGCTGTCAATACCTCTGTTCAGGAGACATGTAGAAATGTAGGAGACCACGGAGAGCAAGGGCTAATAAATGCCAGGTGAGGGGTACGACGCAGGGAGAAAAGGTAACGTTGTTCGTAAACAATCACACGTCATCAAGGGAATCTCCCTATGCCATTCTTAACTTTGTGAGTTGCCAGCTTATTCTTCTCAATCCGTTCCTTTTTTAATGCCACTGGCACTCCCTGGACTTGTTATGTTATCACCACTGAAGTCTGCAGGTGTTCCCCTGATTTCGGTAACTAAAGGACAAAAGCCTGCTATTTCACTGCTGGATGGTGGCCATCTTTTGCAGATATCCAAATCATCATATCATCCACTTCCTGCTTGGAAGGTAAGATCGCCTTCATTAGAGTGTGAGAATTTGCAAGGTGTATGTTCTGCATGGTTACAGGATCGAGCTGGGTCCAGTTGAATTTATAAACCTAATTGCACTGTATTTTTCTCTTTAAAGCACCAGGACAACTATGCTTAGTCAGCACTAAATCCTAGAAGAAAGTGATTGCTCTCCTCTCCCTCCAGGACGGCTCCTAGAGTTCATTACCCACAGTGCTTACTTACATCCTTGAGCTGGTGGATCAAGTCTATCAAATCTTCATGGAGTTGGACGCCTGCCTCACACCATATGCAAAACCTAATTTAAAATGGATCAGGGCACCTGGGTGGCTCAGCCGGTTCAGCATCCGACTTCAGCTCAGGTTGTGATCTGGTAGTTCATGGATTCAAGTTCCACATCGGGCTCTGTGCTGACAGTTCAGAGCCTGGAGCCTGCTTCGGATTCTGTGTCTTCCTGTGTCTCTGCCCTCCCCCGCTCACACTCTGTCTCTGTCTCTCTCAAAAATAAATAAACGTTAAAAAAAATTAAATGGATTAAAGACCCAATGTATGCACTAAAATTATACATTTTTTAGAAGAAAACATAGATGTAAATCTTAATGACCTTGGGGCTAGATAATAATTTCTTATATAACATCTAAAGCACACGTAACTCAAGAAAAAAATAGATAATGAGATTTCATCAAAATAAAAGCCTTAGTGCATCAAAGGACACTATGAGTAAAGAGGAAAGACAGCCTACAGAATTGAAGAAAATATTTTCAAATCACTTATCCGATAAAGGTCTAGGATCCAGAATAAAGATCTATAGCTCAACAATTAAAAGACAAATAATTCAATTAAAAATGAACACAGAATTTGAGTAGACATTTCTCCGAAGAACATATACAAATAGCCAATAAGCACATGAAAAGATGCCCGACATCTTTAGACACTAGGGAAACGCAAACCAAAGAAACCACTGTAAACCCACTAGGGTGGCTATAATAAAAAACACAGACAATAGCCAAGCCGGGGGAGACGTGGGGAAACTGGAACCTTCCACACATCACTGGTGGGATCGCAATGTGGTGTCGGCGCTCCGGGTGATATACTCTTGTACAAGTTCCCACACGAGGAGGATGATGCCTAATCCCTCCCTAACCCCCTTCACACTTCTCATCTACTCTCACAAAATCGGGTGTATATCTGATCTACTCCGGTCCTACAGGACAGACAGTGGAAGACCCATGCAATTCAGGCCAGAAGAGGCTGCACTAAAGGCAGGCACTGGGAGGAGGAAGTGTGAATGTTTAGGATACCTGGCGCTCCCCTGCCAAGAAACGGGTGGTACCTATTCAACCTTCTCGAAAGGGTGACTCTGGCTACGGCTGAGGTCTGGACGAGATGTTAGGGCTTCTGATCCACATTCCAATGTGCTCTTTCCCTACTTCACCCATTGGAATGCCAAGAAGTTAACCTGAATCTTAAAAAGAAGAAAGGACGGCAATGAGGGACAGACACTAACCAGACCAGAATGAGGTTCTTAAAAGGAAGGCTGTAGAAGAAAAGCAAAGCCGTTATTAATACTATCAGGGCATTACAGCCAAACTTTAAGTAACATGTTTCACTGGTTTTGGATATTTATACATATTCTAATGATCATACTACTCTCTTCGCTGATTTTTTTTTTTTTTTTTTTTTTTAACAATTCCAGGCAATCAAGTTGTATCATGTTCTGGCTGCACGATTGCCTGCTTGATGCATATTTGATTGATTTAGCAGCAGTTATCACCTGGTGGCAAAATTGAGTTTAATTATTAAAGTACCAACTGAATGTTTATTTCCCACCTCCTGCATATTTTAACCCAGGTGTATGTTTCATTTTGTGCGTCAAAGAGCTAAAGGAAACCCGCTCTCTTACGATTTCAGCAAGGCTATTTCTTTGTCAAAAGGAAGTAGACTAAGCCTTCCAGGCTCTACACTAGGCAGGGGTCCCAGGACAAGCATGGTCCAGCCCTCATATACCTTCCGGTGGGGCGGGGGGGAACTCACACCCCAAACACATGCCCAGACAGAAACGCCAAGGGGCAGAGCTAGAGGGAATCTCAAGGGTGAAGGAGAATGGGTGCTTGGGGACAGCCTCCTGGAAGGGGTGACACTGAATCATTTCCCTCAGCTGCACACTAGCACCTCACCTCTTTTATTCTTTCTTATGAATGACATCATCATTATTCTACAAACTTAGGATGGGGTGCCACAGTCATCTTTGAATCTCTCTTTCCCTTTTATCAACCAATGCAGGTCACTGTGCTTCCGTTTCCATTCTGGACTTCAGATTTCAATCCCCTCTCTGCTCCTGTGCCTCCCCC
>NW_024412428.1:8075489-8112449 GCF_014898765.1 Herpailurus yagouaroundi | reverse complement strand
CCCCCCCCCCCCCCCCCTCACTGTGCCTTGTTATTCTTCCCAAAGCACAAGCATTTCAATGCAGTCTTCCAAGTAAGTACCAATGCTCTCTGGCATTCAAGCTCTTCCACTATCTGGTTCCAGCTAGCTTTCCCGCCTTACCTCCCGCATCAAGAACAGTAAAAACTAACTGCAGGCAGGATTCCCCAGGGCACTTCCTGCTCTGCCATAATCAAGGCTGTGCTCGAGAAACGCTGTAGGAATGAAGAAAGTACTCGGTGCTGATGTGTCCCATGGCCAGGGCTTCCTGTCACAGACGCTTCTTTTTCCCAACTTCTGAGCCCGCAGGCTCTCAAAAAGCTCCATGCTCGCCCCAACGGCTCCTGTGAATGTAGTCGCACTGAGCATGGCCACGTTGGGCATGTGTTGTTTAAAGGGCGGGGGTCGTCTATGGTGTGGTATGGTGGGCTTTGAGCATTTTTGAAAACAATAAACAGAAAGACAAAAATCGGAGCTTAGGCAAAAATGGGTGAAGGGGAGTAGGGGGTACAGGCTTCCAGGTGTGGAATGATCAAGTCACGGGGATGAAAGGCACAACGCAGGGGATAAGCCAATGGTATTGGAATAATGTGGTGTGGGGACAGGTGGTGGTGGCACTTGTGGTGACCAAGCACAGCAAAATGTATAAACTTGTCAAATCACTGTGTTGTACACCTGTAACTAATGTAGACCATATTCAAATGGAAACACTTTCCTTTAAGTTAACATTTTTTGTCTTTCTGCCTAAGCACCACTACCCTTCTCCCCAAGAGAGGGTACCGTTTACCTAATACTTCTCTAGATCGCATTGCAAATTTTTAGTCTCACCTTAAGCGTTAATCTCTGGGTTTGACAAAGTTTGAGAGGCTAACGGTTAAGTGGTTAAGACCACCTGGGTTCAAATGCTGGAGCCACTTCTTACTAGTTGTCTGACTTTGGACAAGTTGTTTACCTTCTCTGTGCCTCATTTCTTCATCTTTAAATTGTTGGGGGGGGGGGGCCCAGGGATAACAGCAGGTACCTACTAACTAGAGTTGTCATATTATGATAGTTATTACATGTTTAGAATAAGGTGTTCAGAATAGCATGTGGCACATATAAGCACTCGGTGAACGGTATCACTGAGGTCTGCCCACTCACCCAACACGGAGCCTCATTTGAAGCCCATCAGCCCCATCAGCCTATCCCCTCCTCCCTCTTTTTCCAGCCACCCATCCCTTGTGGCTTCCTATCTTTCCAAGGCTTTAACTGGGATCACTTCTGGGGGTCTGGCTCTAACGAGGAAGCTCTAGAGAACGATGGTTCCTTCTATATCCATCTTTCCCCAGTAGCCTAAGTCCTAAGGAAAGAAAGACATACAGCGTACATTTCACTACTCCCTATTGACCTAGAGCAAGTGCTAACTTCTTACTAAGCCAGGAGGTGGCCTCAGAGTCTTTCTCAACACAGCACTCCAGGAGGCCAGTAACCTATTCCAGCCCTAGACCAGAGGACACATCCTCATACACTCAGCATCCTTATGAGGGGGCAGGGCACACTTCTGGAGGTCAGGGGCTAGGTGGGAAAGGATCCCTCTAGGTCCACAGGAGCTTCCTGGATTCCTGCTGCAGGGACCTCAGCTCCTGAGCTCTTCTGCCTGGGCTTTGGCAGTAAGATAACAGGAAGAAGAAGAAGAAAAAGAGTACAATACATAGCCTAGTCATGACACCACAGGCTCTTCCCAAATTCAATACCAGATTTGAAACTTACTAGGAATAATCTCTTTGCAAATTTAATTAAGCCTCTTTTATGAAATGGCTTATTTATTTATTGGCCCTCTGTGAATCTGAGAATTAAATGAGAAAGTGCACAGAAAGCCCTTTGCAAAGTGTCTCGTATCCAGTAAACGCTAGTTGTCATCAACAGCGGGATCATCAGCATCTGTAGAAGAAGCTCTCTTATCAGCGAATTTCTTCGAGCTCCCCATCTAGCCCACATGACACCAAATGGCACCGCTTTTTAGGAGATCCTGTTCCATGCGAGCCCTGTGGAAATACCCTTGAGACTTCCCTAACCCTCCCTCTCACTTGCAGAAGCAGATGGTATCTGTAAGTCGTGAGTGCGGACATCGATGGCTAACCTCCACCTTCACACATTCCTAAGGCTCCAGCAGACAGTCTCCCCAGGGCCCCGGGACTAGGCATAATCCCCCATGTTTTGTTCTTTTGACAGCCATCACGACTAAATCATCACAGGAGAAGAAAAATACCTTTGTGCCCCCAATTCTCTATCCCCCCGCTGTCCCCAGGCACTCCAGAAAAGCTTCACCTTCTCCTTCTGGAGTCCATACTAATACACAGCAGAGAGGGTCCTCTTTCCTATTTCTTCTCAGGAAGTAGGGGGAATATGGGTGCAGGTGAGCTGATAAAATGAGATTCATAGTTTTACAAACGTAGGCCTGGTGAATGTGACCCCTGGGTCCCCATCTGAGCGATCTGCGACAGTCTGGAATGTGGGCCAGTCTATCGGTCCTTCAAAGCCTGGTTAAGTGCCACTTTCTGTATAGTATCTTCTCAACTCCCTTCTAGGTAACAGAGCTACTCTACGAAAGACCCAGCTGGTTAACAAAGAAAGCAAAGGTCAGGGGTAATAAAACCATCTCTCTTAAAATCACAGAAGTAACCAAGGAAGGTGAAAGCCAGCATCACCCAGCCTAGGACTTCTGAGCTCCCAGCACATAAATGACTTAAAGCTTACTTTTAATTTGAGAAATTCTCTTTAATATTTACCAAGGCACATTCGCGAAGGAGAGGACATCGTCAAATATTGATGGAGGTTAGTTACTTAAAAGACCGAGGGCTAATATATGACATATCGAGAGACTTTTGGGTAATTAAAAGCAACTTTTTCCATTCCCTTTTTATATCAATTAGTCCAGTTGTAACAAATCCCTTTTCCCTATCTGAAGTGCTTAAAAGCTTGAGCCACCGTCCCTGAATGCCCTGGTTCATCACTGTGTGAATCTTTTAGTAGTTAATACCTTGGGGAAAATATTTAAACTGGAGCATTTTAATTATATACTTAATATGGGAGTTGTTAAAAGATAAGCGCATCTGATTTGAACTCAATTTAAATTCTGCTGAAGTTATTAGTACGGTGTAAGAAATGATAGAAATGATCAAGGGCTTCTGTATCAGCTTTTATTAATAGAGCAATAAGAAAGTTTAGGTGTTCCATTTCTACAGCTCAGATTTTGTGCTCTATTGTAGTCGCCTTTTTTGTGTCACGGATTTAATTAGCTGCTTCGAGGCACCTGAAGGTCTCATGGATTATTCCATGTCAAACACTGCTTTAGTGAGCCCCAGTTTGGTAGCAACCCAAGTTCAAACCAGGAGAGACCAAATCCAATGCCGAAAAGTGGCTCACTGCAACTGAGACCCAACCTCCTCTCCCATATATTTACACACACTGTAGGGACTGCTGGAAGGAGCCGGATTGTTCCATCTAGCCAGGAGTTTTTGCACTCTTCAAAAGAACCATTTCTTTTTTTTAAAACTTTTTTAAAGTTTATTTATTTTTGAGAGAGAGAGAGAGAGAGAGAGAGAGAGAGCGAGCGAACGGGGGAGGGGCAGAGAGAGAGGGAGACACAGAATTGGAAACAGGCTCTAGGCTCCGAGCCATCAGCCCAGAGCCCGACGCGGGGCTCGAACTCACAGACCACGAGATCGTGACCTGAGCTGAAGTCGGATGCTTAACCGACTGAGCCACCCAGACGCCCCCAAAAGAACCATTTCTACCTAGTAGCATCTGGGGAATATGAAACCTTTCAGGGAGAAGTAACTGAAGAGCCTCTTGGGAAATGAACAGCAGAGTGGCTTTAAGGAGGTATGTTGGCAAGCACCATAATATTCAACACCTGGACTCCAAGAATTTTCTCCCTCCTCCTTGGAGCTAGAAAACTCCCTCTCTCCCTTCAGGGTCCGTGAGGATAGCCATCTTCCTTTTTTTCCCCCTCTTTCAACATGCCGGTTGTGTCTCTCAACAACTTCAGGGCACTTTCCGTTTAGCCCAGAGTTTTCAACAGAACTGTCCACATCTTAGACCAGGGGAGTCTTTGCTGTGCATTGACTGTAGGATGCTTAGCAATATCCCTGGTCTCTACCCACTGGATCCAATAGCACTTTCTCTCCCTGCCCATCCCTGTACTGTGACAATCAAAAAATGTCTGCAGACATTGCCAAATATCCTCCAGGGACAAAAACCATCTCCAGTTGAGAACCACTGCTCTAGCTGAAAGACTAAAACATTTAGGCAAAATATACTACTTACCTGTCTTGGTGGAAGACGAAATTAGTAATATCTAAAATCCTGCTGGGTTAGCGTGATAGCTAATTCTTTAATAATTTTTGATTGGAAATTTTTGGTTAACCCTTTAGGCCAATGAGAACTGTATGAATACACTGTCTTTGATATTTAAGAGTATTTTAACAAAGCTCACCTGCTTTTCATGTATATTACTCTGATCAATCGCATTCAAGATTGAGAAGCTGGACTGAAATCTTCCTGATGCTGACGGCCTCAGTCCAAAACCTTGAATCCCCAGTTGCTGTACTAAAGTCCAAATAAAAATATCTTGAGAACATAAATAGCAACTGATTTCAAATGAAATTGCATGGGGAGGGGCACCTGGGTGGCTCAGTCGGTTAAGCGTCTGACTCTTGATTTCAGGTCATGCCACGATCTCATGGTTCATGGGTTTGAGGCCCACATCAGGCTCTGCACATGGAACGTGCTTGGAGTTCTCTCTCTCTCCTCTCTCTCTGCCCTCCCCCGCCCCCCCCCGGTCACACGTGCATGCTCTCTCTCTCAAAATAAATTAAAAAACTTAAAAAATTTATTTTCTTGGGGGCACCTGCGTGGCTCAGTTAAGCATCTGACTTCAGCTCAGGTCATGATCTTGCGGTTTGTGGGTTCAAGCCCCGCACTGGGCTCTGTGCTGACAGCTCAGAGCCTGGAGCCTGCTTCAGATTCTGTTTCCTTCTCTCTCTCTGTCCCTCCCCTGTCCACACTCTATCTCTCTCAAAAATAAACAAATATTTAAAAAAAAGTATTTTCTTAAAAAAAGAAATTGCATGGGGGAAACCCCAATAGGAGACAGATGGTGATGCTCTTTGAGGAGTTTAAATCATCATGGTTATTGAATAGAGAGGACGTCACTCCTTATAAGAATCCCACTAAGAAATAAACACTTTTTAAAGCATTAAAATTGCTGGACTTACAGAACAAAACAAAAGAAACAGAGTTCTCCTTTTCTTTCCTATGACTGCCTGTGTGTTTCTGGCTATTGCCTTGGATGAAAGGGGACCACGGTCACTGAACCCCAGGGGAGGTGCTGCTACAGCATTGAGAACATGGCAGTCCTGAGTCAGCCATTACCTTTTTTCATCTGTGTCCTCCTTTGTAACATCAGAGGAACAACCACCACTGGGACCATCAGACCATGTGTATCATATCTCATGCACCGTAAGCACTAAATAAATGGCAGACTCCCCTCTCCATGGTTCTGAAAAACATGCTCATTCCTTAGTTTAGGAACACAATCCTCTTCCTGAAAGTCTTTTCTAATACAAAATTTCAAAAATTGAAAGTCCTAGTTCCATTCTTTTTTATGGGTTAAGCTATGTCTGGTTCCTGCTGTCCCCAACATCATTCATGCCAAAAAAAAAATCTCTGCTATTTAAAAACTTATCATAAGATCATTCAAGCAAACATCATCCAAACTGTTTTTGCAAATTATCATAAACAACCTAATAAATGTACTTTATAACCTCTTTAAAGCCTTCAAATCTTGTGAGATGCAAGCAAAGATTTAAGTTGGCCACTTTCCACAGGGAAATCCCTTGTGGAAGGTGCCAGCAGCCTCCACACTAGACCCCGAGGCAGGGAAGCCAGGCCTGTCTCTTGCTTTCTGGAATTTAAGAATCTCTGACACCCAACTTGTGCCCCCATGAGCTTGTGCATACTCCTATCCCCCTCTTTGAGTCCTCCAACAGAGGACTTGTGCTACTGTGTTGCAGCACAATAGTCTTGTGCTACAGAATGGTGAGGGTGCCCACCAGGCACAGACAAACACCCAGGGTCTCCCTGGATCTCTGGGGGGCTGGGCATCCCACCATCTGCGCTGGGCCCCGCTGTCAGCACACAATCATGCCTTCTCTCCATGTCAGCCCCCAACCGAGCAAGGACCAGCTGATGAGTTCCCTTAAACTTTTTGTTTTTGTGGTTAAAAAAAGATCTAGAAAACCGAAGAATGTTTGTAAACAGAAGACCAAGTATAAATATTATTCATGGAGCTTAAAGTTCATAAATTAAGGTTTATAAGAGGAAACATTTTAACCAATAGTAAAAGCTGGATTCTTCATTAGTCATAACATACAGCTGAAGAAAACAGAATCCTGAGAAAGCTTCACCTTAATTAAGGGTCAGTAGCCGTGGGCCAGGTAGGTATGGGGAATAATGGCTGGAACCTTCTTTGTTTTCCAGCCTGAATGGTAAGACACCATAGGCTGTGCACTCAGAAAGGAAAGGACGGGCCAGTCTGCAGCCTTGGGGCTTAAGCCAGATATGGAATAAATTGTTCCCTAAAATATTTATGAAATTCAACACCTGTCAAGGTCTCCTTCCCTAAGGAGGCTTCTGGGGAAGTGCTAGACAGCAGATAGGGACAAAACCCTGGGCCACTCCATCTTTTTGTTTTTTAAATAGTGGCAAATTCTGACCATAAATTTAATCAAGGTGTGCATGGTAAGCAGGATTCTAAGACGTTTCTCAAGACCTCTGGTCCCTGGAGTGCATTCCCTGCATAATCCCCAGGATGGTGAATGTGATAGATTCTACTCCCATGACTAGGTTATGTTATATGGCACATTTGCCATTAGGAAATGGAGATCATCTCGGTGCGCCCGACCTAATCACACGAGCCCTTTAAAAGCACAGTGTTTTCTCCAGCTGGAGGCAGAAGAAAAAGTCAGAGACTCAAAGCATGACAAGGGCTCAATACATTGTTGATGGCTTGGAGGTGGAGTGAACCTGGAGCAAGGAATGAGGGCAGCCTCTGGTTGCTGAGGGTAGTTCCTGACTGAGAGCTGGCAAGAAGAGGGGGACCTTAGTCCTATACCTGCAAAGGAGTAAGTTCTGTCAACAATTGCATGAGTTGGGAAGTGGATTCTTTGCCAGAGCTGGGAGATGAGAACTCAGCTCTCTGCATACTTTTTTTAAAAAATATTTTTTAGTGTTTATTTATTTTTGAGAGAGAGAAAGAGAGAGAGGTGGTGGGGGGGGGGGGGCGCGGCGGACAGAGGATCCGAAGCAGGCTCTGCACTGATAGCCGTGAGCCCCAGGGCAGGCTTGAACTCATGAACTGTGGGATCATGGCCTGAGCCGAAGTTGGATGCTCAAGTGACTGAGCCACCACCCAGGTGCCCCTGGACACTTTGATTTCAGTCTTTGAGACCTTGAGCAGAGAACTCTACTCTGTCATATGAGAGCTAATAAGTAGGTATTTTTTTTAAGCGGGTAGGTTGGTGGTAAGGTGGCAACAGGCAAAGCCCTACAGACTACTAGTGTATCAGCTGGTCCAGCCTGCTACAGAGTGGAGGTGGCCTGAGGAGAAGAGGCAGGGACAGAGCAGGACCACCTCAGCCACGGTGCCCCACATGGACTTGCGGAGGCAACGCTGACCCCCTGAAGCTGGCAATCCTAGTAGAGAGCACACATAGACCAGACAGTCTCAGAGAAACGTCTCAATGTTTCTGAACATAAGTTTCCTCATCTGTAAAATGGGTTCTAGCACAAACTTAAATAATCTAGATAAAGCATCTAGCAGACTTCTTGACACACAGCAGATATCCAGTGAAGGCTACCTTCTTTCTCTCTTCCAGTCTCCTTGCCATCCTCCTCGTTGTAAAACACAAAACTAACCATTCCCCAGTTTCCAACCATTCAATGATTCCTCACCTCTTATAAAGTAAAATCCAAGCTCCTCAGGAGTTCAAGGGCCACCCCCTCCTTGCATCTTATGTCCCAACAACACTGGACTAGTTATCATGCTGTGAATATGCCATGCTGGGTTGTTTTTTGGCCTTGTTGCCTTGAAATAAGTGGTTCTTTCTATCCAGAATGCCTTTCTCACTCCCTCCCACCAGGTGAACTCTGCTTCATTCTTGAAAACGCAGCTCGGGCATTACAACTGTAGTAAAGCATTCTGGGCAGGCTGCAGACAATGGTCCTACCAACTTGCTCTGACATACTAAAGCCCTCTGCACACCTATCTACACTTGGACTTGCTACATGGTAGTGTTAAGGAGTTTGACAACAGAAAGCCACCGAAGGGTTTCATCAAAGGAATGACATGGTTGGGTGTTCATTTTTGGAAAGATCACCACAGTAGTGGAGACAGAACATGGGTTTGACCGGGACAAGACCAGAGTCAAGAAGCTAATCTGTAGCTGTTTCAGTACATCAGTGAGATGGGCCCAGGGTCACAGTGAAGTAACACCCACTGTAAATACTACTAGGGTACGTCAACTGTTCTGGAATAATGATCGAGAGCCTCATGGGAAGAAGGCAACTTCAGGGAGGAAACGTTTAGAAGCAGGTGAGAGATGTGGAAGCAGGATCACTGGCCTGAAAATACCGGCTGGCATAAGTCTTTAATGGGCTACCATGTGCTCAGGAGCCCTGATTTGGACCGACGCTAAGTCGTGATAGGATCCTGAGTGAGTGTGAGGAAAGTTCATTTCGCTATAGACAAAGCCAGTTTAGAATCGATTAAGACTGGAGCAGATCATGGCAATCACAAATGACCTACATGTCCCTCCACAGTGGAGGTACTGTTTGTTTCTTGCAAAGTGTCACACATTTTGAAACACCGGAATTCAGTCTTCTCTTTCTTTCCTTCTCTGGTTTTAGCAAATGAAATACCGGTCTATTCTGTTCAAGACATTCTCAGAGCCACATACGAGCACAGATCTGAAAAAGACCTCGGTAAGGAAAATATAATGGTGACAATAAAAGGTACTTCCTTCTTCACCCCCTGTCCAGGCCCAGCGGTGGCCCTCGCGGCAGTCCCTCCTACCCTGAGCCGCCAGCGCTGGGGCTCAGGCTCACTGACCTCCTCCTTCGAGAGCCGGCACCAAGGTCCTCTTCGATGCCTCAATACCGACCACTGTGCCTCCCAGGGAAGCTGGCTCAGGACCAGATGTCCCAGCGTTGGCCACCAGATTCCTGCTCCAGAGTGGCTGTCTGGCAGACACAAAGACACAGCCCTACTATCGCTCGGCTCTCCCTTGTTCACTGCCCCTGACTACCACCTTGATAAACTCTGTACACAGCTGGGACACCCAACAAGAACATTTCGTTTCCGATTTATGGCTTGATACTATGCTAATGCTCCAGTCCCCTTCCAAGAGAAGGCCTGTCACTGCCCAGCCACCAAACCCTGGAAGAAACAGGAGCCAATATTAACTGAAGGGCTAATGCCTGTCACACACTCTTATTAAGCACCTACATGGATAAACTCAACACGTCATCTGCTCATTTTGCAAAAAGAGAAACTAAGGCTGGGTAGTTTGAACCACGTCACATTACAAAGGCAATACATGTGGGGGCTCCTGGGTGGCTCAGTCGGTTAAGCGTCTGACTTTGGCTCAGGTTGTGATCTCACAGTCTACAGTCTGTGGGTTCGAGCCCTGCATCAGGCTCCATGCTGACAGCTCAGAGCCTGGAGCCTGCTTCGGGTTCTGTGATTCCCCCTCTCTGCCTCTCCCCTGCTTGTGCTCTGTCTCTTTCTCTCTCTCTCTCTCTCTCAAAAATAAATAAAAAAAAAAAAACAACAACAACAAAGGCCGTATATGCAGATTTAGCATTCACGTTCAGGTCTGTCTGACCCCAAAGTCCCAGTTCTTTGAACAGTTCAACACAGCCTGCACAGAAACTGAAGGTGGCTGGGCCTGGCAGCTATGGGTTCTCCATCCAGCTATCTCACTGTCCGCACCTGGAGCTCTCCTCCTCTTCCTGCCTCTGGCTCTGGGCTCAGGCTGACAGCTAACAGATGCTCTGCCTCCCAGACAGCAGTGGTGATTCCACACATCGTGGACCTGTGCTCCTCTGTCTTCTTCAGATCCCAAAGGGTAAATCCTAGGATTTTAAAAATTTGGTCCTTAGAGATGTCTTGAATTTCTTACAGTGTCACTTGGCCTTTGATCTGATCTTCTAGACAAAGTGTATA
This sequence comes from Herpailurus yagouaroundi, assembly GCF_014898765.1. Lineage (NCBI taxonomy): Eukaryota > Metazoa > Chordata > Mammalia > Carnivora > Felidae > Herpailurus > Herpailurus yagouaroundi. Next base: position 8,102,164 of record NW_024412428.1, on the reverse strand, counting down.
GCCATCACAGAACCATGTCGTCAAATGAGCCAGAAGAAATTTAGAACCAATGATGAATATGGGTGCGTTCTTTTTTACCCATGTGTGGAAACAGTCAGAATTCCAATTCTGGGATGACAGTTTGACAGATGGACCGGAGGGGGGCTGCAGGCAATCCTAATAAAACTCATCTAACAGAGGAAGGAAATCCTGACTTAATCTTGTCGGAAATGAAAAAGCCCCAGGATTAATCCCCCAAACAAAGGCCCCGGGTTGGGGGGGGCTTATCCCCTATCCTTGCCCCACCCCATCCCTTCTGTCTCCACTCGGCTCCAGAGATGTGGTTCCCTTTACTGGTTCTGCTTACATGTGCCTCCAGCTATGTGTGCAATTATGGTGGTTAAATTCAGAATATGTTCACCTGGGAACAGCTTAATGCCAATGCAAGGGTACACAGGGAACAGAAATCATTTCGCTGGTAAGCTAGGGGACACTCAGAACTTGGCATCTCACGGGGGGGGGGGGAAGCAAAGACCATATTTAACTCAAGTAAGCAATTTTGTGGAAAAAAACCCCACAACTTTTCAAGTGGAGGCATGGGCCATGGGTATTATAACTTTAAAACCACTGAACAGGGGAGAGAGGGAGCAAGAGGAAAGCAAGTAGCCTGTGATTACATGGTTTGACTCCTGGCTCAGCGGGCAGTTTTATGTTTCGGGATCAACGGTACAAAAAGTTGAAAACATGGCAGAGTGAGGGGACGTGGAGGTAATACGAGCTGGCAATGTTTTCATATTCCGCGAAGTGCTCCTCTATTTTCTTGTCACAGGGAAGGAATCACTGGTGCAAACACAGAAAGCTGAATGGATTGGATGTTTAGAAGAGGTAAAAGGCACTTACTTTCAAAACGGAGTGGGACCGGAAAATTCTTCTCAGAAGGAAAATCCCACTGCCCCTGCTAATGAAATGCGGAGAAGGCTAAGCACTTTCGACGTGTCTAGCTTCCCCAAAGCAGCAGCCAGTGGGCACGTGGCCCCAGTCTTCCAGAGAGGAACCCTCAGTGCCACCAAGACTTAATCACAGCACGTCAAGTCAACCGGACTGCCAAATACTTCTGCCTCTTCCTGCATAAAATAGTTCCCGAATCCGTTCTTCCCTTCCATCCCACAGTCCGGGTCTGGGTCCAAGCCATTCTATCTCTGGCTTCATGTTTGCTGTTTGTTTACTCATTCATTCGCTCCCTCGTTCATCTCATTCCATAGACCCTCCTCTGTGCCTGGGGAAGACCACAGAATACAAGACTTGGGGGAACCAAACATACAGCAAGGAAGACATTACACATACAATAATGCTTGAAATTACTCCCAGGTGGACACAATTACAACCCAACCCCCCCCCCCCAACTTTGTCTCCACCCAAATTCCCTATGTGCTCTGTTTCTTTTCTAGAGCCTGGCTCGCTTTCTAACAGGTGATAGCATTTCTGGGTTTATATGTTTATTTACTTATTTGGGGGTGGGGTGGGGCTCATCCTATTCGAATGTAAGTCTGCAGGGATGTTGTCTATTTTGCTCACTGATACATCTCAAGCACCTAGAACCTGGCTTGGCTCATAGAAGACATCTGTTAAATATCTCTTGAATGGATGAATGAAATGGTAAAGCCTATGGAGTAAAAGTACAAGAGATTTTGGAAAAGAGTAACTATAAATTCTAGCCTAATCTGAGGGTGGGGAAGGTCTGGAAAGACTCTGCAAGAGCCACATTTACACTGAAATGTGAGGGATGAGGTTAGCTAAGTGAATAGGGTGTGAAGCATTCAGGCAGATAGGGGAGCATGTGCAAAGGGGTGGGGTTAGGGTTTAATGAGGACAGAGTTTCAGCTCTGGAAGATGAAAAAGTTCTGGAGATGGATGGTGGTGATGGTTGTAGAACAGTATGAATATAATTAATTTTACTGAACTGTACATTTAAAAATGACTACACTGGTAAGTTTTATGTTATGCATATTTTACAATTAAAAACATACAAGCAAACCAAAAAGCCTCAGAACACCCCAGATGGTAGGCGTCATTATCCCAGTTTCACAGGTGAGAAAGCCAAGGCTGAGTGATATTAAGAGACTCACCCGAGTTAAGTGCAGAGCTTGGGTGTTAATTTTATGCCGAATCGTGTGGTTCCTACTAACTGGGCCGAAAGATCTGGTGTTCTCTCTGCAATTTCTGACACAGCCTCACACACACCTTTAAATTATAAATCACCATCTAGTCACTTTCTTCTTTTTCCTTTCCACTTAGAATGGTCAGTGAAAAGAGGGAGCATCTCATGAAGTTCAAGAGAATCCGTGACCGCATGTCTGATGAACACACACCGTGAGACACACGCTGACATTATCTGTGCTGCCCTGGAGATTAAAGCTCGGTCCACACAGACCGTCTGCTAGGTCTATAGGGCTCTCACATCATCTCAGCACTGAGGATTTTTTTTTTTTCACAAGTAGGTGTGAAACTGGAATTCATGGACAATAAAACAATTAGAGGGGGCGCCTGGGTGGCTCAGTTGGTTGAGCATCCGATTTTGGCTCAGGTCATGATCTCACAGTTCGTGGGTTTGAGCCCTGCATCGGGCTGTGCTGACAGCTCAGAGCCTAAAGCCTGCTTCAGATTCTGTGTCTCCCTCTTTCTCTGTGCCCTTCCCTGCTTGTGTGCTCTCTCTCTCTCTCCAAAATAAGTAAACTTAAAAAAACATTAAAAAAAATTAGAATTTCTTGGTATTAGAATTTCTTTCACTAAGAAATTTTCCAACATCGTCTCCAACTTGTTCATCTGGAGACTAGCGAGGCCAACGCTGACCAATAGTTTTTCAAACTAGGAAGACATAGTCAAACGAAATGTAAACTACAATTTCTGAAAACCACCATCATTCCCTGCCCTCGGGAAGGGAGCGGGAGGAGAGAAAAGAGAGAGCCTCCACATTACTGAACACCATGCCCTCCCTCTAGCCGGTTGCATTGCCTCCCTGGGGAGTGGATCCCAGCGAGAGGCTCACCATGATGTGGATGCGAAGTTCAGCCAATGCGGGAAAGAGAAAATGGCTGCACGATTTCCAAAGACGGATGAAAACAATGGGGCAACTCTTCATTTTTCGAGTAAATGAGAAGCATATTGTTCCGAACAGCTGTAATCAACAGCACTGTTCTGAGGCCATGAGGTAGGTGTGCGGGTAGGGAAGCTCACTGACTCTCCCGTTCGACATCACCCAACCAAATTCTCCGGGATTTTGGTGACGGGATACAATGCGCCCTGGGCAAGAGCCAATGCCCCACAACATACTCCAAGCGTTTCTACGTAAACATGTTTTCCTCTTCCGCTGTGTAGAATACTATTTTGCCACCTGTTTTCCCCTCTCCGTTTCTGTAAAAACCTCACCATTGCTCTTGCCCAATTTCACCGCTGACAAACCCAAGGGCCCTTCAGCAACACTCACTCAGAAACTTGTTCCTGATGAAATGAGTGTTGGGAGGGAAGAAAGCCATGGCCAGGTGCTGGGTGGGTTCAGCGTGGTTATGTCCGCGGTTCTCTCTCTCTTAAGAGAACACAAGAGTTATGCTCGCTCACTGCTTGGCGGCACAGCCTGGAGAAGTCCCGGATTAGCCGGCTCTTACCTTGTCCCTGAGTCCCAAGGAGTGTGCAGTGTAAGACTGGAGCTGACAGAGCTCTGGGGGCTTCTGGCTCCGGAGACTCTCTTTTGGGGGATGCTGGAGGACCTAAAGGACCTAGGGCCAAGCAATGCTAGTCTCAGGGCACTCCCAGGTCGGTCCTTTCTCTTCCCAGTTTCCATTCTCAGCCTTTCGTTCCGCCATACGTCCCCGCCTACCAGACCCTTCCCTGCACCTTGTCCTCTGTCAACCACCCACTGGGTCAATACTTGCAAAATCTCGGTCATTCCTGTACCACCTCTCTTTGCTGCACTATTATTTACTGAATATTCAAAAAACTCATGTTTTTGTTTTTTTTTTTTAATTTTTTTTTCAACGTTTATTTATTTTTGGGACAGAGAGAGACAGAGCATGAACGGGCGAGGGGCAGAGAGAGAGGGAGACACAGAATCGGAAACAGGCTCCAGGTTCTGAGCCATCAGCCCAGAGCCCGACGCGGGGCTCGAACTCACGGACCGTGAGATTGTGACCTGGTTGAAGTCGGACGCTTAACCGACTGCGCCACCCAGGCGCCCCAAAAAACTCATGTTTTAAGAACTTAAAAACATTGTTATAATGGATCTTAGATCACCACATAAGCATACCACTATCGTTTTCCATAAATAGAAGGTAACTGCTCAGGGAAATGCTAATAAGACTATATTAAAATCGAGCTCTATGCCTGAGGCGCTCTCTCTCTCTCTCTCTCTCTCTCTCTCTCTCTTTCTTTGCTGAAAAGATTATCAAGTGTTACAGGGGTCTTTAGAGAATGGCAGCAGAAATGAGGACTTTCTCCTTGATTAATGATAAGGACAGAAGGAGAACTGACACAGGGATCAAGTTCTCACAGTTGAGAGTCCCTGTGATCTAACGCAGTCGGCGGTTACTCAAGGCCAAGCTTTGAGAAACACTTCCCTTCCGCACCAGCTCTGCTTAGAACACACTTTGCTTACCCCAAACTGATCTCTTCCAAGGATTCCTTTTTCCCTGCAGCCTTCTCCACCTAAGTGCCTACTCTTCTGCGCCCAGACTCTAGGGAGTGGAGCTGGAACACAGATTCGTCATCTCTGTTGTCCTCATTCCAACCTAACCACCACCGACGTCCTATAAATTCTCCCCTCACCTGAGGCTCATGACTGAGGGGCCACCTTTCCTTGTCCCAATAATCCTGTCCCACTACGATGACTGTTCCCGCTTATTCATCAGAACATTGGCATCTGGCTCATCTTTTAATCCCAAATGAAGCCCTTAACAGGATGTTTCAATCTCTAAATGAATAATACACCCAATACTCTAACCTGGTAGTTCCTTTCCATCTCTAATCCTACTGACTTTTACTTTTAATCTACCTCATTCAACTTAACCACAGTCAAGCACCACACACTGGAACTAATCCATATCAGATTCCATAAATCCCAATATCCTACACCCACAAATTTCCACCCTTCCGACTTTTTCCCGCCCCTAACCTTGCAAGAGTTTCAATGGAATCTCAGGGTCCCATTCAGTCTCCCTACCCTTACATTTTCGCGCAATCAGCCTCTTCCCGTTTTTACTGGCTTCTCTGCTTATCCTAGAATCCGTGGCTGAAAACAAGAACTGTTCCATCGGGAGGGTCTTCTGCTCCACCCTCCCATTGTCACTGAGCCCCTCCTCGGCAAAATCCGGCCCTAGATCATGAATGTGATTCTCCCTTTCTGCTCTTAGGCTGCCGGAGGAAATGGCCCGGCCATGTCTGTATCTTTATTACAGCCGCATTAACACTGTGTGTCTCCGACTATAGGAGGGCTGTCAGCACTGGTCATCTGCCCATCCACCGCCTTCAGCATGTATTCCAAAGTTTTGCCTCTTTCCTCAAGCCATCTAACCTCAACAACCCTCATCGTGCTATGAGACTCACCCTTCAATTGGGAAGTTGAGGTAAGTAGGCACATAGGACTTCAGCAAGTGTAAACCTGTCTGTGACTACACCCATCCTCAACTCTGGTCTCAGAGATTCAGAAACCCTTTCTTGGAATCAAGGCCAAACCGTCCACATTGTTATTAATCCCAACCGCTACCACCTCCTTTAGAATATCATTCCATCAATCATCCCAGGGCTTTTCAACCCTGCTGTAAATTAGGATCACCTCGGGAGCTATAAAAATTTTATGGATGTCTGAGCCCTACTACCAGATCAGCTGAATGTGAGTTTATGTTTTTCTTAAGCAGCATCCTCCCTACCTCCCCCAGCCCAGGTGGTTCCAATAAGCAGCCACAGCTGACAACCTCTGGTTCGTTCCTCACTCTTGTATGGTCAACACGCTCCCTTCCCTGGCTTCCTGCCCCAAGCTTATAAATATTCTCAAGTCTGGTTTATTGAAAAGAACATCTTTCCTTGATGTTGAGACTTCAAGGCTTTAGTTCTTAAATCTCTTGAAAGAGTGGCCCTACTTCTGCTCCTACCAATCACAGCCTGGTGGTTTCCCACGTGTCCAAAGCTCTGAAAACGTAAGCAATCAACAGTCTCCACATCCCCATACTCAGGAGACACGTCTGTGTTCATCCTCCTGGGTCTCTATGCCACATTTGCTGCTGTCACCCCCCCCTTGATGCTCTCTCTGCCCAGGGGCCTCTGTGGCTCCACTCTGCAGGGCAGAAAAAAGAATTCTTCAGAGGCAGGGATGATGACTTATTCATTTTTGCATCTTCAGGGCCTGGCACAAAGGTGCCCAATAAATGTTGATATGAACAGAAAGAGAACCAGCATGGCTTCCTAACAGGTTTCTACACTGGAAACCATGCAGGGACAGGTCAGACGATAACCAGGATAATGATATCAACCAAACAGATAATTCAGAGAGAGAAAAGGACACTAAAATAATTATACGGTGCTCTTGAAATATTTTTTACCAAAGAATCAGTTTTAAATTATAACACAGCCCTATTAACTGGATAGATTAAATGTAATATATCCGTAAATCTGAATACTACTCAGCAAAAAAAGGAATGAAGTACCAACACATACTATGACACAGACAGACCTCAAAAACATTATCCTCGGTGAAAGAAGCCAGACAGAAGAGATGATATACGGCATGGGTTCACTTATATGAAATTTTCAGAAGTGGAAAATTTACGGAGACAAAAATGTAGATACCGGCTGGGGGTATAAGTGGGCATGGGCAATCTTACAAGGGTGATGAAAATATGCCAAAAGTGGATATGGTGATGACTGAACCACGCCGTAAATTTACTAAAAAAAAATTACTGAATTGTACATTTGAAATGGGTGAATTTTATGATATGTAAAATACACCCTAATAAAGCTCTTAAAATTAGGCAAATATAATTTTTTTTATATTTATGAAAGTTAGAATTGTTTTATCAAAAACTACTTTCAAAAATGAAATTATTTATTATCAAATGACATATATCTAAGATGATATGTTATCTTTGATATCTAAGATACATTATCTAAGATGACCACCACATCGAATGAGGCACCGATGTGAACGGACGTGAACCACAGAATGCCTCGCAGACCAACACCCCCTTCCAACCCAGAACTGGGCTGGTTTCTGGGATTAATGCAGCTCCAGAGCATAAGGCTACCATGCCAGCCCAACGCCCACAGTTTTTCCTTCACTTAAAAAGTAAACATCTATTATATACTAGGTACCATTCTAGCTGCTAAGGATATGAAGATGAGTAAGAAAGAGTCCTTGTTCTACAGAGGCTTGATAACTTGCAGGACGGAAGAGCCCTAAAACAAATGCAATCAGAGGCAAGATGTGCTGTTTTAGAAATATGTACTGAGCAGGTAGGGGTTTGAAGAGAGACCGAAATGTCAACCCTACCTATTCATCCAAGGGGATGTGACCCCAGAAGGACGAGAGGGTAGGCGCTTGTTAGGCACTGGGCATGTAAATCCCTGTCCCTGCAAAGTGAACAGATCTACCCTATGACCCAGCAATAGCACTGCTAGGAATTTACCCAAAGGATACAGGAGTGCTGACGCATAGGGGCACGTGTACCCCAATGTTTATAGCAGCACTGTCAACAATAGCCAAATTATGGAAAGAGCCTAAATGTCCATCAACTGATGAATGGATAAAGAGATCGTGGTTTATATACACAATGGAATACTACTTGGCAATGAGAAATAATGAAATATGGCCTTTTGTAGCAACGTGGGTGGAACAGGAGCATGTTATGCTAAGTGAAATAAGTCATAAGAGAAAGACAGATATCATATGTTTTCACTCTAATGGGGATCCTGAGAAGCTCAACAGAAGACCAGGGGGGAGGGGAAGGGGGGAAAAAGTTACAGAGACGGAAGGAAGCAAACCATAAGAGACTCTTAAAAACTGAGAATAAATTGAGGGTTGAGTGGGGGGGGGTGGGAGGGGAAAGTGGGTGATGGGCATTGAGGAGGGCACCTGTTGGGATGAGGAGGGCACACTGGGTGTGGTATGGAAACCAACTTGACAATAAATTTCATATTGGAAGAAAGAAAGAAAGAAAGAAAGAAAGAAAGAAAGAAAGAAAGAAAGAAAGAAAGGAAGGAAGAAGCCATACCCAAGTAAAGGACAAATTAATAGATCTTTACAAATGAGCCATTTGTTGACAAAAGAGAAGATTAAGGTGTTGAATGTATCTCATTTTTGTTTAAAGTTGCTATAGAAATATGTCAATTATATAGGCAAGAAAAGAGAAACTGACAGTGGGAAGTGGTTTGCTTAAGGTCACACAGAAGGTGGCAAAGCCCAGAGCTGGGAACAGCCTCCAGATATTCTAACCCAGGTATGGGGCTCTTTCAACTTGGTGAAAGTTCTTCTCCTTTTCATAATTTCAGATTAGGGCAACTGCATTTATGTTAAGTTTAAAACTATTTTAACTTTTTCTTCTCTCTTTTGCCAATAATTATAATTTTAAAAAATGCAGTGTCTTTTCAAAAGCTGGTAAGAAGAGAAGACGGAGTTATGAGGCATCCCTTGTCATTTAAAAGAATTACAATTTTTCTTTTCTGTAAGTTTCGATTTTTCATATAAAAGTTCTCATAAAACTGTCATCCCTACTGACTCTTAATTTAAAAAAAAAAGCAAATCAAAGGGAAAAGGACAGATTAGAGATAAAAACAAATGCAGCTCATGGAAAATACTCTTCATAAAATAAAATCCTCAGAAAGGTAAAAATTGCATTTGTTTGCTGAGAATGTTCCTCCCACAGTCAGAGCCTCACCAGTTGGGAATTTTAATCATACAAGATCACTCAGCGCCAAATCACCTACAGATAACAAGACACTGAAATTTTTACAGTACATTGAGATTCCAATTAAAGAAAAAACTAATCTTTTATTTATTTTTACCTTCCACTGACAAAGGCTTACTTCTTAGCATTACAATTGTGATTCATGCCATGCAAAGGCAATTAAAAAAAGCAAAAGTGGGAGCAGGCGTTCTCAGACACCGAAAACAAAGATCGGATGCTGGATACCATGCTAAGATTTCTTCCATCATCATTACAACAGCATGAAGTTTGCAGATGGCTTCCGCGGCCTCGCAGCAGGTAGCTGGGATTTTATAGGCTAGAATCCTTACCGTTGACAAGAATGCTAATTAGGCCAAAGTTGTCAGCACACTGCCCGCGGGGGGACTGAGTTTACAAACACCTCTGCAGTTTGTCAGTAATGCTTGTGACTGGATTTAGACAGTGTTAGGAATAACAACACATATCCCGATGAAATCCTGGTCAGGTTGCCTACAATCCTCACGGCACCTAGGTGTCTGTTCCCCTAGGGAACACCCTGTGTCACCTAGGTGTGCCGCTGACACAAAATTGCTTCTCTTCCCAGAAGGACTTGCCATCCAAACCTGACAGGTTTACTTTTCCTTGACTTCAAGACCTTCCCGACCCTAGGAGGTCCACAGAGGGGCTTTGGAAATCCAGAAGGCACGTGCAAAATGAATATTTTTCTGAGAATAAGGTCCATAGGTATTTTGCTTGTCTTTCAGATTTTCAAAGGAGTCTGGGAGCTTCCCAAAATTTGACAGCCTCTTCGACTGGACCTACATCTCTCTCCTCCGGTGAGTTCAACCCCAATAATCCAACAAGTGGCCTGGTCCCTGAGTTACCCCAAGTAGCACAGAAGGAAATGCGTACTCTCGCTATTCTGCGTTCTGTCTGTCCCCATCCACTGGATCATGAATCACCGATTGAACTGTTTCTTGTATAGCACCCAACGCAGGAACTGCCCTGTAATAGGTTCTCACTAAGTATTCGTTTGATTTAGCTGAAGTGAATTAATGGAAGAAGGAGTTACGCCATGTATAGGTCATACAGCTATATAAAAACTGAGGCCCCAAACTGAGCCATTGACCATGAAATGAGTGTAATCACCAGTCTAGGCTCCCCGACAATGGTGCGCACAGGTCCGGCATGTAGGGATGCTCTTCTGCCTCTCTCTGCTTCTTGCATGTGAAACATCTGGATAAAACGGAGCAAAATAATTCTTAAATCACATATGTGAGTTGAAACCAAGAAAGGGAAATTTCCAGCTGTAAAAAGTCAAGAAGGAGTCAGTATCCCAGAAGTGAGTAGGAGCCGAAGCCAAACAACTCACCCACCGGGCATGCCGTTAATGTCTGGGGTCCCGGCAGCTCCGTGGGGGCGGAGTCCAGACCACAGAACACAGGGACCTGGACTGTGCTCCTTGGCTACAACAGGATACGCAAGGACCAGAGAATTCTACCCTCGGTTTGGAGAAACAGCAAAGAAGCCTGCCATGTGCGTGGGGCCTGAGTAGCAGGGTTGCTCAAAGAAACAGGAGCCCCTTGGCCTGGGATGGGATGGGTATTGGAGAACAGGAAAACCTGACCGAGAAATGATCCTAAGAATGGATCCAGACCTAGTGAAAGCCCCTGGGGCCCTTTTAGTGACAAAAAAAATCACAGGCAATTTCTATGGGAGCACACAGGACTGTTCTGGAAAGGCACTCCACGGAACATGAGCTCACAGTCAATAAATTACAAAATGATAAAAACCTTTTAAATCACCTCCAGTGTTCACAGTGCTGTATAACCGGACACAGATACCTAAAATAGAAGCAAACTGGATCCACTGGCAAATTTTTAAATGGTTTTCTAAACAACCCTTGGATCAAGGAATCACCAAAACCACAGCTGCAGAAAATAACAAAATTAAACGACTACAAATGAAGACCGCTGGCCTCTGGGAATGCGCTGGTTTTGGTTTCGGTTTTGATGTTCCGTGTTCATCTTCCTACCCTTTTTCCACCCTTCCCAGCACAGAATAAGAATTGGCAATTTTCTTGCTTAACAACACCGTCCTCTGTTTCCATTTCTCACGGTGCCGGTGATCAGGTACGAGACTTTTCTAATATTGCATGGGATTTGGGTTTGTATTTTGAAAGGAGTAACACAGAACAGGCCTCACTATTGCCATTTATCAGAAGCTACGTATGCCTCTTCTGGCTAGGAAAATTAGTGCTCTAAACATCGGAGTTTCCCAGGTTCTTTATACTGGGGCTTGACTCCTTAGGAACCTTGTGGGAAAAGATGATTGGCTGAAGTCACGATTCTGTGTCTTGGCAGTTTTAGACAATGATATGATTAAATAGCCCCAAACTCACCCTCAGTGTTTAACAAAATCTACACTCAAAGATACATGCAGGGTCAAATACATCTGTGCTGAGAGAGAATAAAATAAATACACAATCAACATAGAACACTATAAAAATGCAAGAAAACATGCCCATGGAAAGCCAAAAGGCTGATTGAAAGATTTTTTTTTTATTAAAAAAAATTTTTTTTGAACGTTTATTTATTATTGAGAGACAGAGAGACACAGAGCATGAGCAGGGGAGGGGGTGAGAGATGGAGAGACACAGAATCTGAAGCAGGCTCTAGGCTCCAAGCTGTCAGCACAGAGCCCAACACAGGGCTCGAGCTCACAAACCGCGAGATCATGACCTGAGCCGAAGTTGGACGCTCAACTGACTGAGCCACCCAGGGGCCCCTGATTGAAAGATTTAAAAAAAAAATAAATAAACTAGGAAAAAGAAAAAAAATGTACAGATTAATAAATTAGAGGTTTTTTTAAGAGAAAACTTCAACATACCCTACAAAACTCTAATTAGCATGAAAAAATGCAAATATATAATATTGGCTATGAGAAGGGAAGACATACAGACAAAGCCTAAAGAACTGTATGCTAACAGGCTAGGAAATTTGAGTGACGTGGCTCATTTCGTAGGAAAATATGTTATAGAAATTAACTGGGACACCTAAATAGGCCAAAAAGCAAAGGAATCATCGAAGAAGCTGGAAATCACTGATTTATAATAAGTTCCAGGCCAAGACAGTTTCATGAGTGAATTAGAAAGAATCAGTATGCCAATTAATTAGTTCCAGAATATAGAGAAAAATAACTCAATATTAGAAAATCTAAAAAATTAACGATGTCACCAAATCAAGGAGAAAAACCACAGGAGTCAATTATTATTAGTGTTATTATTATAACACTTGACAAAATTCAACATTTATTCCTGATTTAAAAAGAAAGACTGAAGAAAAATGGGATTGAGATAATTCCTCAAAATGGTAAAAGCATGCATTTCACACCATTAGTTTGAACCATTAAGAATACTAAAGGCATTCCCAACAAAGCCCAAAATGACATAAAAGTATTCATTAACATCATCATTATTTAATATTATTTAAAAACTGAAGCTAAAACGAGAATAAAGGCAAAGTGTTGAATATCAGAAATAAAAATTAATTATTCTTTGCAGAAGATACACCAACATACCTAGCAGACCCCAAACTAGTGGACTGAAAATATTATAATGCATGAGCATTCCATGAGATGGCCAGGTAAAAATTCAAGCAGCAATGACTCTCTTAGTTTAAGAAGGAACGTAAAAAGATCTTCAAATTGCTGACAGATAAATTTTAAAAATTATATACAAATTTAACTGAAAATGCGTGAGACTAATAATAAAAAGAAGTACTAACTCCTATTTTTTCGGGAGAACTGACCTTGAAAAATGATTTTGAAAGCCCATCTTGAAGAATACATTTGTGAGAATAGCCGGGGGCGTGAGGAATAGAAGACAAAGCGTAAAGGGGGCACCGCCACCAGAGATAAGTGCTACAGTATTATGCGGTGTGAAACAGGCAAATCCATGAAACAGAGACTCGAGAAGGAGACCCCAGCAGGTGATAACAGTGGCATTACACATCAATAAAATAAGGGCCTAGTCCGTAGGTGCGCAATTGGCTAGTTGTTTGGCTCCAGATCAAGCTCACTGGACCCCATTCTCAGGCTTTCCACAAAAATAATCCCAGCTGAACCAAAGATTTCTATTTTAAAGACTAGAAGAAAATATGGCTGAACAAAAACCAAGATCCAAATCAAAATACATAACCGAATATGCCAGGAATGGGGAAAATCTTTGTTAGCAATATTTTAAAAAAACAACCACCACAAAAACAGAATTAACCATAAAGGTGTATACTTTTTACTACAAAAAATTTAAAAAACTTAAAAATCCTACTGTGAATGAAATTAAAAATATAAACAATATACATGCAGGAAAAACTTTTACAAAGTATCAAGATCCACAGTTTTAATAACCCTAAAATATATTTTCTATAAATTAATAGGAAAAAAGATGAACATCCAAATAGAGAAACAGGTGAAAATACAAAGGTAATTTATAAAAGAAGAAATACAAGGGGTGAGGGGCACCTGGGTCGCTCAGTCAGTTGGGCATCGGACTTCAGCTTGGGTCATGATCTCATGGTTCGTGGGTTCAGGCCCCACATCAGGCTCTGTGCTGACAGCTCAGAGCCTGGAGCCTGCTTCTTGGATTCTGTGTCTCCCTCTCTTTGCTCCCTCACTCGTGCTCTCTCTCCCTCTCACTCAAAAATAAATAAATGTTACAAAAATTAATTAAAAAATTAGAAATACAAGGGGTCAATAAATATGAAAAGGTAAGACTCATGGTTAATCAAAAAATGCAGGTAAAATTATGCGTAATCACTTTCGGCCTATCCGACGTGCCAAGATACAAAAGACTGACAATACTGAGTATTGGGCAGGCGGGGGGTGGGGGGGGGGGGACGGGTGGTACATGGAGACAGGAGAACTCATCCATGCTGGTGGGAGTACCGTGACTTTACCGTAAGGCAATTTGGCTTATCATATCAATTAGCATTTTGTCTAATCTTTGATCCACTTAAAAGAATCAATCTGTAGAAGGCAACTGGTCATATATGCAGAGTTGTAGTGTTGTTAATAGTGTAAAAATCCCTAACAAACCACCTCCCCCCCCCCCATCCCTACACAAAATTGACAGACATGCATTAAACAGACTTTAGTCTAGTCCAGAACATAAGGAACTTGGAAGTCCTCATTCCCACCCACAAAGCAAGAAAAAGTTGAACAAACTTAAGATCAAGGACTCTTCTTAGATCCATCCAAAAACTGAGGTCACAGGGCAAGCAACATCCCCCCAAATTGGAGATGACAGGCAGATACAGAGAATCACAGTATCACAGAGAATCCTGGAGCAGAAGCCTACATACCAGAAATCTTGGTCGAAACCAGCATGAAAACCTATAACATAATTGAGAAGTTACTGGAAGCTTAGTGGGGACACGTTTGAGAGTTAAAAACTCCAAGGATACTCTTTCTTAGGGGGCCTCCTACACTTTCGTGAGTTTTACATCCAGGAGCCCTAGCAAGTTTTCACACTGAAGATCACAGGAAAATTCCACTGTCCCTCTGGCAGAGGGAGGGGGAAAGTGGGCAATTTCGAATAAGTCCAGAGCATTCCATTCTTGTTAACAAGGCCTGCCCTCAAGAGAAAGGTTTCACCAGAGACGAACCACCTGTTAGAAGTATGAATATTAAAGGCGTACCTGGTAGTCTCACATGGGAATGAGGAACATGTTACTGGAAATTGGAAGAAAAGCGATCCTCGTTATAAAGTGGCAGAGAACTTGGCTTAATCGGGCTCTGCAGTGGGGTGGGCGGGAGAACTTGTGAGTGATGAATCTGGATATTTGGCTGAGATGATTTCTAAGTAAAGTGTGGAAGGTGAGGGCTGGTTTCTCTTTGCTGCTTATAGCAAAATACAAGGGGAGAGAGATATAATGAAGAAAGACGTGCCAAGCAAAGAGGAGCCTAGAACTTGAAGATTTGGAAGATTCTCGGCCCGTCCATGTTGCCACAAATGAGAAAGCATGATCTGGAGAGAACACCATAGGGGCAGCTGGATGACCACTGGCTGAAAGGAGTCGGCAGGCAACTTGTGGATCCAATCAACCATCTGAGGAGAAGCCTATTGGTTTAAAAATAGCAAAAGGACAGGGCACCTGGGTGGCTCAGTCAGTTAAGTGTCAGACATCAGCTCAGGTCATGATCTCGTGGTCTGTGAGTTCAAGCCCCATGTTGGGCTCAGTGCTGACAGCTCAGAACCTGGAGCCTGCTTTGGATTCTGTGTCTCCCTCTCTCTCTGCCCCTCCCCTGTTGGTACTCTCTCTCTCTCACTCTCAAAAATGAATAAATGTTAATTAAAAAATTTTTTTAAATAGCAAAAGGAGTAAAGTAAAAATCATAACTCTAGAAACAATCTAAATGTTTTTAAATTGGAGATTGCTCTACCTGAACAACGGTGAAATCACACAAGTGAACACTATGTTGTCATTATAGAGTGTGATACGTGGTTATATTCATCAATAAAGGATCTCCTATCAGATCATGTCATGCTGTAAAACTGCTCACTTTGGGGAGACAATCTTTTACAAAATTAATTCTCCATCAATCTATGTGCATATATCAATAGAGAGCAATTGATTCTGGTTCCAGAAGAACCAGGCAGTGAAATGCTCAGGCAGTGGTCAGAGATGCCTGTCTTATATCACCGAATCCCCAACACCCAATCTGCACACAGTAATGGTATCCAAATAGACACTTCTGAAGTGAAAAATTAAAATCAATTCTTTTGTATAATTTCTATATTGTTTTGACTTTTTCTTTGAACATGAAATCATATTATCATTATTATTTAGAAAAATTTTTCTAACATTTATTTATTTTTGAGAGACAGAGCGCGAGCAGGGGAGGGGCAGAGAGAGAGGGAGACACAGAATCGGAAGCAGGCTCCAGGCTCTGAGCTGTCAGCACAGAGCCCGATGGGGGTGGGGGGGTGGGGGGGGTGAGCTCCAATTCACCAGCTGTGAGATCCTGACCCGAGCCGGAGCCAAGTCAGAGGCTTAACCTACTGAGCCACCCAGCTGGCCCCAAACCGTATTATCATTATAAAGGAACAGGGACTGAGAGCTATTTTCATTGCAGAAAAGTCAATCTGCATACTTCAGGGCCAAACTCATGACCGGCTCTTGACACTGTTTGAAATTCAATGGATAACTGCTCGATTCTGTATTTTACCAATGAATGTAGGTCCGGTCCTAAGTAGCTTTTCTTTCAAGCAGCACCTCACAAAAATAATTGCCTATTACTTCTTTTCACCATGCGCAGTACAGCGGTGGCAATGTTCCATTTCAACCTTTCAAGTGTCTTTTTCAGATGAGAATAACCTTCTGAAATGGGGATGATAAAATGGCTCATTTTTTTTTCCCTTCCAAAGCATTCAAAGGACTTGCTTTCCTTCTCTTCCTGTCAACCTCCAGGCGATATGGCAGATTTACCTCTCCCTTTCCAAATGATGGTGGAAACGTTTCCCTGGAAATGGCAACTT
Source organism: Herpailurus yagouaroundi (assembly GCF_014898765.1). NCBI lineage: Eukaryota > Metazoa > Chordata > Mammalia > Carnivora > Felidae > Herpailurus > Herpailurus yagouaroundi. Next base: position 8,085,721 of record NW_024412428.1, on the reverse strand, counting down.
CTTAGAATGAAAGAGCTGAGATTAGATCACCACAAATACAAAATGTCTGTGGGCAAGTGAAAATACAAAGTCCCATTTCTCCCGGCATCAGGCATCATGCTTTGAATTATAGCTTGTCACGGCATCTCCAGCAGACAGTTGCTGTTAACCATTAGCAGTCATAAAATTGTTTAGCTTTGTGCTCCAGACGATCAAATTTTTACAAAAATATCTATAATGACATCAATGTTGACTGCAATATTACCTGTTGTACTTCTGGGAAAATACACGTAGGGCGCATTTACTGGCTGGGTCCTAAGACCACAGTGGGGTCATAGGTCACCATCTCCGCTGGTGGCCTCATGTCTGTACCCTCTCAGGACCCTGCCTGGGCAAAGTCCGCTGCTTATTCACCTGCTTCCCACCGCGCCAGGCCCAGGATGCTTCCAAATCACCAAAACCTTTTTTTAAAAAAGTGTTAAAACCGAACTGCTCGCCCCAGGCAATTGTTGAGTCATATCCCGATTGGAAAGAACAGAGTTAGAAAGAAAGGTTAAACCTTGCCAACCAACATAATCGAGCACATATTTCACGGGATATTTGTTAGCTCTGCTGTGAAACAATCTCAGAGTCTGCCCGGCCCAATGGCTTCATGTCCCTCTGGAAAGGAGCCTCTGAACCATTAGGGACATTCACTGTCAAATCCCTCCAGATTCAGTTGAACAACAATGTTAATAGGAATAAGAACAAAAAGGAATTCTAAATTCAAACACTTTAACTCTTGTGAGGAATGCTGTACTCCCACAACATGTAGTGTGGACATTTCTCTTGGAATAGTTAATGCCGCATGTTATTAAAAAAAAAAATCTAGCTACTTGAAAGAAAGCAGGCAGTAATTATTCTGATTAATTCTAGTCCTGGTAATGTGTGGGAAACCCAGACAGTACTCACTCCCTTTTGCCTCCCAGAGTTGTTATCTATTGAGGTAAAATTGAGCAAAACATTAACAGAACTGTTCAGTTAATTCAGGTAAAAAGCAATTCACTTGCAGCCATCAACCACCGACCCTTGAACTTTTTCTGCTTTGACTATCTGGTCATAGCAGGGTTTTGCATTAATGGTACAGGTCAAAACGACTTTCTACTAAACAAATTAGGCACCTGTAGTGTCCTGAAATGGGACACTACACTAAGTTCTGGTCTCAATTATTTTCCTTATCAGCTGCTTATTTTTAAGGAGCTCTCAGGTTCCTTCCAGCTCCAACATTCTTGGAGTCTATGATCATACAATACTAAGGTTCCAAACAAACACCTGCAAGTCAAATCAGCCCAACAGACACATTCTGTTTGGCCCACACATTGTTTTTGGAGATCATGGGATTAATTAGTAATATTCAAAATTGAGGGATTTCACCCCAAAGCTGAATTTCTGGCTTTTAAAAAAATGTTTATTTATTTTTTGAAAGAGACAGAGTACGAGTGGGGTAGGGGTGCAGAGAGAGGAGACACAGAATCTGAAGCAGGTTCCAGGTTCTGAGTGGTCAGCACAGAGCCCAATGCGGGGCTTGAACTCATCAACGGGGCGATCGTGACCTGAGCTACAAGCTGGATGCTCAACCGACTGAGCCACCTAGACACCCCAGACTTGCATCTTTTTTTTTTAAATTTTTTAACGTTTATATTTTTGAGACAGAGAGAGACAGAGCATGAATGGGGGAGGGTCAGAGAGAGGGAGACACAGAATCCGAATCAGGCTCCCCAGGTTCTGAGATGTCAGCATAGAGCCTGACGTGGGGCTTGAACTCACGGACTGCGAGATCATGACCCGAGCCGAAGTCGGCCACTTAACCGACTGAGCCACCCAGGCGCCCCCCAGACTTGCATCTTAACAGGCAAGATTGCCTCTTCAGTTTGCCACAGTGCCACTATTCTCTACTGTCCACACAAATCAAAGGTCAAAGTTAGGTGACATCCGTCATCAAGCTATGATGTTTCCCTTACCCTTGAATGAAAAGAAAGTGAAATATTTCCTGTACCCATATTAAAAGCAGGGAAACGAAAGATTCAGAGAGCTGAATGTGTCATAAAAAATGTGAGAAAGTAATATTCTTCACTTCCACATAGAAATATGGTAGGTGTTTAATATGCACATAAGCATGTCTGCACCAAAAGAACACAACATAAGCTGCCACTTTGAAATAAACCACAATAAATGCTGGCATAAGGAAAGATTTGTGATGAAAACTTAATAGAATGAGAAAAAGAACTGTTTTATTTCTTTCTATTAGAAACCATGAGGTCTGTTTCTGAATGTGAACAAAATAGCTACTACAACTGTGAAGTAATAGATTAAGTGAAAAAGTGGCTGGGCATTCAACCTCTTAGGGATGGTGAGATTACAAAAATATGGATTGAATGTAGCTATAATTATGTATCCTGAACAGATAGAAATAAGTGTAAATATAAGTGGAATGTGAAACAGTTGTTCAGGGTATTAAAGAATTCATGGGAAACTTACAGGACAAGTTGCATGAAAAAGATAAATCATTATTTGTGACATTTTCTAGTGCTGCTGATGAGAGCATCAGCAGCTACATTTATCTGTGGGATGAAGGGTGCTTTGATATGATTGGACTGTTGGGCATGGTACTCATGAAATATCAACAGGAAATTATTTACTTTTCTGGGTTGAAAAAAGTTTTTAAGTTTTTTGGGTTTTGTTTTTTTAGTTTAGTGTGGTAAAGCCCGTTTAAAGACAGTCCTTCTGTGGATGGTAATTTCATACATTATAAAACATAACATATTTTAAAAATATTTATTTACTTATTTTGAGAGAGAGAGAGCAAGAGAGAGAGAGAGCATGTGCACAAGCAGGGGAGGGGCAGAGAAAGAGAGAGAGAGAAAGAGACACACACACACACAGAGAAAGAGAGAGAGAGAGAGAGAGAGAGAGAGAGAGAGAGAGAGAGAGAGAATCCCAAGCAGGCTCCATGCTGTCAGCACAGAACTGGTTACGGGGCTCAATCTCACGAACTGGGAGATACGACCTGAGCCAAAATCAAGAGTCAGATGCTTAACCGACTGAGCCACCCAGGTGCCCTAACATTTAATAATATTTTTAAGAACAATTTAAGTCAGTTCATTGACTCATTCAACAAGAAAGGCTTTGCACTCGAAAGTTAAAAACAGAACATAATAAAACTATAAATTGGAAACACTTCTATGGCTTGAACCACAGCAATTCAATGTTCGGCTGGATGAACTGGACATAGGACATGGTATTTAACTATATAAAGTCAGGTGGTAGTGCTGGAGAATTGTTTTCAGCGTTGAAAGGAATAAATTTGCCTTTATCATGCACGCAAAATTGTGAAGGTAAAAAAGTAGATCAAAGACTTGGCATTCTTGGTGATGCGGTAATCCATCTAAATACTTTGATACTCTTCTGCTTAGATATTCACAAGCAGTACATGAATATAGGAACTGATTGATAAAGTCATCTGGTATGAATGATTCAGTGCACTTTCCTATTTGGAAATCAGTCCCCAGAAATGAAAATGAGGGCCTGAACTCTAGACCCCAAATTAGGAAGTTGAAAACAATTCCTCCAAATCATTGCCTGATTTCACAGTTTATGAGAACAAATTACCAATGTTTAATTGATATTTTTCATGATCATATGTATTCAGTATGCTTCTGTCTATGAAGGAGTAGCTTGTATCAGATCAACCTTCACACTGAAAATACCAACAACTGACACAAAATATACAAAATGCAAAATTTAGCTTCTTGAAGCATCAGAGAGCAACCAAAGCAGCTAGCATTTGAGCAGCCAACATACCAGCGTGAAGCAAAACATACTAAGATGTGAGCTTGACCTTCCCTGCTGCTTTTCCCTCTGGGAGACTTTGCTGATTTGCAGCACAGGACACTGAGGCAGGGCACAAAGCAGCAACCTAAGCTTCCAAGCCTCACAAAGTGATATTATCTGATTTTTTTCCCTCTCTGTTTTCAGTTATTTGGTCCTCTCTTTTGGACTGCCTGGTAATTTTTAAATCTAATGCCACTTTTTGTGTATGAGACATTTTAGAGGCTCTAGATATTGTTGTCATCAAGAAAGGATCTAGTTTTTACCTGGCTGCTAGTAAGAGCATGGGCAGATAAATGGTCGGATTTAGACTTTATATAAATAAAGAAGAAATGACCATTGATGAAAATGAGTCACCTCTGCAGAAGTGTTTCATAAAGGATTGTGGTCAGTGAAGTATAGTTGGATTAAATAACCTTTGAGATTCCCTTACAAAAAAGATTTTGAGTTTTTGAAGCAAAGAAACTAATATGCTAAAATGAGACAGAGTCCAACCCAAACATCCAAATTCAACTCTAGGTTTAATGTTTCTAAAGCAACAGATTCATCTGAATCTCTGTTGTTAGCCATTACATAGCTGTTTCAGAAAACTCAAGGGGAAGACAAACTGCATTTAATATAGTACATATTAAAAGTATGCTTGATCTTGGACCAGAGTAAAGTGGATCAAGAAGACAGGCTGTTCTAAATAATGGCCAAGAAGAGAATGAAGGAAAATGTTGAGAATAAAGCACTTTACAACAACAACAAAAAAGGATGGATTGAATACAGAAATGACATGAAAGCTAGAGGTCAAGACAGATTAAAGCCAATAGCCAAGGTGGAAATGCAGAGAGAACCGGGAATCATTGCCAAAATCTAAAGGTCAAATCAAGGGGTGCCTGGGAGGCTCAGTCAGTTGAGCATCTGGCTTCGGCTCAGGTCATGATCTCACGGTTTGTGAGTTCGAGCCCTGTGTCGGGCTCTGTGCTGACACCTCAGAGCTTGGAGCCTGTTTCAGATTGTGTGTCTCCCTCTCTCTCTGTTCCTCCCCTGCTCATGTTCTGTCTCTGTCTCTCTCTCAAAAATAAATAAACATAAAAAAAATTTAAAGGTCAAATCAAGTGATGCATCAAAGGTAGGAGAACCAATAGACATCAAGCCGCAGAACCAACAAGGTACCTGTCTAGGGAACCTTAAAAATGACCACAGCCTGCCTTCACCAAGAAGCCCCTTTATGTTCACATCATGGCAGGACCCACTAGGACCTCCCAAGAGTACAGGCACTCTAGAAGCTGGAGGCAGTGTGGTGGCTTACAGCCCTCATATCTTCACAGTTTGGATGCTGTCATATCCATGTTTCTCAAGCCATTGTACAAGGGCTCACAGGCTCATATTGTAATGAGACAGTGAGCCTGAACCTGTGCATTTTCCAAATTTACAAGAAGGAAGGCAAGGTGCTTATTTAAAACTTGTATGACATATTATCCTATATACATTTCTATTTCCACATAATGGTATAAGTGAAATATTTTTTTTCTTTTTTTCCTGTTTCTATGTGTCTGCTTCTCTCTTTTTGGCTTCCCTTGTCCCCTTCTCTCCCTGTACCCCTTCTACTGCAGGTAACCTGGTGAGTTACCTAGCTCCTCGCGCAGATGTCATTATTTGTAAAACGTATAGAAACACATAGGGTTATTCTGTCGTTGGCTGTTTTATAAATATAGGCTCTTAAATGCACTTTACTCATAGATAGCTCTTCAAGTCATTTGGTAGAGTTCTAATTCATTCTCTTTAGTGGCTCACAACTCCATGATGAAGTGGCTCCATGATTTATAATGTATTCTTCCACTTCTCTGTTGAATGGAATTCATTAGTCCAATTTTTGCCATGACATATGGTCATAAATATCATTAAACATATATCTTATGTACTGATGCTTTTACTTCTATGAGACAAATTGCCAGGAGTAAGATTGCTGGGGGAATGTTAACAGATATTGCCAAATTGCCGACCAGAAAGGCTGTAACAGTTTACAAAGGTAGCAGTATAATTCTATTAATCTAAAACTGGATTTATTTTGGAATAAAATGCAAAATTGACATTATTTTCCAGAAAACATATAAGCCTTCAATGAACCATGGCATGGGACTTTGAGCCACCCGGAACCACGGTATTCCCTAGGGAGTAGGTTTTCTCTTCTCTGACGAGTTTGAGAAGTCCCAGATTACACGATCAAAACCACACTTTAACCGGCAGGAGTTGTACTTAACTCTGGTTTTGGTGGAGTGTACAACAGAAAAGCCTGACACCATTCCCTTCCAAGGATAAAATAACTTCTCTCGCGGAGATATTAAAGTAATAGCAGCCCTGCCTGTCATTTTATCCTCCTGTTTTTCACAGAAGGGAAGAATCTTGTGCCCACGTAGCACAAGAGAGTCCTCAAATTCTCCTGAGCATGATGGAGAGGAAGCTGTCGAGAAACAACTTCAGGATTGGATACTTAGTTCCTCTGTGGCTGGAAGAGAAGTCAAAAGGCTCAGGTCTCTTGCTGCAGCTCCAGGAAATAGGGCCACAGGTCACCTGTCCCTAACAGTACAGATATATCCACTGTGAAAAGGAGACGGTCAACAGACATTCAACCCCCCCCGACCATCAGCAGATCTCTCTCACCGTTTCATGACGTAATGGGGATTTTTCTACTTGGGACAGAGCCACCTCTGTTACCTCCAGATTAGGGTCTGAGGCACAAGTGAGGAGCAAAGAGGATTCAGGAATCCTGCTATCGTTCTAAAACCTGTAAGTTCTCTCCTTGAAAGCATTCTAAGATCCAACATCATCTACACAATGCCTTAGTTTTACCATTTAGGTAACTCTTTAAAAGTCACAACACTTAAAAAAATAATAAAAGTCACAAAGCTTATCTGTGTGGTTGGTGATTATCTCCATATATTCAAATGACTTTCTTAGGCTATTCAAAGTCATAGAGAAATCCCTTTTCCTCAGCAAAGATTTTGATATCAAAGAGGCTTCAGGTGTAAATATAGGCAATTCAAGTTTTTAAGAATTTGCTTCCGCATTCTATGACTCCTGAGGATCCCTACTGGATTCTACAGTCTTGAAAGAAGCTTTGGAGAAAAAAATAATTAATGTTTATTTCAGGCTTAAAATTTAAGAACATTAAAGAAAAAGAATGTAGATCCTGTTTGGGGAATTCAAATGGAGCTTTCTTGAAGTTACCAAGCGATGGTGGCCTTCAACAGTGTGTCCAGTGCTCAGAATTCTTCATATAAAAAAGCTTTGATATTTTAATATTTAAAACCTAATGCTGTCATCTTCTCTCCATGGCATAAATGAGAACATGAAAAACCACTTAAGAAGTTTAGCGGTTAAATTCAGCCATAATGTCAAATATTATTCGGCAGAACCCATAATGAATTATCTCCAAGTACTTCTCATCTTTTAAACGTGCAACTTTTTATTTGAGCTAAAAATGAACATAAATCTGAAAGATCTGTGAAGAATCTGTAATGTTATCTTTTTAATCTGAGAGGGACTGTTTCATTAGCATTTTCTGAGATAGCATGACATGATGATGGAGACACAGGCTAATATTAACTAGGCGAAACACTGGAAAAGTAGAGCCAGCAATAACCTAAGACTTACTATGGCATTCGGGGAGACACAGCCTTAATTCTAAAGGACATACCAATTCCAGGTTGATTTCTATTGTTACACTAGAATCGTGAAGTAATAAATACAGAGAGTTTATTAAAGAGAACAATTTCTTATTTACTCAGACTGTTCATGTACTGCTAAAAACAATTACCCAGAATATAGGGCATCCCAGATATTAATTATTCTTAATTATAAATGTTATATTATCATTCTTGTTCCAAAAGGTAAACCAGGTATTTTAGCCATAGGAAGTATTCTCTCAATCAGCAAATGAACACGGTGATAATTTATGATCAGCACAGCGGTTAGACTTTCTGACATCACCTTACCTAAACTGGTAAAAACATTTTGATGCTAATTTGGTAAGACAAGAGAACTAAAGAGAATTCATTTCAGTTATTTAAATCCTGTCACTGATGTCCGTGCCTTATGGCCCAGATAAACTATTCAGATGTCTCTTTCTAATCATGTTTCCTGAATTAATCTTTCAGCTGGTGGATCATGATATGATTCACTGAAAGAATGCCACCCTCAATTCTATGCTCATAAAGACAGACGGGAGCAGGGTTTGAAAGGTACAAAATTGTACTGTTGTGATAGACAAATGTTAGGATAACACCACACAACTTTGAAAATTATTATTATTTTTTAAAATCAGGTCTGAGGACTAGTCAAGAAGGCAAAATATGATCACAGTTTGATGTCTATCCTCTGCTCCAAACATATGCCAATGGCGGATTTCAAATAGAATAAATAAATAGAAGTAACAGTGGTCCATCAGAGGAGAATCTGGCCTTGTAAAGAACGCGGAACAAACCTGCTGCTCCCTGGAGACCTAGAGAAGTTGGAGGAAGCAGACGCAGCCTGATGACCAGGAACCACAGCAGCCCTCTCACCTCCCACTATGTCCTGGTATGATGATTGGGTCAGAGATAATATTATCATGGCACAGGGGCCCATGTCACCCATGCAAACCTTGTTCTGCACTGGAGAATCCAGAGTTTGGCAGACACAACCATAAAGGGGGAAGGCAAACATGGTAGAAAAAAGTAAAACCACAGCAACAACTAAATGAGTTGTAAACCAAAGCTGCAAAACACAGTAACACATTTGACGCTAAGAAAGACAGCCGATCAAATCTACATGAATTTACTGTGAATGAATTCATTTTATGGTCTAGTCTGACAAAGATTTAAAATGAGTACGTTCAAGGGCACCTGGGTGGCCCAGTTGGTTGAGTGTCTGACTTTTGCTCAAGTTGTGATCTCATGGTTTGTGGGTTCTATCTCCACATCGGGCTCTCTACTATCGGTCCAGAACCCGCTTTGGATCCTCTGTCCCCCTCTCTCTGCCCCTCCCCCATCTGTGCTCACTCTCTCTCTCTCAAAAATAAACATTAAAAAAATAATAGGGGCACCTGGGTGGCTCAGTTGGTTAAGTGTCTGACTTTGGCTCAGGTCATGATCTTGCAGTTCGTGGGTTTGAGCCCCGCTTCGGGCTCTGTGCTGACAGCTCAGAGTCTAAAGCCTGCTTTGGATTCTGTGTCTCCCCCTCTCTCTCTTCCTCCCCCGTTCATGCTCTGTCTCTCTCTGTCTCTTAAAAATAAATAAAAGTTTAAAAAAATTTTTAAAAATAAAATGAGTATGTTCAGAGAAATAAGTTAAAGCATATCCATTAAAAAAATAAACAATAACAAGACATCATGGACTAAAAGGAGGCAAAAATGAAACAACATACGGATACAGAAGAGAATTAACTGGAATTTTTAGAAATGGAAAATTTATTCATTTAAATAAATAAATCCAGTACAGGTGGGATTAACTCTAGTCTGGACAGTGGAAGTGAGATCTGGTGAATTAGAAGAGTTCTGAGGAATTCACCACAGTGAAAAAGACAAAGAGGTAAAAAGGATAGTTAAGCAACCCGAAAGAGATGAAACATAGGAGAAATATTTGAAGAAATAGCAGCTGGGAAATTTTAAGTCACCCTAGACTAAATGATATAAAGGATCTGAAGGATCTTTTTGAAGTGAATTACAAAATGCTACTGAGAGACACCAAAGTATATTTGAATATAGGAAACGATATACCATATTCATGGAAAAGAAACTTAATACCATAAACACCAGTTCTCCCAAATCATTCTATTAACTGGAAGAATAATTGTGATAAAAATCCTAATAGTTTTATTGTTCAGCTGAACAAGTTAATCCTGGAAATCACGAAACAAACAAAGATCTAAGCACAGGCAAATGATAGTCAAGAAAAAAGAGTGAAAGAAATTTCCTTGCCATCTCTCAAAACTTAGCGTAGAGCTATAGTAATTAAGACAGTGTGGTATTAGACACAGACAAACAGAATGCAGCCAGGTAGCGGCTCAGAAACAATCCTACACACATGTAAAAAGCAATGACATGGTGGTGAACCATGGGCATGTGAAAAGACAGACTACTTAATAAATTGTTCCTGGACCACTGGCTATTTCCAAAAAGGAAAAGGAACGAGACCTCTGCCTCACCAATTGATAAGTTGCAGGAGAAACAAAAACTATAATATGAAAAGTGAAACTTCAAACTTTATAGAAAAACATACTGGTCCTCCCCCATTCATGCTCTGTCTCTCTCTGTCCCAAAAATAAATAAATGTTGAAAAAAAAAATTTAAAAAAAAGAAAAACATATTGGGGGAAAAAAAAAGCATGCATGGCCAGAGAAGAATTTCTAAAGAAACACAA